>NC_071087.1:162390163-162738497 GCF_027358695.1 Spea bombifrons | reverse complement strand
AGCGCTGGGGGGTTATATTACTGTATACAGCGCTGGGGGGTTATTACTGTATACAGAGCTGGGGGTTATATTACTGTATACAGCGCTGGGGAGTTATATTACTGTATACAGCGCTGGGGGGTTATTACTGTATACAGCGCCGGGGGGGGGTTATATTACTGTATACAGCGCCGGGGGGGGGTTATATTACTGTATACAGCGCTGGGGGGTTATATTACTGTATACAGCTCTGGGGGTTATATTACTGTATACAGCTCTGGGGGGTTATATTACTGTATACAGCGCTGGGGGTTATATTACTGTATACAGCGCTGGGGGGTTATATTACTGTATACAGCGCTGGGGGGTTATATTACTGTATACAGCGCTGGGGGGTTATATTACTGTATACAGCGCTGGGGGTTATATTACTGTATACAGCGCTGGGGGTTATATTACTGTATACAGTGCTGGGGGTTATATTACTTTATACAGCGCTGGGGGTTATATTACTGTATACAGCGCTGGGGGGTTATATTACTGTTTACAGCGCTGGGGGTTATATTACTGTATACAGCGCTGGGGGGTTATATTACTGTATACAGCGCTGGGGGTTATATTACTGTATACAGCGCTGGGGGTTATATTACTGTATACAGCGCTGGGGGGTTATATTACTGTATACAGCGCTGGGGGGTTATATTACTGTATACAGCGCTGGGGGGTTATATTACTGTATACAGCGCTGGGGTTATATTACTGTATACAGCGCTGGGGGTTATATTACTGTATACAGCGCTGGGGGTTATATTACTGTATACAGCGCTGGGGGGTTATATTACTGTATACAGCGCTGGGGGTTATATTACTGTATACAGCGCTGGGAGGTTATATTACTGTATACAGCGCTGGGGGTTATATTACTGTATACAGCGCTGGGGTTATATTACTGTATACAGTGCTGGGGGTTATATTACTGTATACAGCGCTGGGGGGTTATATTACTGTATACAGCGCTGGGGTTATATTACTATATACAGCGCTGGGGTTATATTACTGTATACAGCGCTGGGGGTTATATTACTGTATACAGCGCTGGGGGGTTATATTACTGTATACAGCGCTGGGGGTTATATTACTGTATACAGCGCTGGGAGGTTATATTACTGTATACAGCGCTGGGGGGGTTATTACTGTATACAGCGCTGGGGGTTATATTACTGTATACAGTGCTGGGGGGTTATATTACTGTATACAGCGCTGGGGGGTTATATTACTGTATACAGCGCTGGGGTTATATTACTATATACAGCGCTGGGGTTATATTACTGTATACAGCGCTGGGGGTTATATTACTGTATACAGCGCTGGGGGTTATATTACTGTATACAGTGCTGGGGGGGTTATATTACTGTATACAGCGCTGGTGGGTATATTAATGTTAATGGGGGGTTTGAATGAGGGTCTTTCCCTTTAAGTGTAAGCTCTCTAGGTGAGTTTGTATTAAACCCCCGCACCCTGTATAACATGATTCCTCCCCGGTGTTTTCTCCTGTGGCCGTCAGGTTGCGTGCGTTGGGTTTCGGTTGAGAGGTAGGCGGCAGCCGCCGGGCTCGGCAGACGTTTGCGGTGATTGTGGAGGATTACGATGAGGATTAGTTGCGGAGGTCCGGGGCAGCCCCTCTCTCCCCGGGATTAGGGGGGATTATGGTTTGTCCGGGGGCCCCGGAACATGTCATTAATATTACTGTAGATTTTCTATTCATTTAAAACATGTTTTCAGAGATGTAATCCGCCCGACGCTTCGGGACAAAATCTTTCAGAAACTCTATTTTCTTTTTTAATTTAACGGAAAGCCGCGGTTCTCAGTCGATAAACGTAGCGGGTCGGACACCCAGGAGAGGTGGCTTCTGTACCAGGTGCTCATCAAACAGTACAACCCTCCCCTCAACAAATACCTCTAAAAACCAGCATTTCTTGACGGCGTGGATGGGGGGATTCAACCCGGAGACCCCCACTTTCTCCACGTTCGACCAGACGCCATCTTTTTTTTTGGAACAACACAATTATTTCTATTTTCTTCCATATAAATTAATGACATAACAATAAGAGAGCGATAACTTATTGGGGAGGAATAATCCTGCAGATCCTGAGAACAGGAACGCAGTCATAGCTGGTGTATTACGGTAAATCCATGGCGACTGCGGTAATTACGGTAATTTTATTTATTTTTAGTCAAAGGGTCCCGAATTTACGCCAACAGGCAACTAATTTGTAACAATTAATAAACCTTAAGCCGATGTATATGTGTATGAAGAAACGTATTCCCCCGACGCACGGTCCTTGCTGCCGGATGGCGGGATCAGCGCTGATCACGCTGCGCAGGCTGAGATTCTCTCCTCTGACTCTTTATTAGTACTTCAGGGTTTTCTTCCCGGGCGATGATTACGAGCTTTTTCTTCCAGCGTGAAGAACGCGGCACTCACCGAGAGTCTGTGAAACGGTAATAATGAGAGCGGCTGTCGGCCGGATTTAGCTGCCCCTGAGCTCTGCGGTGCGGTTCTGCGGTGCGACGGTTCTGTGGTGCGGCAGCTCTGCGGTGCGGCGGCTCTGCGGTGCGGTTCTGCAGCGGCTCTGCCGAGTCACATCGCAGGCTTTCATAAGAATAGATGGAGAAAAGTTCTGAGCTTTCTTTGCTCTGGATCCGGAGGGCCGCCCGCTGTGTGCACGGGGTATCGCCGTATGAACGGGACAGTTTAATGTCCGAAGGCTTCCCCTATAGAGAAGCTGCAGCTTCCCATCTCCTTTTTGAGCAGAAGATTCTCAACGCTAATTGGCTACTTGAAGCAGCCAACCGGTGGCAGGAAATCACAAGTATTAAAATCAGCACCCGGGGGGGGGTGCACAGGGGGGGTCTCATCGGACCCTCCAGCCACGTTCGTTGTTCCAGCACTGGGGCGGACTGGAGGTGCGTGCATCACACGCCAGAACTCCTGCGGGGCAAATAGCTGGGGAGACGGGTAAAGGCATGCGGGGAAATTCTCCAGACCCCCCCCCCCGCATTTGTATGACGACTGGAAGGCCAAAGATTTGTGGCTCAAACCAAGCAGCTCCTCCATCAAACATCAAATCCTTACTTACACTCCATTTCCCAGCAAACACTTATAGAGGGAGCCTGAACTCCAGTCCTGGCCGCTCCGCTTACATCGTCCAGCAGCCCCATGCTCTTCTTGGCTTCAGTCTCCAGACTTGGGGGTTCCAGGCCGACTTGGGGGTTCCAGGTCGACTTGGGGGTTCCAGGTCGACTTGGGGGTTCCAGGTCGACTTGGGGGTTCCAGGTCGACTTGGGGGTTCCAGGTCGACTTGGGGGTTCCAGGTCGACTTGGGGGTTCCAGGTCGACTTGGGGGTTCCAGGTCGACTTGGGGGCACCATATAAAGATCGGTTATAATGATGATAAGCAGGGATTTGGAGATAAAAGCACCTTGGTGCAGGAAGCAGAAGCACAGAAGAGCGCGGCGCTGCTACAGAAAATCATCACAAAGGGGAGGTTTAAATACCGGTTTAGGAACGAGAATAAAATCCCTGCTGAGAAGACGGGGAAAAAACCTTCCGTCCTCTTATCTGTGAAAATCTATTCTATCGATTCCGAGACGGCACAAAACGCTAAACATCTCGGGTAAAAAGTAATTCCCTCGCGAGAAGCCACCGATTTCTCGTCACCAATCCCAAATAACAAAACGACCGAACGCCAAAGGAACAGAGAGAATATTCCTATCAAATCAATTTAGAACCTTAGAAAAGTTTACGTCAATGAATCGAAGCTCCAGTTCCATTCATTTATTTTAAATAATAAAATTGGGAAGGAATAGAACACAGAAACGGTGGCGAATCTAATCAATGCCAATTCATTTCAATATTAACCCCTTAGTTCCCCTATAGACGTACCGGGACGTCCAAAAAACGCCCACAAAGAAACCCCTATGGACGTCCCGGTACGTCCAGCCTTTCGTGCAGCGTCAGGGACACATCCCTGCCGCTGCACGGGAGACCAGGCTGTCGTTTGACAGCCTGGACTCCCCCCTGGCAGCAGAAGCCGGCATTGCCGGCTTTCTGCTGCCCGATCTCCCGTAACAGCTTCCGGCATGAAAGCCGGTAAGCTGTTACGGTTGAAAGTGCCCGATCGCGCGATCGCGCAGTTGAAACGCGCGATCGGGCATTCCCTTCCGGGTTACGTCACTGCTGACGCAACCCGGAAGGTCATCGGAGGACAGGATATCCCCTGCGGGGATATCCTGCCCTCCGATGAGGCACAGAGACGCTGCGATCTCTATGCAGGTCTGTGAGGACCTGCATAGAGATCACAGTGTGATCGGTGCAGGGGGATCGCGGGGAGGGGAGTGAGAGACCATCTCTCTCACTCCCCCTCCCGTCCTGTAAGAAAAAGCAGAAAAAAAAAAAACGGTTAGTCATTTAAAAAATAATATTAAAAAAATCATTAAAATATTAATATAAATAATACAAAAAAAAATTATAATGTGGGCTGTGATGTCATTGTGACATCACTGGCATGTTCAGGAGGTCCCTAGGAGGACCTCTAACCATTACTGTGTAAAAATAATATATAAAAAATAAAAAAAAATGTAAAAAAATTAAAATTAAAAATTAAAAAAAAATATATAAAAAAAGATAAAAAAAATATTAAAAAACCTTACATCCCATTGCCCTAGCATAACATCTAGCCAGTATAACCCTCCTGCCCCCGTTCACAACCCCCAAACCCGTTAAGCCATAGGCATACAAATTTTACAAAATTGTGTACCTAATAGAACGCTCCCTGGTGCTGGGAAAGTCTGGAAAATCTATATAAATGAGGAATTTCTGAAATCAGGACACCTGAATTAATAAACTTGGAGGGGATTTTCCATCACTTTACCTAATTTTGTGAGGATTCAGAGGGAAAATGTAAAAAAAAATTAGTTTAATTTTCTAATCTTCGCTAGTTTTTACTAAATTTCTCATTCTAAATTTCCAGCTAATCATCCAACTTTGGTATCAAACGAAAGCTCTATCTCTCCTTGAAAAAACGATATATAGTTTACATGGGTACACTATTCACAGGAAAAGAGAATCATCGCTAAACCGACATACCCCAAAAATGGCAAAATTGCTCTGGGCTTTCAGGTACCAAAAACCCCTGGGATTGAAGGGGTTAAGGAGTTTTGATTAAAAACAAATAAATGAATAAAGCAACAAACATAGCATTGGATGGGCGCTCTGCGTCTTATCCAGCTCTTTGGCGCTGATGGGGTTAAATTTAAGACGTCGTATCAGAGAAGCTGCACAAAAAACAGGACCCAACAGCCAATCCAAATCCACCAGCTGTGGATCACAACCCAACCACCAATCAAATACTTCATTTCATGATACAGTCACCAATCAAAAACCGCCAGCTGCCGATCACCGCAAAAATTTAAATTAATAATAAAAAACAAGGGAGCGTTTTCACCAATCAAAAACGAGTAGCTGTGGATCCCACCGACCAATGATAATCCAGGATCTTGGCGCACGATCACCAACCAAGAACAAGAAGCTCCGGATCCAACGACCAACCAGAGATCAAGGATCTCGGAGCAAAACCACAAATCAAGAGATCTTTTCAATAGTTTGTAACGTAACTCCGCGCAGATTACTAATAAAACCGGTTGCCATGGTAACAATAATAACAACAACAATAATAATAATAATGATTTAATTTATGTAACATTTTACACTTCTAAATAATCGCAAAGCCCCCGAATCCTCCTTAATGTAAAGGCTGGGGATTTTATGGCATCATATCGCGTACCAAACGCGCAAGCAGGATTTTATTTATTTTTTTGAGACATTTTTCGTGGGGGGAGGGGGGTCCCGGGAGGGGGGGGGTCCCCCATTCAGATCTCATTTCCATAAACGGGTTAAAATTGAAGTTTTTCTTACCTGCTGCATCTCCACTCGGACCTTGTTAATGGCGCGGAGCCAGCGAGCTCTGGCCGGTGAGAAGGGTGGCGGGCCGACATCTTCATGGAAGCTAAAAGGAGGAGAATGCAAAGAAATGGTTAAAAGATGATAATTATTATTAATGAAATAAATTAAACTTCAGAAGACATTACATTTCCAGGGCTTCTAGTAAAATAAATTAGTTCCGCGCGAATGCACGAAACGTTACCCTATCTGTGGTTAAGGAGAGAAGCCGCGTGGCTCACAGTCCGGCTGCGACAAAACGCGTCGGGCGATTCTCCGGCGTCCTATCACATTCTGGATGGAATATTAATAACAATTTCCGCGTCCTTTAATCTCCTACTTTAAAGTCCGATTGTTCTCCTGAGAGCCAGACAACCCCAACCATCTGACCTAATGAGAAAACCACCTGTGCTCAAGGAAAGATCATGACAAACTAAACGAGAATAACGAGTACCGTCTCTCACATGCGGACTGTTGGTAAATAAAAGGACTTTATCGCGTCCATAGACCGCCGGGGGGGGCGTTGGGGTACTTGCCTCTCTCGCCTCTCGGCGGTAGCCTCTTTTGGCCGCTCGAGCTCCGGGGGTATTTTGCTTGCGAGGGTTTCCAGAACCACCTGGTTGTCCTGGGGCAGCGGCAGCGCCGGCTCGTGGTCGCTGTACCACTCCTGGTCGCTCCTTCTCACGCGGGCCGAGGTGCGGAAGGGGAAGCCGGGCTCCCGGCGCTCGTCTTCCAGCTCCAGGGACTGAAGGCTCTCGTGGAAATGGTCGAGTTCGCTGAGCTGCGAGCTGCCTTGGCTGACGTTCCCGGAGGAGCCGTAGCGGCTGCTGCCACCGGGACTGCGGGGGAGAGAAAAGGAAAGGAGATTAGGTGAGGAGCGGACATTGGGTTCAACCAATCAAACAACAGAGCGGCGCAGGAGCGAGCGGACGGGGGCCTAATAGCTGCACGCGGAAAGCCGCTAGCAGGAGCCAAAGCGATTAGAACGCCGGGAAACGAATTCTACGGCTGGGTTCTAAAGAACGGAATCTACTGCAGCACAGACTCCACGTGGAACCCGCGACCCAACTCTTCTACAGAACGATGCAAACAACCATCGGGGGGGTTACGGCTCCGGCATCTCGGAGAGCACGGAAAAGCGTTATTTTGGGAAAGGAGCCAACGAACTGGAAGTCAATCTCCATGGCAACCCATTGTTGTTTCTGCGTGTTGCACACAATCGATCCGGTGTAACGAGCGGCGGACGCCCGCACCAGAACCGGGACCGGTAACTCGGGGTAAGCGTGCGCCGGTACACACAACCAGATCTTACTTATTGTAATAGATCGCTAGCAGATCTGGCGGTGTGACCGGGCGCGCCGCAGGCGGGATTAACCAGCGGAATACCGTACGGCACGCTTATTACCGCCACGCGCGAGATGATGGAGGCTTTCGGATTTCTGCCCGAGGTCGCGCATGACAGGCTGAACGGCATTAATGAGATTTCAAACAACAATTTGACTTCCGCGCCCAGCACTCGATGCCTGGCAGCCGAGATAGAGCGGGAAGCCATCGGCGATTACACACTCAGCCCTCTGACAGACCGCGCGCTTTGATTGGGGTCAGCGGGAGAGGCTCGCGGTTTAATCCCCGCTCAGTGAGTGACAGGTGCTGCACTTATAAAGCGTCTTTCGCCAAGAGCCGGGCGAGCTGCACTCAAGGCAGCGAAGGCTCTCATTCAATCGGCTCCGATCACATCACTGCTTCACGAGTACAGAGACGCGGAGGGGATCTGCGGAGCGAGACGGGCGCCCGGTGGGTGACACGGCCTGGCTACAAAAGCCTCTATCCAGCCTCTACTGCCGGAGGGGCCGCCGACTCATCCCGTCCACGCGGCCCTCGCTCTCAAACGTTTCGATTCCAAAAGAATCAGAACTCGGCTGAAACAAAAGTAACAAAACTCATTAAGGCCGCTCGGCTTCTATAGGAACGGAAGAAGCTGCAGCCTCCGCGCCGGCTCCTTACAGACAGACGCGTAGCGGAGGGTACTAGGGATCCATCGCTGGTCTGTAACGACCGTATCAGGGATGCTGAGGGGCTGAAGCATGGAGGGCGTTCTTCATGCCGAGTAAACCTGACGTGTTCAAAATCTAATTCCAATTAAAAAATAACGGGGAAAAAATAACGGGGAAAAGGATAAAAATGAGAGAGAAAGGACTTTCGTGAAACAAAAAGGTCTCTGGACGTTGCTTAGTCTCACTTTGATGTCCCCTCCGTCCTGGCATTAAACTGCCTAATCTTTACCAAAATCTCTAAAACTTTACTGAATAGACCCCCCCCCTCCGCCCATTAACATCAACGCCAGCGGCATCACAAGCGAGCACCGCGCGTTCCCGTCATTCTCAGACGCTGCCGGGAGACGCTGGCCGAGTCCCCTCTCGTCTGTTTGCGGGACGCGGGATGGATCATTCATTAAACGTCGACCAGCCTTCCAAGTGCCCCCCCCTTCATAAAACACGCGGAGGCTACGCAGCTTCGATAAGCAATAACGGCACGGAAGGCAAGCACTAAGGGTCACCACCGATGTTCTGCCATTTTGGTTGGTAATGGAGAAGATGTTTGGTGACTCGGCGGGGAGGCAAAAAAAAAACTAAACTAAACCAAAGGTTGCCACGTAACACAAGGCTACAGATACAGCGGACTACAACCAGACCGGTAAGCGTTAATAGCGGAGGACTCGGCTACGTTAGAGCTACACAGCGGGAATCCGCACAGCGGGGGGCATTATAAATGGTTCTTGGGGTTTTACCATTTATTATGCTTTTACTACAATAAAGAAATGAAATATTGAAACTGGCCTTTTCCTTTTCCCCGGCTCCGTTACACTCGGTTCCGCTGACCGTTCCTCAGCGCCTATAGGAGGAGTTGCGGCTCTAGAATGACCGCTGCCTGATCTAGATCCGCTCTTCTCGCAGTGATCCTGATCACCCGGCGACGGCCGAAGATTTTCCGAACCAGGCGCTGAAGTTGGCGAGGCGTCGGGGCCGACGGACCGGCCGTTACTTTGGATTTCCGGCGTCTCCTCCGGCTCCGTCTTACCAGACAACTCAAAGCCGCTAGGATGCAGCTGGGGAGGACTATCTTCATCGGGAGGTCTACAGGGCAGGCTGCCGGCTTCTTCCGCATCCCTCCCTCCGACAGACGGCCTTTGGTAGGACTCAGTTTCGCCGGCTAGGCCTTGCTTGGCCGAAGTGCCCTCCGAGGAGTGAAACTCCCTTTCAGGACGGGCTTCACGCGTTTCTTTTGGCCAAAGGAACGAAAACTCCAACTTGCTTCCGAAAACAGGGGACTGACTGTTATAGCGTTTGCTGGAACGCCGCTCGTCGCCCGGATCAAACAACGTGCCGGACAGCTTCTTAAAGGTAGAAATGAATCCCGGGTCGGAGGATGCCGGCGGCGGGGAGGATGCAGGCGGCGGGGAGGATGCAGGCGGCGGGGAGGATGCCGGCGGCGGGGAGGACTGGTCGGGTGACAGCTCAGCGGAGGCTTTACTTGGGTCAAAATCATCAAATATTGGGATATTTCCAGCTTCTTCTCCATCGCGGTCGTCGGCAATGGAATTATTTTCCGTCGAGGAGACGCAGGAAGCGTTTGAGTCCAACGAACGACTCGATTTCCTGCGCATGGACAGGTTTGGGGTGACATGGCTCGGATCAGGTGCTTTTATATCATTCATGGAATCTTCATCGTTACTCAGAGCTCTGCTTTCTACGCATGACCGCGAGGCTTCCGGAAGACGATCTGTTTGGACGTTCACGGCCTCCGCCCGATTAATCGAGATAGGAATTTCTCCTGTTTCTGCGGAATTCTCAGCCCCCGAGCGTTCCGTCTGGATCTTGCCTATACTAGCTTGTTTCAATAACCCCCTACCCCTGCTGTCTGGCGGCCTGACGGGAGCCTTCGGGGGGCTGCCGCCGCCAGATCTATTGGGCGTTTCGCCGGAAGCCTTAAACATCCCGAACAAGTCCGTGGGAAAAGAACCCGCGTGGGGAGCAGACGGAAAGTTAAACAAAGAGTTTTTCTTCGGCATGGAAGAGGACGACGTCGCGGGCGTAAAATAAAAGCTAGCTGCTCTCTTCGGGGTCTCGTTCGAACTTCCAGAGAAAATGTTGATTTTCGACATAAAGCCGGAAAGCATCTCAACCGACGAATCAAACACAGATTTTTCTTCGACGGGCGTTGTAGGCGGGTCGGCTCTTAAAGGATCGTCTACGGGCGCCAAGAACGGTTTATCTTCTTTATCCTGCGTCGGGGGCTGGAGCTCATTCTGCCCAAAGTCTCTTTCATTGGAAGACGTTATATGGTGGGGTGTGGCGCTGGCCGGTTCCTGCAAACTGTCCCGAGATTTGTCCGTGTGATCCGACGTAAAGCTGTTCTCAGCGCCCAAGATAGACGAGCTTTCGCTGTAACATTTAGGGTCAGAGATAAAAGATCCGGAGCCTTCTGCGTCGTCAGCAGCGATAATATCCACCACATCTTCACGTAGAGAGCAGCTTTCATTGGGTTCCGGTGTTAAGTTCTGGAACTCAAGAGAACACGGAGAACCCGGACTCTCATCGCCCGGATTAAAGACATTTTCTGTCGCGCTTTCAAGCCATTCCTCAGCAACAGTTTCTTCAGGTTTATCCGCTAAAGAGAACGTCGAATCTTCAAAAGAGCCCTCTGTCGTATCGTACGCGTCACTCTCCGTCCCGTCCAATCCCAAATGAAATTCGGCATCTTTGGTGGCTTTCGATGTTTCCGAACGGCTTTGTTTTTTGTCATCGAAAACTGAAAACCCAAAGAAGCTCGAAAACAATCCGTCGCTTTGGGCTGAGTCCGGAACGTCACTCGCTTTACTCGACGAGAAGAAAGAAGGCAGCCGGAAAATCCCTTCCGACTCGGAGTTTCTGTTTTCCGAAGGATTCCCGGCTTTTGGCGCCGAGGCTTCGGGTTTTTCAGACCTGCTAAAAAAGGAAAAAATCGTGTTTGCCGTCTGCGAGAGACCGTCTGTTACTTGGCTCGCCTGCTCCGCGTTCTTGGTAAACGGCTTGGTCTCGGGTCCTCGAGGGACGCTCTCAGGCGTAATCGTAAGGTTGCGATCCGCAGGCGCGACGGGTGGGTGGTTTTGTTGCTTCGGTGGTGGCACCTCAGACTTCACGATATTTGGTGAGGACGGAGAATTAATATATTTTTCGGCTCGATCGGGACTCTTGCTAGGTAAACGCACACCTATTAACCCACCGCTTACTGGATCAGCGCCTTCATGCACTCTCTGGGCTTCTTCTCGGATAGTCACCTGCTTCCTCAACGACTTGGTCCTGCGCATTTCCGCGCTGCATGGTTCTACGGCCCTCCGACTCAGCGAAGGCTCCGTCTTGGTTTCTCCAGGCGGGATCTTTGATTCAGGCTTCTTATCGTAGAACGAGTTCTTCGGAGCCGATTCGATTTTAAAAAGCTCTCCAATGGAGTCAAGTATGGACGAAATATTCAAGGGTTCCTTGGCTTCTCGCTTCCCTTTCGTGTTATCGGCGTTCGCGCCGGACGCTACGGGTTTGATGGAGATTCGCCCCGGTTCATTTGTCGCGTTGGAACTTCCCGTATCAGTTTGGTTCTTGAAAAAGTTAAAAAACCCAGAAACGTTGGTGTTTTCAGACTTTCTCGAAGCGTCATTCTCAGTCTCTATGGAAGCCAATTTGTCTGGTCCGGGAGTACCAGCCGGTGTTTTTGCCTCATTATAACGTGCGAGGTACCGTTCGGTGAACTTGGTCGGACCGCTCCAGTTTGGCATCTGTAATATGGGTTTTGGAGCAGTCGCTTGTTCATAGGCTGTATTCCGGGAGTAGCTGTTCTCATTAGAATTCTCTGTTTGAATAACCAAGTCCCCTGAAGGTGACCTTGTTGTCTCTTCCGTGTTAACGCCATTCAAAGAACCCTTAGCGTTTGATTGGCTGAAAGCAGATTTAAGATCTACAGGCGAGTTTTCTCTTAAATCCTTTACCGAAGCCGGTTGATTTTCCCCATTTGCAGAAGACTCCTTTGGGTCGGCGGTTTTGCCAAGCAGGCCGCCAAGAGAAGAAATGAGAGAGGTCACAGGACTGAACACCGTTTTCTTCTCCTCTGCGTAAGGTTTTTCCGGGTATTGATTGTCCGCGTTCTGGAAATCTTCTCTCTTGGCAGGCTGGAAGATACGAAAACCAAGGAAGTCAGAAGTCTGACTCGGCTGAGTGTCGCTTGACCTTTGATTATTTAACCTTGTAGAGGCGCTAGAACCTTTCCTTAAATCAAGCACCACTGGACAGATTTCGGGGACGCCTGCGCCGCTATCAGGCCTGAGATCCACCTTTAGTTTTTGAAGTTTGCAACATGAGAAATCTAAAGGCTGCTCCCTCTGATAGACGATGGACTCTTCGAACATGTGGGAGAAAGTTTCCAAATCCATATTCATTAAATGGCTGCTCTTCGTTAACGCTAGATCCAGAGGTTTATCAGCAGCTGGATCCTCCGCTCGATCCTCCACAATGAACCAAGGTAGAATATGATAGCTCAGGGGAACCTTGAACCCGCAGACTATTATTGTATCATCCACTGGAAAATAATCCGTTTCTTGCGCACTTCCGCCGTCTATGTAACAGTCAGGCGTGCAGACATAAATATATTCCCCCGTTGGATCGGTCAAGAGAGAATATACATATAGACCATCACTGTACACGTAATACCCACAATCACCGTTCTCCGAAGCCCACCAGAGACCACTTTCCAGTAACGCCATCCACTCAAAGTACTCATCGTTTGGAGGGCAGTTCATGGTTTCATCCAAGTCTAGAGGCTCTTCATCAATCGAGGTCCAGAAAGCATGGTCCCAATCAGATGCGAAACTCAAGTCCATTGGCGAAAGTTCAACTAAGTGTCTGGAATCAAACTCGATCGGAGAGAATGCTGCTGTGTTTATAAGCCACATTCCACTGGAATCTATTATGCCTTCTTCTCCCTGAACAAAGGAGATCCAATCCAGATCTCTATCCTTCTTGCAGAGGTTGAGGACCAAGTCACTTAATTCCGCGGTTTCACCAGGGACATAACCAGCTTCACCAGACGTCAGATGAGCTTCAGGCAAGTCTCCGTTACACCGATGGTTGCCCCATTCCAGATTATCGTACTCCCACTCAAAACTCGACTGGCTTTTGGTTTCATCCCTACCTTCACGGTCATGAAAGATTAGAGGATTGGACTCAAACAAACACGGATTGCTTTGCTCAGATAGGTTATCGAAATCGTCCATCCAACACAACCCAGGGCTTTCAAAGTCTGCATCGAACTGGACAGAAACGTTCCTGGAGAGCGATTTCTCGTTGAGGTCTTTGTTGTCACAAGTTTGCCCTTTGCTTTTGGCATGGATTCCATGATTTGCACCGGAATGTTCTATGGTTTCATTACATTCAGCCTGCACAGGTAAAGGATTGTTTGCTCTTCGGTTTTCGTTGGGTGTCTTTCCATTGTGACGTAGGAGTTCCTCCGTCGTTACTTCTGGAGTAAGACCACCGCCCGTGCCAGGTTTCCTAGACGACAAGTTGTCACATGACGCAAACTTAAAGAACCCTGAAAGCCGACCGGGGAATGTATTCCCTTGACTGAGTTCATCATCCTCGGCGAACTTTTCTTTAGTGGTGGAAAGATTTTCCGTAGAAGAAAACCTAAACAATCTAGAGATGAGACCCTTCGTGGCACCTTTGCTTTCTACATTTTGGTTTGGGGTCAAATCCCCACAAAGAGAGTGGCCGGCTTGGATATTTATGGGCCGATGATGGTCTGAATGATTGGCAAACATTCTATTTGTGGAATTATTTGTTTCTTGGCGACACTGTGTGTTAACGGGGCCAACGAGTGATCCATGACTATCATGGCCACCATTTTCCTTTATATCCAGACTGCTGGCCATGGTTAGGTCTCTTTTACTCGTAGAATCTGGGTTTCTTCTCTCGCTTTTGTGAGCAGAGGGTGCGCTGTCAATGGCGCCGGAGTCCGGCTGTTCCCTCTTAGGATTGTCATTATAAGTTTCATCTCTACAGAGCCCTGTCCTCGCCGAAGACCCGTCAGATGAAGCTGCCACCCGACTTTCTTGCTCTGATTCTTTTCTATAAGGAAAACTCAAAGATGTGAAGAAAGGGATTTTGATTTTCTTACCGAAGGAGAAAAAGTCACTCTTACTGAGGTCGTTTTCCGATTTGAAACTTCTCGCTGGTGCCACATTTCCTCGATTTGATGTTGAACTCTCCGAAGGGGTGAAAATCTGGCTGAAGGACTTTTTAATAGGGTGCAAAAACTCTGTATTGGCTTTTGGAACGTCTTCACGATTGTGAATTCCCTCAGCTTCTCCCAAATTACCCATCAGTTGATGATGATGACCATCTGGATGTGTATTAAACTTTTCTGATTCCGCCACATTTTTAACCGGTACGTTTTTGGCGAGCGGAAGGGTACGCCTGCCTTTTCCCGTTGCCTTACTATCACACGTCCCTTCATTTACATCCGTTACACTCACCGCGGGTGTCTCTTTTTGTGTTATAGAAGTAGAGACCTGAATTGGATTGCCGAGGTCCAATTTCTCGGTTGGAGGCTTAAATAACCTTGGTCTAATGGAGTCGGGCGTCTTTTGAGATGGTGGATGGTCAACTCTGCCGGCAGCCAAACCGCCGAGCCCTGGAGAGGTCCGGCCTGTAGCCTCGCTATTACCAGTCTCTTCAATGCCTTTGGAGCCAGTAACCGGACAGGTTCCGTTAGAGTTCCTTAAATCCCCTTCCTTACGGGTTTCCACATTTAAAGAACCTCTGTTGGTTGTAGGTTTGCCGTGAAATATTTTTGAAATACCCCCAATGGTGGGATTTTCCGATTTCTCCGGCGCCGAGGAGACTATTCTTTCCACCGACGCGGTAATGTGCTTGGCGCCGGTGCCAACTTTCTCGGTGAAAGAGCTGAAGAACGAGTTGACCGTACTTTTTATATTTGACAAATCCGGTAGAGGCTCTGATTTGGGGCCGCGCTTCATACTCTGCTCCTCCGATTTCACAATGTTTTTAGTCACCGGCGCATTGGCGTTCGGCTTCTGCGGGACGCCGCTGCAATTGATGTTGCCGATCGGCAGAGAATGGAACTTGTTAATTTCTTCTTCCTTTTCAGCCAGGTATTCCGTAACCGACTCTACCAGACATTGCAGTTCATCCATCGCGTCCGCGTATTCCTCACTCGGTTCTTCTACGGGCGACAGCTTAAGGCTCCTCATGGCGTAACCGCACCTGCTAGACAAGGTCCGGGTGGACGATTTATCGTGATGGCCAGTTTCACGACTAGAGTTAAAGGGACCCGATCCTAATGCGTCGGCATAGAGCAAACCGGAGTCCCCCCAAGACTGTGAGAGCAAAGAAAGTTCTTCAAAGTCATCATCTGAAGCGGGCGAGTGTGGCCGGCTATCAGACGCGCTGCTATCGTACTCCTCGAGCGTATCCAGAGACGAGCTGTGACCCAAAACCTTTGGCGCTTTATCGGGCAATACCAGTGAGTCTTCGGTCTCAGACGCATTCTTAAGTTCTCGGCTAGTGAAACGGTTATACCTGTCGCTCCCGACCTTCACCAACAGACCATTTTTATACGGTCTCAGAACCGGGTAACAAGACTGTACAGATTCGGTATAGCAGCCGTATAGAGAGGAGTCCGCCTGTAAGACCTCCTTAGCGCATTCCGTTTCAGAACACATCGAACGCTCCGCTCGCTTGTCTGAACATTCGTTACTTAAGCACAGGTGGGCATCCTTAACCTTATGTTTGGACTGCAGTGTTTTTCTGGTCCTCCGTCGATCGATGGTGTTGTACTCCTCTGGGTATTGACGAACTCCTGGAGATTTACGAACCGGCCGGCAGCTCGTGCCAGGATTCTGTCTCCTCTCCGACAGTTTGGCCACCCGTCGGCTCCTTTGACTCTTTTTGAGAAACTCTTCGATGAGCTGCTTTCCTAATTCCTCACATTCATCCTCCCAGGCTTCTGTCTCTCCCGGGACGACCCTAACTCTATCCTTCCTAACTAAAGAGCCGTTACTGCCGAGCATCGGGTAAAGTAAAGAAAAAGAAAGAAAGGAAAAAAAAAAGACAAAAGAAAAAAAAAAAAAGAGGTAAGAAACAGAAAAAAAAATTAAAGAAAAAAAAGGAGATTTATAAAGAAAACACAAATGTCGGCTGTAACCTCCGCCCCATCTGAATCATGTATGTTTATAACATTAACCCTTTAAACACGGCCAAGGATGAATATATAACAGAAACGCACATATTCCTAGGATCATAAGCAGTAGAGATTATACATTTTATACATTAAATTAATTCAAACACGGAACATTAAAGCGCATGCACTGCACGGGAACCAACAAAGCGGACGCGCGCCGTGGCTCCTAGCGACACCGCACGCGACCACAATCACAACGCACAAAGCCGGCGAAAAGAACCCACCTATCCGACAGATCTAGAGAATGCCTGCTTTCTAGAGAAGGATGGCGGCTCGTCGGCTGGCTAGATTCAGACGCAGACTCTAGATCAGTCCGTCCGTTTGCGCTGGACTCTATGCTATCGCATCGCCTTGAAAGGAAAGAAGATCGAGAAAGTGAAGGGTAGGAGAGATTTCGGTTATTTGAGCAGCTGGAAAGCAGAATCATTCCCAAAATGTCCCAAAACTATCCGTTTAACGCTGTGTTAAAGTAAAACATTCCGCGCATGTACATTACACACTATCGCTACCCGCTTGTGCTTCCAAAACAGAGAATAAAATGTAAATAAATGTATACAAAACACTCACAGCCTCTTAAAACAAAGGGAAAATGTTACAGAATTTAACAATTCCTGAAAAAAATGACATTTTGCATGCGATGTTAAAATAGAATATTAAATATTTACAAAACATATATATTTTTCTCCATCGATGATAATCGCGGGTAAAGAGAAGCTGCAGAAACGCAGGATTATCGGCCAACGACTCGGCAGGCAGGAGGCGGAACGCGTCGGCAGCGGCCGGCAGCAAGTCTCTCTCTAAAGCCGCGCATTTACATATTTATGGATAATATCGGCGTTTTAATGCCAGTTCCGAGTATTTACCCCACGCTGCAGCTTCCGGTCTATTCAGAACGCAAATTTATTTGAAGAGCGCAAATTCTATTTGACAAAATATTCCTGGACTATTAAACACGGGTTCCTAAAAAGTTATACCGCAGTAAATTATCTGTAAGCCGTGCAATGGAAGCAAATATCCGATCCGAGAAAGGTCCTGATTTTTATATTTTTTATTATATTTTTATTTATTTTTTTTAAACCCTGTGAAGTAAAAACACATTTGCGGGATTAATATCTGAGAATGGAAAAGAAAAAGTGGAACAAAATAACTAGAAAAGGGAATCTGGGAAAAACAGGAACAGAATTATAGAGAGAGACACAACGACAAGAAACGTGAAGGGCAGCCTGGTTCATACAAAGCTTTAGTTTTAAAAAACTACTTATGGCTCTGTGAAGAAAGTGTTTATATCTAAAAAAAAATCATTGCTTTGTCCCAATTTCCCCTTTTGTTATATTTTTCCTTTACTGAGAGGGTGGTGGATAAGTGAAAGAGCCTCCCAGCAGAAGTGGTAGAGGGTAATACAGTGAGGGGATTAAACATGCATGGGATAGACATACGGCTCCTGAATCTAAGACGAGACCAACGACTGATTAAAGTTTGAGTCTTTACAGCAGGAAAACCGGGGCGAACTAGATGGGGGCCGGAGGGGGCCGATCTGCCGGTAAATAACATGTTTCCTTATGAATATTTGTTACATTATTTATTCAGAAGGAATTTTATTAACGCCATCAGACGATCGCTTTTGGGAAGCAGGGACGGAACGAGGGGAACGTTGACTGCTCTGCGCTTAGTTAATCGAGCCCCTCCGTTCTGCTGTCTGTATTTTGTATTCTTCCTGCGCGGGTGAAGCACATATTAATTACTGCTTCTTCCCAGTAAATAATTAGCAGGTTGCTTTGCCGTTATAACAGCTTTCATAGCGCTCTAATACCCAAGCCTGGCATTGATTTTTTCCGTGCCAACATCCCAGTGAATACCAAGCGTTAGCGGCCACGTGGCGGGTGAGGCATCTCGTCTCTGTGTTGGGGGTAAAGGGACAGAGCTTAGTCCTGGTTATTTCACAAGAGCATCCAACATTTCCTACTTTATAAAGTCTACCTCGGCATTCTATAGCAGCTACAACGTTATTTACTAAGACCACACACTGAGTTTAACCCTATAGAGAGAAAATAGAAATAAAATATAGAATAAAAACATAGTATATAATAAATAGAATAAAGTCAGCTGTCATTAAATACAAAAAAAAGATATGCAAAATTATAAAAAAAAAGCTAAGATTTCTACATGAATTTAGTAACAGGATTATTTCCTTCAGACTTCGGTCGCTCATTTTCATTTTACTATTTTTGTTTCAAATAATTTTAATATAAAACAAAAATATAATAAAAAAGACATTTATATTATATATATAAAATATATAAAAATATCTAATAAAAAAATAAAATATATAATAAAATAAAACATTTACACACCAACTATAATGTTTTATTATTATATTTGCTGTATGCAATAATCTGCCTGTTCTGCTATTACTTATCAGTCACCTTGATGCGAGTTAATTAAATTGATTAATTAACGATTATTACCTTATTTCTCATTTACGAGGCCTTTGAAGTACCGAAAATGAATGAAACGTAGGGAAAACGTTGCTGTCATGGGTCATATCTTACCGTCCTTTCCATTATATAGAACACATAATCTGCACGTTAAAATTACCTTAAACACTGGAAATAGAAAAATAATTATAGGGCTCTCCAGTAAAATATGTACTAATGGCACAAAATGTATTTTCTTTAAAACAAGTATTTCGGGGGACATTATTATTAGATATTTAGTTACTCTAGATTAATTTAAGCATAAATTATACTGATAATATGAAAACAACACAAACTTGCTATATATATATATGTATATATTTGTATTTTGTTGTTTCTACACCAACTTTTGGTTTGCATTTGTCGAGTATTCGCTACGACTTAACATTTTGGGGATTCACCTTTTCTCATTATTTTGATTCCTATGAATTTTGAAAACTAATAAAAAAAAAAAAAAAAACAAATGAACCTAAAAAAAAACAAAAAAAAAAAAAGCAAGAAAAAAAGAAAGTGAGAAAAAGAGAATGAAAGTAAGGACAGAATGACAAAATGAATACGATTAGCCGTGGAAGGTATAAGTCAGACATGAAATGGCCTAATATTCGGTATATTAGGAAATGGTATATTATTTGTAAGTAATCTCAGGCGGATCGGGCGTTGATCCCATCACTCCGCTTACCTTCTGGCTCTCCGGTCTCGGAAATCCAAGTCGTAGTTTTGCACGGAGTCCGCGCAGGACTCCCGCGAGCCGCCTCCTTGCTGCTGAAGCCGAGGCTGCACCGGAAACTGGTGCACGGAGGCGTTGGGCTGGGAGGTGGTGTGGTACGGCGGTGGAATGCTGTTACTGGTTTCACTGCGGTAGTCACTGTCCCGGTCATCCACGGCGCTGTCCTGGTCTTCAAACGCTAGAAACAGAAATATAAAAAGCGCAAAGAAACACTTCATCCTCTCGCCTCTAAACTCTAAAACACAAAACGTATCCGCCGTTAAAAGTGAACGTTTACGGTCAGGACGCTCCGATGGGCAGGATCTGGTGGAAATATCAGTAATTCACTACAAGTCACTCAATAAAACGGAAAGGAACTCCCGTCACATTTAAAGTGATGAGTTTCAAAAGGGATTTTTGTTTGTGACGTATAATAACGTCGCCGTGGACCCATTAAGCGCAGAAAACGAGTATCTCGATCTTGGATGTGAAATTCTCCACCAGAGCTGCACCAGAGTTCATGCTTAATAAGGAAGCTGATGGAAGGCTTTATAGGTTTAACTTTTTACGGGGGAACCAGTTCTCAGTTCTTGGGCGAGTGAATTGTGGAATCGGAGATATGGAGACGTTCCGGCCAACGGAACGGAGCTTTGGAATTCCCAATCATCCAGTGGGTTCTGTATGGTGCCATGAGCTTCCATGACAAGACAAACCGGTTATCCAAAAGGAGATGAACATCCAGAAAGGTTCTAATGGATGTCACCACAACAAAGTAACACAGACGTAGGAAGGGTTCACCCACCACCAATACCATCTCTACCCGCCACCAACGGACTTCTCTTGGACAATCAAATCGCCGTGATCTTCTGCATTTGTGGATTTTTTGGTAAAATATTCTGTAATCTGGTGAAATGAGTTATTTTATAAAGACAGAAGAAGCAGAAATGTATCTGCAGAGGAAAGACACAAGAGGTTTGATTGTCCAGTCCGCTTTTAGTAGGAAGGCTTCTTCACAAGACACCTTTTGACCGGTTAATAGCCATTATTGGGGGTTTTTTTAATGTTTTTTTGGTTTGTTTGTTTTTTTTACATAAATTTTTTACGCACATTTAGATTTCCCCGCTGCGGGGCTGGAGCTTTTAAAAGCCTTATGAAGAAGACTCCCGGAGGCATACGAGGAACATGAAATACTTAGACCTCCCACTCGGGTTGTGTCTGTTATGGATGTTCGAGCGTAATCTGTGTCCACGCAGCAGCGGCTGGGACGCTTTACCGCGCGGTTTAGGGACCTGAGCATGATGTGAGCCGAGGGAATTAATCGTCAGACTCGTAGAAAGCAGAAGCTTGCCATTTACTGACCAAGTTTCTTGAAGTGAGGTCAAGCATGAACTTAGAGGCCAGCTTCCCATTATAAACTATGATGTAGTATGACATCAGAGGACACAGCGAACGATTCCGGCTGGAGTGCCGTTAAATAGAGAGCGTTTACTAATCACCTCCACGGGATAAAGCCAAGCTATATTTATATTAAAGGAAAAAACAAAGTGATCAGGGGGAATAACAGCAGACAGAATACTACTTCCTCTGATGTAATGGCAAACAGGAAGTAGCTCTGCCGAGAAACCATTAAAGAGGGAGTAATATGCATTTTTCTTTATCAAATTCCATGGTTTATTCTCGCTGTTTAAATTTAGCAGAATGCAATCCAGAGAGACGCAGCAGACGGCAGCGGACGGCGGCTCTCCGTGACGCAGGAAGCACAGAAAGGGGCTTTATCCGCTAACACGTTGCAGTATCGGCAATAACGCCAGCACCACATGAAGCAACCCTATGTCTTTTGGAAAAGGAAAATCCTATTACTCTCTCTGTGAGGGATGGGGGGGGGTCACCAAGCCACAGATCATTTAAAAGGTACCGGCGACATCTTTATACGAAACAAATCCTGAGGGTATTTCCGCAGAACCAATGCAGCATGCGCGTCTCTGTGATCACATGGGATATTCATGCATACACTTTATTACTGGGTGAAGAACCTAGAAACAGAATTTGCCGGCAGATCGGCCCCATCCGGCCCCCGTCTAGTCTGCCTTTTTTCCTGCTGTAACGACTCAAACCTTAATCAGTCGTTGGTCTCGTCTTAGATTCAGGAGCCGTATGTCTATCCCATGCATGTTTAATCCCCTCACTGTATTACCCTCTACCACCTCTGCCGGGAGGTTATTCCACTTATCTACCACCTAATAAATTTGGTGAGTCATAATGTTTAGCATCAAATACTAAATTCACGGGCAAGTCCTTTTCTGGCTCTATTACTGCCCTATTATGAGGACAATCATAACCCCATCAAACTATAGGAATTATTATTTATTTTAAATTTAATCGCAGCATTAGCAAGAAAGGAAGATTTAAGGGGATTTATCACAAAACTGAAAAGAGAGACCGTCACATGACGTCTCTTTAACTATTAAATGGCCGGCGCGGCAGCATGCTGCTTTAATTTAAGTTTTGACATGAAAGCTCTCTCTCGTCAGGATCCGGCGATCGTATCCCGGCTGTAATTCTATTATGAGCGGTTTGGAGGAGTCCGGGCTCTGCTCTCCAGGCCGGCGGTCGGTTTAATTCCCGGCAGAAATCAGATGTCATTTTCTATTACGGAGAAACTCTGCTGGATTTATCCCCCGGGCTCGAGCCGTCGCTCCGGAAATCAATAGGTTTCCTGATCCTCCGACATCGGGAGTACGAGGCGGACGGCACAGATCGAGCAGCAAGAAAGTCTCTCTTCCCACAACGAACAAATAACATTTTATTTATTTATTTACCGCATACTGAAATATATACGCATCCTTCCGCCATCCGTATCCAGGTCGGGGCTTTTTATACCCGGATTTTTGGTAACTCGTAAGCTTGGAACAGCCGGGGCACAAGGATTTGTTACATGCCACGGATGTCACCGATGTCACGGATGTGCGATGAGTAGAGCCAAGCGTTGGGTTTTTAGTAAACTGCAGAAGATACGGAGAACTCGGAACAACTGGAACCCCAAAGCAGACAATCCTAACAATTCCAGATCGTTAATCGAGAACTCCCTCTCCCTGCAAAATTCAAGTTCCGGCTGATTCCCCGATGTTCAAGCAGGGATCTGTATTAGATGAGAAATAATTCTCTGAAGGGGATCCTATTCTATACCGTGCCGGGGGGGGGATACTATTCTATACCACGCCGGGGGGGGGATACTATTCTATACCGCGCCGGGGGGGGGGGGGATACTATTCTATACCGTGCCGGGGGGGAGGGGATACTATTCTATACCGTGCCAGGGGGGATACTATTCTATACCGCGCTGGGGGGAGGGGATACTATTCTATACCGTGCCGGGGGGGGATACTATTCTATACCGTGCCAGGGGGGATACTATTCTATACCGCGCTGGGGGGAGGGGATACTATTCTATACCGCGCTGGGGGGAGGGGATACTATTCTATACCGCGCTGGGGGGAGGGGATACTATTCTATACCGTGCCAGGGGGGATACTATTCTATACCGCGCTGGGGGGAGGGGATACTATTCTATACCGCGCTGGGGGGAGGGGATACTATTCTATACCGTGCCGGGGAGGGGGGGGATACTATTCTATACCGTGCCAGGGGGGATACTATTCTATACCGCGCTGGGGGGAGGGGATACTATTCTATACCGCGCTGGGGGGAGGGGATACTATTCTATACCGCGCTGGGGGGGGGATACTATTCTATACCGCGCTGGGGGGAGGGGATACTATTCTATACCGCGCTGGGGGGGATACTATTCTATACCGCGCAGGGAGGAGGGGATACTATTCTATACCGCGCTGGGGGGGGGATACTATTCTATACCGCGCTGGGGGGGGTACTATTCTATACCGCGCTGGGGGGGGGGTACTATTCTATACCGCGCTGGGGGGGGAGGGATACTATTCTATACCGCGCAGAGAGAAGGGGATACTATTCTATACCGCGCTGGGGGGGGGGATACTATTCTATACCGTGCTGGGGGGAGGGGATACTATTCTTTACCGCGCTGGGGGGAGGGGATACTATCCTATACCGCGCTGGGGGGGTATACTATTCTATACCGCGCAGGGAGAAGGGGATACTATTCTATACCGCGCTGGGGGGGGATACTATTCTATACCGCGCTGGGGGGGGATACTATTCTATACCGCGCTGGGGGGGTACTATTCTATACCGCGCTGGGGGGGAACTATTCTATACCGCGCTGGGGGGGATACTATTCTATACCGTGCTGGGGGGAGGGGATACTATTCTATACGGCGCCGGGGGGAGGGGATACTATTCTATACCGTGCCGGGGGGAAGGGATACTATTCTATACCGCGCTTGGGGGGGGGATACTATTCTATACCGCGCTGGGGGGGGGATACTATTCTATACCGCGCTGGGGGGGGGATACTATTCTATACCGCGCTGGGGGGAAGGGATACTATTCTATACCGCGCTGGGGGGAAGGGATACTATTCTATACCGCGCTGGGGGGAAGGGATACTATTCTATACCGCGCTGGGGGGGGGATACTATTCTATACCGCGCTTGGGGGGGATACTATTCTATACCGCGCTTGGGGGGGGATACTATTCTATACCGCGCTGGGGGGGGATACTATTCTATACCGCGCTGGGGGGGGATACTATTCTATACCGCGCTGGGGGGGATACTATTCTATACCGTGCTGGGGGGGGGATACTATTCTATACCGCGCTGGGGGGAGGGGATACTATTCTATACCGCGCTGGGGGGAGGGGATACTATTCTATACCGCGCTGGGGGGAGGGGATACTATTCTATACGGCGCTGGGGGGGATACTATTCTATACCGCGCTGGGGGGGGATACTATTTTATACCGCGGGGGGGGGGATACTATTCTATACCGCAGGGGGGGGTACTATTCTATACCGCGCTGGGGTGGGGATACTATTCTATACCACGCTGGGGGGAGGGGATACTATTCTATACCGCGCTGGGGGGGGGATACTATTCTATACCGCGCTGGGGGGGGGATACTATTCTATACCGCGCTGGGGGGGGGATACTATTCTATACCGCGCTGGGGGTTATATTACCGTATACCGCCCTGGGGGGTTATATTACTGTATACTGCCCTGGGGGGTTATATTACTGTATACCGTGTTGGACGTTTATATTACTGTATACCGCCCTGGGGGGGTGTTATTGCATAGAGTGCTATCTTAAGACTATTATCTCTGAGGGAATTGGTCATTTATGCTCCAGATGTTTTAGGAAGGGGATGAAGCCGTAAACCTGTATGCATGAATATCCACACGCTGTATCACCATGAAGCATGCAGCAGGAGGGGGAACGGTTACATACTCTGATTCTCTCCCCATCCGAAATAACTCCAGTCGCCTGGGGAATAGATACGGCGGCGAGCAATAAAGGGGAAAAAGAAAAATTCAGCATAAATGATGAACGGTGCGAGTCTCGCACCCGGTGTCGCTAACGCACGGCACGCAAAACACAACGGCTGCTGGGAGGAAGAGAAATATCGCAAAGCATCGGAAACAAACAGCCGCAGGAGAACATCACGTTTACCAAATAATAATAATCATTTAGTGATTAAGGGACGCGCCTGGCCCCGCTTAGAATGCCCAAAGCAGTACTTATAGCAAGACGTGCATTTTCCGGCATGGACCCCAAAAGAAGTTTAAAACATCATTTTTGGCAAGTTTGGAGAAAGTAAGCAATTTGACGGCGCGTGAAGCTGAAGGACAAAAAAACGGAATTTATTCTTTCCTGCAAAAAAAACAACAAACAACAAACAATGTAACCGGAACATTCTTTTTACAGAATAACGCGACATTCTAGAGGTTCTCCAACTTTAACCCGACTATAACTCCCAGCATTCTTAGCCGGATAAATCGTGGGGTATGATGGGGCTCGTAGTATTTAATGGAAACAGAAAAGGACTCAGGAAGCTGTTTAACTGTTAAAGCCCATTTAACCCTTTAATTGCAGAGGGGTGAGCGGTTGTTGGGGGAGCTTAGAGCGAGATGATCGTATCAAAGCCCCGGGTATAGCAGCACGGGCTGAGCTTTGTTACTTCTACGGCTTTGGACATATCCATATATATCATATAATGTGTGTATAATATATATAGATATACACACACACACACACACATATATATAATATACATATATAATGGATAAAAGATACATACATATTATATTATATATATATATACACATAAATAAAATATATAATATATCATTTATCGACACATAATAAATAGCAAACACGTCTGCCACCCCGTCCCATTAGATGCGGCGATGCAGGAGATTTCGGAACGCAGGGCATGCGCCGCGCCCTTCCTCTTAATGAAATAATAGATCTATACGGACAGCGGAATGGGGAAGAAAACAAGCAAAACAGACTTTAAAGCGGGAATATCGCAAAGCCGCGAAAAACCTAGTTATCCAGTCTCCATGGCAACAGAAACACCCGGCGCCCGTTACGCGGACAAACTCCCAATGTTAAGGCTTTCCTTCCGGCAGATGCCGAAAAACTACAAATCCGACTCGTCTTCTCCAAATAATATCATTTAACCATTAAAAAGCCATATTGAATTGAACAGAATTGAAAGCAGACCGCGTCCTTCTGACATCCACAGGGTCAATACACGTAACGGGTTAATAAAAGTAAAATAATAAGAATAATGGTAATTAATGGGTCAGTTTCTACGGCAACTAAAGTAACGTTCAGAAACTGTAAGGTGCGGAGGGCAGAACATGCCTGTGCACCATGAGCTACATATAAAGCACACGCTAACACGCCAGCCACATTGAAACGCGCCATACGGTGGAGAAGACGTCGGCACACGGGCAGGGAGAACCGGTGGAGAACCGGTGCGTTTAAGTTTTTGGGGTTTGATTTGCTGATTAGGAGATTCTGACACATTGCGGGTTAGATATAAAGTAACAACGAATGGAAAGCTTCCGGTCATCGCTCCACGTTTACAATGTTGCCCCAGCGCTGTGCGATTGGCCCCCGGGGCTATGCGATTGGCGCCCGGGGCTATGCGGTTGGCGCTCGGGGCTATGCGGTTGGCCCCCGGTGCTATGTGATTGGCGCCCGGGGCTATGCGATTGGCCCCCGGCGCTATGCGATTGGCCCCGGCAAAGTTTAAAAAACGCTGAGTCTAGATGGGCTGAATTGCTGTCAAATGTCTTATAACCATGACAACCAATGGAATGTTTCATCTGATTGGACAGATTACCGTAGCAACTGTCTGGGGAAAAAAACAAAATATATATATAAATAAGTTTTCAGAACTTTGTTTGGCTCCCGGTTCCCGGCAGACCCCCATTTTTGTTCGTTTGACCCTCCGGCTCCCGGCATCTTGGAGATTCCACCTCCTGAAAACCTCCTTCCTATAAAGTGAAATCCTTCCAAACCGCGTCTCCGCCGGCCCCGGAGCATTCATTCCACGCACCGGCTGCAGATGAACGATCGACGGCCGGAACCGCTTACGCTCAGCTTCCGTTTCTTGCGCGGCTTCGTCGGGATGCTCCGGAGTCCGCGATAAATCCCTTGGTGGCTCCGAACCGCATTCATTTACACTTTAATGCGTATGATGGATGCGGGGTGCCCCCTCCTAGCAAACGCATGGGGGCTCCTGCAGCGCTGCAGCCTCAGGCCGTTGGAGTTCCTTTCTTCTATAGAAGGGGCGTCAGACATTAAACTGTCCCTTTAACCCGAGGACCCCCCCCCCCACCTTCATATATATATAAAAATGCAACAAAAATATATAAATCAACACAACGGATTAAAGTCCAGATAACACCAAGACTTCCCGGCACCGGTATATCGAGAATTCTCCCGGGCGGGTTAAATTCTCCTAGATTGTCAGCTCTTTGAGCAAGGTCCTCCTCATCGTTTGATGAGATCTACTGCTTGCCCATGAGTTTGCCATCTTTGATACAAAGTTCCTGGCAAGAATGGTGGGCTTCTGAAGACCCCGCTAACGAACGTCTACGATGCCAGCCTGGCCACCAAGAGAAGCTTCAGCTCTCCGCAGGGAGATGCAGCTTCTTCTCCCCGTGGAGAGCGGAACGTGTTTAAGGGTTTGTCCAGACGCTGTCTGCCTGGCGCTCGAGATGTCGCCCCGTACGCCACATCCGTCTTAAAGGGTCTTCAATGCAGCGCATTCCCGCCACCGGCACATGCGCAGCTCCTCTATCCAGCCAAAGTCGGCTCTTCGCTTCCCGATAACCTTTTTCTCTCGCTTGCATCTGCTTCCTCGCCGCTCGCCTCGTGAAAGAAGTTCAAACCATCAAATAATTATATTCTAATTAACCCTTTTTTTAATGATCTGTCTCCTGCTTCCCGGTGGCAGCAATAAATAGCCCAGAAATGGTTCATTCTCTCCATGACAACAGGATCCCAGCCCTGGTAATAACATGGTTTTATCACCCGGCAAAGCTGCCATCTGTCTCCTCAATTACGACATCACTCTCTTAATTACGATGTCACCCAAGGTATAGTTTTCCCCGTTTGTCACGGAATACATAATTTGCAAATCGGAGGAGGGTCTTTTTTTTTTTATTAGCGCTTCATCTGCTCGCTTTAACAAATCGGATCGTTAACCAGCGGGTATTTTTAGAGCCGGTGCAGCGTTTCCGAGAAGCGATGATGAGCAGCGAGATGGTCGGGCGTTACGTTATCCCCAGGTGACCGAACCTCTAAACTATTCACAGTTTTTTGGGGTGGAATGTCGTGGATTACAGCCCAACGTCTCGCATGCAGATATTACGCTTACAAAGAACACTCCTGATGCAACATTCTAAAAGTGGAGCAGTCGCCATGGAAACAACAATGGGAAAGGAGCATTTAACTTTGCAGTCTTAAAGAAAAAAAGAGAAAAGCACAAAAAATAGGTTTCGAGGACTCAAAAATTCTCCTATTTCTAAGAAATGACGAAGCGAAGACGTTTTAGCCGACGATGTGAAATCAGGGAGCGATCCGGCCCGATGGGCAGCGCCGCGTGATCAGGGCTAATCTAGCGGTAAAGCGGCACCTTACCCCAGCTGCTCCACTTCCACCTCGTTAGCGGAGCCCTGCACTTACACGTTAACCCTTTAAGACCCGGGCATTGCCCACCCCATTGGTTGCCGTAAAGTTGTAATTGTAATTTTGGAACACAGGCGAACGAGGCTTACAGGCTGCACCCGGCTGTAGGACGGAGGCCGCGGTCCGCCTGCCATTAAGATACGAAGTCCTACAGATAGCACAGATTCACGCAATTAACCCCCCCGAGACAGTTTAGGGTCCAAGGACTCCCAACACACTCAGCCAAACACCCCACCCAAGCATGTATGCTTAAAACAGAAAAGGCAGACCCGTCTGGGAATATTTACGGACTTTTTCCCAGAAATCAGACAATTTATGAAAAATCTGATTTTAAATAAATTTCCCATCAAAAATAGCCTCTTGCACCCCCTTTATAAAGAAAATCATTGTAAACATGGAAAGAAAACAAAAAAACAGTATTACGGAACGGAAAAGGCCGCTGGAATGGTATAACCGGCCAGAAACGCGCCGGGTAACGGCGGACGCTCGCACCGGCCCCGTCACTTACAGCACTGGGAGGCAGCAACCGGTAACGGCGTCCTCTGAACGTCCTCGGCGAAGGGAAACTGAAAAACAAAGAGCGGCGTTTACAAAAAACACAACCATACGGGATTTATTCCGGCAAAACGGGGCTCTCCGGCTATCAGCGAGCTACAACTCCCATCATCCTCAGCAGAGCAAAGGGCTCTTTGGGAATTTGCTATTTCTGAACAATTTTGACAATGATTTCGAGGAAACCTATCACGGAAACGCCATCGTCACGCCCCTGGGGTCAGGGCTGGCATCAGAGGGTAACGGGCAGCGGGTCGCAGACTCCCTGATCTGTCACTGGACTCGGTCATTGGCCCTCGTGGCTTGCTATCTATGTCCGGGCCGGTAGCCTTTCTGGGGATTTAGGCTGAGTGCGGGGGATCCCTGTCTTTAGGTCTGGACCGCGTCCCTTGGTGTCTGACGGTGGCCCTGCTCGCGGTCACCCTGCGCCAGGAGCCGCTCTGTAATTTTAGTTTTTGGGGAGAGAGGGAGAGAGGGAGGGAAAAGACAAACAAAGAAAAGGAGAGAGGGGGGGCTTGGAGAGGGAGGTAGGAAGAGAGAAAGAAAAAGATAGAAAAAAGTTTTGAGAGGGAAGAGAGAAACAGAGAGAGAGGGAAGAGAGACTGCTGAGTTTCCTCGGCTTACCGCGGGGTGATCGGTAATTTCAGATCATTCATAGCAAGCGGAAGCCGAGTAATCAGACTTTTCATTAATGAGATTCGCTTTAATATAATACTCTGCAGGCTCCGGCTGAGGGTGATGGGAGTCGTGGACTCGCGGTGAGAGAGACACGGGCCGCGTCCACATCTCCCACCGGTACAGACAGCGGCTTCCTTTATTCCCCCCCGGCAGAAAGGGACGCTGTAACAGCGCAACTCCCGGTGGGGATTGTCACGCCGCTGACCGCCGGCCGCCGATAACCGCACTCACCTCTCCAGCGTCTCCCCGGGAATTAATGCGCTCCAGGTTCCGGGTCCAGTACCTCGCCTCCTCCTCCGGGAGATCTGCGGAACAGAAACAGACGTCACACCGGAGTAACGGAGTAACGCGCCGAATACGGGGCAAGAAACGGCAATTCCTATACCGCGGAGACTCCCCGGCGCGCAGGGCCACGGCAGACAGCGGCAAGAAGAGACGACTGTCCCGGAACACAAAACATATTCCAACCGAACCAAAACCACGCGCTTACTCACGGAACCGGCTCCAGAACCTGCGCTTCGGAATAATAAATCATCCCCACTCCAAACAGGAGGCGACACAATGTTTCCAGGAGAGATCCCCCCCCCCCCGCTACCCGAATGCAAGCATGCAGAACGTGGTATTGCATAGAGAGTCAATCTGGTGCAATCGCCACGGTAACCAAGGGAAAGTTATTTTTTGGCGTCAGAATTGGCTCTTTGAACGTAACCCCCGGTGTTTAAGTCAAACTCCGTGCACATCGGGCCACAGCAGCACACGCCAAACACACGCCAAACACACACCGAACACACGCCGAACCCCGACATACCGCCAGCCTCCGGTACACCGCCGGCAACCGCCTGCACCTGGAGAGAAACGCGACAAGCAGGAACCGTTACCTGTACACACCGCATACACCGCAGAGCGTGGGGAGGAAAAAGGCCAGCCCAGCAGTAACACAAAAAATGAATGAAATAAGAGTAGGAAACATCGGGCTGTATTGGTGAGAAGTTCTGTCGCAGTTATAGTTTTTAGTCTGAATTTATTAAAATTGCCTTTTTTGTTGTAATTGTTTTAGAGAAGTTTAGAGAAGCCCCGCGGCATGAGGTGGCAGAGCCAGCATTATCCAACCATCTTCCTTTGCTCAGCAGTGTCCCTTCCGCTGCAAGAAGGGCAGGACGTACCGGTACGTCCATAGGGGATTCATGGGATGCGTTTTTTGGACGTACCGGTACGTCCATAGGGGACTGAAGGGGTTAAAGTGCATGCGCTGCCAGCAGTGTCCCTTTAAACGGACAGTTTCGTGCCCCCGACACCCTCGCTACAGAAGAGTTAATATTAAAGTACTCTGTGAGTGACCCTCACCCTCTGTTAGGACTTTAATATTAAAAACAAAACAAAACAAAAAAACCCTTACCTGAGCTGGAAGCTGCTGCCCTACTGCTGCAGCAGCTGCTCTTCTCTTATATGGTCTAATGATTCTTGCCACTGATTGGAAGCTTGAAACAGCCAATTAGTGGCAGGAAAAGCGTTCCGATTAAAGCACATGAGGGGCCTGAAAGCTTTTTTGTTTTAGGGGTGTGGTTGGAGGCGTGGCTGTGGGCGGGGTAATTCATGTAACTGGGTGGGGCTTTAAGAAGTAGAAGAATAATGGGGTTTATAAAGCGGTTTCTATACACATTATCGGGGCTTTTAGGGCAGTAGAACCCTGCGATCCCCTCATACCCCGCAAACAGAGAGAGAAGTAAAGAAACGCAAAGATTTCGTGGAATGAAACAAATTATAAAAACAGAAAAGGCGGACGATAAAAGTGTAAATGTAACCAAACTCCATATTTTCACCTTTCCAGGGATATTTAAATGAAAATAATGATACGTTGGTCACATGACGCTCGTCTCCCTCTGTTCCCCTCCCCCGCAGCCGGCGCTTTCCTGGATCACAATGCAATTATTTTTGACACAGGTTTGATCTCGGAGATGGGTGGCAGCTCGTGGCAGAGTCAGCATTTCCCGAATTCGTCTTTCTGCGCTGACAAAAGCTGCCTGTGCCAATCAGCAACTTAACAATAAGGAGGCGATAGCTTAATGGGGAGGAATAATCCTGCAGACCCCAGGAAGATGAAGTTAAGCGGATTATGTATGCTACACACGTAAAGCGGCCCTCGTACATTCATAGTATATGTGCCTGTGTGTCGGGCTGTTACATATCCAGAGTCCAGGGCCTTTCATGACAGGTGATCTGTCGGTGACAGCTTTCATCCGTCGGAGTGCGAGTGACATCATACATCCCCCGTGGGAGCGGAGGAAGGAAGTCATTATCGGCCGAGGTCGTTACATGAGATCAGGCGCCTGTCTCTCAGCGGCCCCCCTGCTGTCAGAGCCGATCCCCTCGCGGGACGAGGACGCCGCCGGCCAGGTTATTTTCGGTTTAACCCCTGTTTCGAACCGCGTTCCAGCCACCTGCGCTGGGAGGACTCCGGGTCGGTCACATTGTGTTTAGGGATTAATGTAGCGCCATCATATTGGGTAGCGCTGTACAGCAAGTAGTGCATCATATGCCTGCCCAGAAGAGTTTACAATCTAGAAAGGTAAGCAAAACAGAATCATGTGGCGATTAACCCTCCATAGCCCAGGGCCCCAGAACCAAGGGGGCTATTAGGGAAGGCCTGGCACATCATGGCTCCCACCTGCTCGCCTTCAGAGCCCATTGGTTGGTCGGTCGGTCGGTCGCCAGCAGTAAAATTAACCATTTACCTGCTGAATCAGGTTCCATTTAATCGGGGTGGATTGTTAGGCAGTTTCATTTCAGAGAGGTTTTGGCCGCCGTCTATTCACATATTTACCCCAACAAAGTGTGACATCGGGGGTCTCACCGCGACCCCACCAGGAAACGAATGAAGGATAAAGAGAAAGAAGTGAAGTCCGCGGGACTCTAGAACCCACCGTAACAATCAGCAAACGACGCGGAGACTCACCGAAGGGCGACTCAAAGCGGGCGTCCAGCAAAATCCGGTGATCGGTGGGATTCCTGGTGCCGCAAATCTCATCGTCTTTCATCAAGACCTCGGACTCCAGAGCCACCCATTCTCCGGGACCCTCCTGAAAACACACGAGAAATAACGTTATTCCAGGAGCCATCCCGCGCTACCAGACAGTGAATTTCCACGGCTATGGTCGAGAAGAGGAACCCATTTCTGTGCCTCTACTCTGTGCAAAAGAGAAATAAATAAGTGGAACAGCCTCCCAGCAGAAGTGGTAGAGGGTAATACAGTGAGGGTATTAAACATGCATGGGATAGACATACGGCTCCTGAATCTAAGACGAGACCAACGACTGATTAAGGTTTGAGTCGTTACAGCAGCAGAAACGAGCGACTAGACGGGGGCCGTCAGGGGCCGATCTGCCGGCGGGTTCCAGGTTTCTATCTCCCGTGGGGTGTTAGCTGACAGGAATGGGCTCCCCCGTACAGGGTCAGCCGTCTCTCCGCACTGGGAGTAGACGCACAGAACAGGTTATAGATAAAGGCTGGCTGGGAATCATAGGAATTGCAGTTCCGGCCGGGTTTGTTGAGGGATAGATACTGGATTTAGGTTACGGAGCGGAGATGTCTGTGCGGCTCCCGGCAGAGTTACACATTACCCCAGGATGCCAACTACGCATACTTTACTAAACTAATCCTGAAGCATGGCACAGCATGAGATATATATTATATATTATATATATAATATATATATAGCTGCTCAATGCTTTGACTGCAGCTCTACAGTCCCTACCGATGCCACCTGTTCACCAAACCAAAGGTTCTGCGTATATAAAGTCACTCCGTACGTCTAGTGGCTACAGAGGGGCAAGTGAGAGGAGCCGTGAAACTTTTTATGCTCGATAATCAATCAGGGGGTCTCGGGAGATCGATAGCCTGGACCCCCCCATTGCTTGTTTCCTGCCCACTGAATGTGTGTAACGACACCCGCCATGACAAGTAGACCACTAGGACGTACAGGTACGTCCTGACTTTTTTGCAGCGACAGGAATATCAGGAGATCTACGGACAGCCTGGACTTTCCCCTGTCGGCAGAAACCAGAATTGCTGGCTGCCCGACAACTGATTGCGTGTGACGGCGCTCGCCGCGAGTGCCGCTACACCATCATTCAAGGAATGGAGATCACCCAACCGGTAGGCGTCACTGCAAACAACCCCCAGAAGTTCACTTGAGGACAGGAGAGCCTCAGCGGGTCTCTCTTTACAATGTTGGGCTCTCCCATTGCTCCCCCTGCTGGCTGATTTCCATCATTGCAATCTGCGACTTAGAGCTTTGGAGCCCTGCTTGCTGATCACTCTGTGATCAGCACAAACAGATCAGGAGGACGAGACGGAGGGAAAAACAGCATCTCCTCCTTCCAAAAATATATTTAATAAATAAATAAATAAAAAACAAACAAAACAAATAACCAAAAAAACTTGAGAAAAAACTAAATATAAATGAAATAAATAAAACTCATTGGGAGCCCACTGATGACATCACTGGCAAGTGCCTCTTATATTAAAAATCACTCCCCTCAAACCCCTTAAGTCAATAGTATTAAAAATCTGTAATATCGGGTAATATGTAAAGCATGGATCCGGCCCTCTGGAATACATAATATTTATGTGGGGTGTGAGAGTAATCAGGAGATGCCCACACTGCAAAAAGTTATTTTTTCAGTAAATACGGAAAAGAGGATAAATACACAGTAAAAAGATCAAATATTTTGGTCCCTTGGTTATGAAAACCACCCGGGACTGAAGGGGTTAAAGAACAATAGTTTTGATCAATTGATAAATATAAGTTTAATAAGTATAATTCGGTGCAAAGTGGTAATAATGCTGCATTCGGCAGGAACATTCCACTCGTTGCTATGGAGACGGCATCACCTTTATCCCTTTGCACCTCATAATAACCTTAACTGCAAAAAAACAGATCCACCTTCAGTCAGAGGACAGCGACGCCGCGCCGGAAAACTCCAGCTCTTCTTAAATGAATTGGCGCGGAAGATATGCATGCGCAGAACGCAGATATCCCGAACCGGAGTCAGTCCCTGCGCTGCACCGGCCGCTGTTTAAATATAAAAGACGCATATGGTTCCACAGACAGCAGGGTAGAGATTGTCAGCTCCCAGGACCAGCCCCCACGCCTCCTCCTGCAGCAGTACGTCTTACCATGCGCGAATCTTAAAAAGCCCATCTCAATGTTATCGGCAGCGCTACGGTATCTGCTGGCGTTCTATGGGGGACCAGTCATGGATGCGCCGGGGTCCGCACATTACTTGCAGACCCCTAAAGTCTACGGTGTTTGGTGTTATCGACACACGTCTGCATACACTCTGAAGCACACGTATGATACGGACGCCCTGTCTTTGCCGTCGCGTTCTGCATGCGTCGCTCACCTCGTCCGCCTGGCGGATGGTCTGCAGCGGGATCCACACCGTGCCCACCATGGTGTCCCAAATCAGCCCTTTATTCCACATTTCCACGATGAGCCCCAGATCCAGACGGCTGATTTCACTAGAAAACAGATAAAAAATACATAAGCAAAAGTTTTATATATAAAATACACATCGCGGGGTAAGCAGGTGGGCACCGGGCCCCAGCCGATCCTCGGGGGCCACAGGCAACCGGCGGGATGTCTCTGTAACTATCCTGACCGGCAGCAAGCATTGGAGACGCGGCTGAAAGGCAAAGGGACAGACGGACACAAATAAGACTTTCCACCGCGGCAAGGACGGAGCTGAATCCCCCCGGGGACCGAATTCATCGCGCCAGAGGGGTATTAAGGGTTAAATGTGTTTTAATAGATCTGGAAACCGACGACGGCCCCCCGGACACCAAGGCGGAGCGAACCGTCAGCCCCAAAAACCTTCATCAGAACCGCCGAGTAACTGAAAGAAGCGCAGAGAATATCCGCGGCGTACGGAACCTGGATTACTGAGGCTGCGCTGCCCCCTGCTGGCGAACCGAGGTAACGGCGCTGTGCAGAAAATAAACCGATTATTATTATTATTATTATTATCTTTTATTCATATAGCGCCAACAATCCCGGCAGCGCGTCATACGATACGCATATTCAACGGCGCGTACGAGACAAAGCGATATATACCGGGCGGACTCCGAGCAGGACCGTTGGACGCGAGCGGAAACGTAATATTTCTTTATTAAAGGCGATACTTATGACGCTGCGAAAATATTCTACTAACACAACAGTTTGTGTATTTTGTTTTTTTTTTATTAACTTTATTGAAGTAACCTGAAGATTCCACCTAAAATACGATTCCCAGAACCGACGCGCCGCTCGGCTGCCAATCGCATAATAATAATAATAATAATAATAAGAGAGCCCCGGCTCACGCGTTTCACCCCACAGATGCGTTCTATTAGAACGACGCTCGGATTTTCCGTTGGATGTCGGGGGGCTCGCGCGTTCCGTACGTCAGATCCAGCCGTGGCCAGCGGAGACTCGGGGAGAAGCTCCTGAGGACCCGTCCGCCTCCTCACCTTAGGGGGCTTACTTTTCAGCAACCGGCCGAGCCCCACCTGCAGTTAACTAGGAATACAGAACCTCGACCCGGGACCCCCACCAATGTCCCTCCAACGACTGGGGGGGCCGCATCCACAACGACAGCGTCACCACTCAGGGGCAGAATCGGAACTCAAACCTCTCGTCCGCTCACTCCCATCACTCGTTTCATTAAACGCAGGAAGTTTAGCTTTGTGGTCGGTCTCATTTAGAGTTTATTGGACGAGCTTAGAACTACCCCAGGAAATCCCCCCACCGGCATCTCATAAAGCCGCAGAGAGACCCCCGATGCGCTAAACATATCATCTACTGGACGGGAAAGCCGCAGCAACTGCCTCAGCGGGAGGGAAGGAGGCCGAGTCGATGTAAAGCGGGACCGGGGGGCTTTCCATATAATCACAGAGCCGTCCCGTGGCTCTCCGCGTCGGGGGGTCCGGCTCTCTGTGCAGCGACTCGGCTCCCACAAGAAAGTAAACGGCGCGACGCAGTCTGCATCCGGAGCAAACACGAAGACGTCTCTCCCACCCGCCGGACAGAAACCCAGGACGTGCCGGCAGATCGGCCCCACCCGGCCCCCGTCTAGTCACTGCTTCTCCTGCTGTAACGACTCAAACCTTAATCAGTCGTTGGTCTCGTCTTAGATTCAGGAGCCGTATGTCTATCCCATGCATGTTTAATACCCTCACTGTATTACCCTCTACCACTTCTGCGGGGAGGCTGTTCCGTTTATCCACCAAGTAAAGCTTACTTACATTATGTGTAAGATAATGAAACAGGGAACCGGTTCTGTTGGGAATACAATCTCCAGCCAGGCAGACCGGTTACTACAAGCAGCCAGCAGCTCGATTATCACAGACGCTTTTTCCTCCCCTTTCAGAATCAATATGTGCGACTTGGGAGAGGGAGACGGGATGTGATAGAAACATTTAAATACATTTAACGAAGTAGAGGAGGGAAGTTTATTTCAGAGGCCGGCCGCGCACAGCGCAGGAGATTGGGGGGAGAGCGTCGGGAGGGGCGTCGGCCAGCAGCCCGCCGGGCGTTTGGTTTAGATTCTTAAATTTAAACCAAAATTGTAACAAAGGGGGGGGGGAAGCTGTATAACTGGCGAAACAACCTGTAAATATACCACAGGAAAGGGTTAACAGGATGCAGGACATTAACCCTCCGGCCGCCATAAACCTGCCTACCGCCTCTGGCATAACCTCAGGTTTATACGCGGACGGCCAAAGATTCCGGCAGCGAATGTGTTAATTATAAAATTCTGTAAACGGGGATCTACGATTCACACCGGGGGTTCATATAAACATTCTAAGGACACGCGTGTGTAACAAAGTAACAGACCTGGAGCCACCATCGCTGTCAGCGACTGTCCCGGCTCAGACACCGCACTGAGCTGATGCTTTATGGCGATGCTAATGAAGTCCCTTCCTCCATATACTTTCATTAGTCTGAGGGCTGAGCTGGGTGATTAAGACCGAGCCATTCTATTGCTCCCCACAGGCAGTATGATAAGGAGTCGGGGGGTTTAGTAGATTGGGGATCAGATAACAGAGCGAGAATCATACAAACGGCTGATATGCAGCTGCATGAAAACATTTATATTACGGGGAAAAAACATAAAAAAAAAACAAAAAACGGTGCAAAGTATCAGAAACATTGCATATTATTATTATTAAACATACATGGGGCGGGCGGGACAGTAAGCAGAGTATCGCATAGAGACAAAGGGCTGAGCCAGGCCCCGTCCATAAGAACTTCCTCTGAAAACGAGGAGCGGCGGATTTCATGAAAACTGAAAACTATTTCCTCAACACACAATACCTTCAAATAATCATAATAATAATAATAATAATAATAATAATCATAATAATAATAATAATAATAATAATAATAATAATCATAATAATAATAAAAAGCTTTAAGCCCCCCCCCCATTACTGCATTATATTGATTATAAGGCCGGCACTTATCACATCTGCCCACTGGAGGGCGTCAGAGCACAACAGTTGAGCTAAACATTCAATAAACGGGGCAGATCTGAGGCCGTATTTATTTACCAAGGTGCAGGGAATGCGCAAGAGGCCAAAAACTAAAACTAGAGGGTCTGAGGCTTATATGGAATGGAAGGAAGTTTTACTTTACTGAGAGGGTGGTTGATAAGTGGAGCAGCCTCCCAGCAGAAGTGGTAGAGGGTAATACAGTGAGGGTATTAAACATGCATGGGATAGACATACGGCTCCTGAATCTAAGACGAGACCAACGACTGATTAAGGTTTGATTCTTTACAGCAGGAGAAACGGACGACTAGACGGGGGCCGATCTGCCGGCTGATTCTATAATGGAGTATGGGGTAACTGCCTAGGGGCCGGGCAATAAGCGTGCACAGAGTCATATTAATGGAGTTACTTACAACATGAAATCCTGCTCCCAGGAGGGACAGTCCCCTCGCACCGTCACCGTCGTGCTCTTCACATTCTGCACCTTTAACGTCACGTACGTATTATACTTATCTGCGAAAAGAAGAGGAGGAGAGCGGGGGGTCAGAGCGGGCCCCCTGTATAATGTATAGATAAATCAGTGAGCCGGCCCCTGTATAATGTATAGATAAATCGGTGAGCCGGCCCCCTGTATAATGTATAGATAAATCAGTGAGCGGCCCCCTGTATAATGTATAGATAAATCAGTGAGCCGGCCCCTGTATAATGTAAAGTTAAATCAGTAACCGGCCCCTGTATAATGTATAGATAAATCAGTGAGCCGGCCCCCTGTATAATGTATAGATAAATCAGTGAGCCGGCCCCTGTATAATGTATAGATAAATCAGTGACCGGCCCCTGTATAATGTATAGATAAATCAGTGAGCCGGCCCCCTGTATAATGTATAGATAAATCGGTGAGCCGGCCCCCTGTATAATGTATAGATAAATCAGTGAGCCGGCCCCTGTATAATGTATAGATAAATCAGTAACCGGCCCCTGTATAATGTATAGATAAATCAGTGAGCCGGCCCCTGTATAATGTAAAGTTAAATCAGTAACCGGCCCCTGTATAATGTATAGATAAATCAGTGAGCCGGCCCCTGTATAATGTATAGATAAATCAGTGACCGGCCCCTGTATAATGTAAAGTTAAATCAGCGAGCCGGCCCCTGTATAATGTATAGATAAATCAGTGACCGGCCCCCTGTATAATGTATAGATAAATCAGTGAGCCGGCCCCTGTATAATGTATAGATAAATCAGTGACCGGCCCCTGTATAATGTATAGATAAATCAGTGACCGGCCCCTGTATAATGTCTAGATCAATCAGTGAGCCGGCCCCCTGTATAATGTATAGATAAATCAGTGACCGGCCCCCTGTATAATGTATAGATAAAATCAGTGACCGGCCCCTGTATAATGTATAGATAAATCAGTGACCGGCCCCTGTATAATGTATAGATAAATCAGTGAGCCGGCCCCTGTATAATGTAAAGTTAAATCAGTAACCGGCTCCTGTATAATGTATAGATAAATCAGTGAGCCGGCCCCTGTATAATGTAAAGTTAAATCAGCGAGCCGGCCCCTGTATAATGTATAGATAAATCAGTGACTGCCCCCTGTATAATGTATAGATAAAATCAGTGACCGGCCCCTGTATAATGTATAGATAAATCAGTGAGTGGCCCCCTGTATAATGTATAGATAAATCAGTGAGCCGGCCCCCTGTATAATGTATAGATAAATCAGTGAGTCGGCCCCCTGTATAATGTATAGATAAATCAGTGACCGGCCCCTGTATAATGTATACATAAATCAGTGAGTCGGCCCCTGTATAATGTATAGATAAATCAGTGAGCCGGCCCCTGTATAATGTAAAGTTAAATCAGTAACCGGCCCCTGTATAATGTATAGATAAATCAGTGAGCCGGCCCCTGTATAATGTATAGATAAATCAGTGACCGGCCCCTGTATAATGTATAGATAAATCAGTGACCGGCCCCCTGTATAATGTCTAGATAAATCAGTGACCGGCCCCTGTATAATGTATAGATAAATCAGTGACCGGCCCCCTGTATAATGTCTAGATAAATCAGTGACCGGCCCCCTGTATAATGTCTAGATAAATCAGTGACCGGCCCCTGTATAATGTATAGATAAATCAGTGACCGGCCCCTGTATAATGTATAGATAAATCAGTGACCGGCCCCTGTATAATGTATAGATAAATCAGTGACCGGCCCCTGTATAATGTATAGATAAATCAGTGACCGGCCCCTGTATAATGTATAGATAAATCAGTGACCGGCCCCTGTATAATGTATAGATAAATCAGTGACCGGCCCCCTGTATAGTGTCGCACACTAGATCATTTGAGCATATGGCATCATGTATGGATCCACCCACAATATGACATCACAGGGCATCTCACCCAAGGAATCCCGCCCCTCCATCCCCTTCCAGCATGGCCCCCAATTCACTGGATATGTAAATGCTGCGGCCAGACCCAACGGGGTATCCGCCAGGACCTCGGTCTGACTTTCAGCCCGGGGCTGTTGGTAGTTGCGCGCCACCGAGGAGATTTGCCCCACGCTAGATTCACTGAGCACGACGCAAAAACCAGCAAAACAAGCGCTGGGAATACGAGAAAATCAAACACAACCCAATGTTCTAACCGCGCATGCACCACTGCCAATTTATATTAATCTTCCACCCTGAAGTTATCCCCCCCACCCCTTATAAAGGCTGCCTGAACCAATCAGAAACAGTCAGCAACTTAGCAACAGAAGATAGATAACGCAACGGGGAGGAATAATCATACAGATTCTCAGAACCGCCAAAACTCAGTATTTCTAGGTCAGTACTGACAGCCCAAATGACGTCACAAGCGCCGCAAACACAAAGCAGATCCGTCGGAGCGAACGACTCCACGCCGCGGGGCAGCGACTTGCCGGACAATCTGAGGCGCCGCGTGTGAGAGCGACCGGTCAGGAACGTATTTAGTGAATATACATTTAATACAGAAACATGACACGAGCAGCGACACTGTACAATGTAACGAGACGTTAGCGTGTTATGATGTCACACGAGAACATGCGCTCGCCGGGCACAGGCTCTCCTTGCACGCCGGTAACACGTGGTACGGGGAGGAATTCCTGTCCTCGTATCCTCTGGGCTCCAAACATAGTCCGAGGGTCAAGGAAAAGCCTCTTTAAGGGTCACCGGGTAAATATCCTCTCTAAACCTCCGTGCCGGATGGCTCCCGCGCATGCACGCTCCCGCACCTAGCGGACGGCTGGCAGATGGATCGGAAATCCACGCATCCTGCGGGGCGGCCGCGATCTTAAAGCTGCCCTGCAGCCAACATTCTTCATAAGCATCACCCATGAAAGGAGGCATCCGTTCATCTTCACGCCACGTCTCATCAGGCGTTTAGCAGACACGGACCTGAAGCCTACCAGTGCGGCACCGTAAGAGTTAAAGTATTTCGTAAATGAACCCGAGGGTTTCCACGCAGGTATCTGCGATGAAGTCTCAGGATTATAACTCTCAGCACTCTCAGCACCATAGCTGCCGTCACCGGGGCACTTTCATCACTTCATCCAGGAAGCCCCAGGCCACACCTTTGTCATTCAAAGGGTTAAACAGACCGTGGCAGGAAGGCAGAATAACGGCTCGGATTATCGTATTAACAAAAAGCTCCGGATTCCCGCGACAGACAGCGATCTCCAGCACAGCCCGCTGACATCTACCTGTAACTAACGGGAACCGACCGGGGGCCGCGAGGGGCCACAAGCGAGATATCCGAGCCGACGCACCCCCGGGAGGAGCTTTCATTATAAATTAAACTCCGCTCTTTGACTACTGATGCGAGCTGGAAGCCAAAAATATCAGCCCAAAAATCCTAAACATGTTAATTGTATGATACACGCGACAATGCGCACTAAAAACAAATACACAATAAAAAGGGGTCTTTAGAGAGAATATGATGTCATCAAACAAATACATACGGGGACAACACCAGCCGCTCTCTGATGTCATGTTCATTAATAGGACCGAGCAAACAACAAGACGCCGTCCATTCAGACTCTAATAGATGCCCTTATATACGGACCGGAGAGTATATAATATATAATATGAGGAATATACAGGATATAACGGGTTATAAGGACGGGATTAGTTATACGGCTGGAGAGTATATAATATATAATATGAGGAATATACAGGATATAACGGGTTATAAGGACGGGATTAGTTATACGGCCGGAGAGTATATAATATATAATATGAGGAATATACAGGGATATAACGGGTTATAAGGACAGGATTAGTTATACGGCCGGAGAGTATATAATATATAATATGAGGAATATACAGGATATAACGGGTTAAAAGGACGGGATTAGTTATACGGGGGAGAGTATATAATATATAATATGAGGAATATACAGTATATAACGGGTTATAAGGATGGGATTAGTTATACGGATGGAGAGTATATAATATATAATATGAGGAATATACAGGGATATAACGGGTTATAAGGACGGGATTAGTTATACGGGGGGAGAGTATATAATATATAATATGAGGAATATACAGGGATATAACGGGTTATAAGGACGGGATTAGTTATACGGGGGAGAGTATATAATATATAATATGAGGAATATACAGGGATATAACGGGTTATAAGGACGGGATTAGTTATACGGCCGGAGAGTATATAATATATAATATGAGGAATATACAGGGATATAACGGGTTATAAGGACGGGATTAGTTATACGGGGGGGAGAGTATATAATATATAATATGAGGAATATACAGGGGTATAACGGGTTATAAGGACGGGATTAGTTATACGGGGGGGAGAGTATATAATATATAATATGAGGAATATACAGGATATAACGGGTTATAAGGACGGGATTAGTTATACGGCCGGAGAGTATATAATATATAATATGAGGAATATACAGGATATAACGGGTTATAAGGACGGGATTAGTTATACGGCCGGAGAGTATATAATATGAGGAATATACAGGGATATAACGGGTTATAAGGACGGGATTAGTTATACGGGGGGAGAGTATATAATATATAATATGAGGAATATACAGGGATATAACGGGTTATAAGGACGGGATTGGTTATACAGCGGGAGAGTATATAATATATAATATGAGGAATATACAGGGATATAACGGGTTATAAGGACGGGATTAGTTATACGGGGGAGAGTATATAATATATAATATGAGGAATATACAGGGGTATAACGGGTTATAAGGACGGGATTAGTTATACGGGGGGGGAGAGTATATAATATATAATATGAGGAATATACAGGATATAACGGGTTATAAGGACGGGATTAGTTATAAGGCCGGAGAGTATATAATATATAATATGAGGAATATACAGGGATATAACGGGTTATAAGGACGGGATTAGTTATACGGGGGGAGAGTATATAATATATAATATGAGGAATATACAGGGATATAACGGGTTATAAGGACGGGATTGGTTATACGGCCGGAGAGTATATAATATATAATATGAGGAATATACAGGGATATAATGGGTTATAAGGACGGGATTAGTTATACGGCCGGAGAGTATATAATATATAATATGAGGAATATACAGGATATAACGGGCAATAAGGACGGGATTAGTTATACGGGCCGGAGGGTATATAATATATAATATGAGGAATATACAGGATATAACGGGTTATAAGGACGGGATTAGTTATACGGGGGGAGAGTATATAATATATAATATGAGGAATATACAGGGATATAACGGGGTTATAAGGACGGGATTAGTTATACAGGGGGGAGAGTATATAATATATAATATGAGGAATATACAGGGATATAACGGGTTATAAGGACGGGATTAGTTATACGGCCGGAGAGTATATAATATATAATATGAGGAATATACAATATATAACGGGTTATAAGGACGGGATTAGTTATACGGCCGGAGAGTATATAATATATAATATGAGGAATATACAGGGATATAACGGGTTATAAGGACGGGATTAGTTATACGGGGGGAGAGTATATAATATATAATATGAGGAATATACAGGATATAACGGGTTATAAGGACGGGATTAGTTATACGGCCGGAGAGTATATAATATATAATATGAGGAATATACAGGGATATAACGGGTTATAAGGACGGGATTAGTTATACGGGAGGAGAGTATATAATATATAATATGAGGAATATACAGGGATATAACGGGTTATAAGGACGGGATTAGTTATACGGGGGGAGAGTATATAATATATAATATGAGGAATATACAGGATATAACGGGTTATAAGGACGGGATTAGTTATACGGGGGGGGAGAGTATATAATATATAATATGAGGAATATACAGGATATAACGGGTTATAAGGACGGGATTAGTTATACGGGCCGGAGAGTATATAATATATAATATGAGGAATATACAGGATATAACGGGTTATAAGGACGGGATTAGTTATACGGCCGGAGAGTATATATAATATATAATATGAGGAATATACAGGGATATAACGGGTTATAAGGATGGGATTAGTTATACGGGGGGAGAGTATATAATATATAATATGAGGAATATACAGGATATAACGGGTTATAAGGACGGGATTAGTTATACGGGATGTAGAGTATATAATACATAATATAGGGGATATAATGGCCCTTAGTGTCCGAAGGAGACGCTTTACCAGAAACATAATTGGAATAAAATGAATGGAAATCTCACCTGGGGGCCCCTGGAGTTTGGCCTTTTTAACTGTAAAAGAAAAAAAAAAGGAAAAAGTTAAAAAATAAAGAGCTTCTGGACACATCCCACATAAAATGTTCCTAAAGTATGTAACGTCTCGTAGAATTCATTACTATGTAAACATCTCTTTTGCAGCTTTGTTACAAATTTCACACTCTGGATTCGTTTGATGTAAATAACCGATTAGTCTGTATATAGAGCAATAGCAAGAAAAGCACAAAAATGATTAAAAAAAAAAAAAAAAAAAAAAGTTGTATAAAACCCCAATCCCTGCGCTCTGAAGATTAAGAACGTGAGATTAGTCAAATATTTAAACAAAAAAAATTGGAACCAGTATGAGTTACTCAAGAAATATATATATTTAAATAAATCCCCCATTTATTGTATAAATAAGTAAAGAATTGATCATAATGTCACAGAAAGTAAAGAAAGCGAGAAAACACGATTGCAAAAAACGGTTTCCATCAAAAATGAAACGGCGCATCGTCCCGGGGACCAGCCGCACCTTCACAGAACAGAAAATGAAACAAACAAAGCCGTAAACCGAGGGTCAGGTGACCCGCGTCAAACCCTAAATTAGGACTAAAGGACTGGGTTTAACTCTTTATATGCGTTTCTGGAAATCCCAATAGATGATGTAACCAAGTTTAATTTATAAAGCCGTTCCCCGCTGTTTCTATACACATTATCGGGGGTTTTAGGGCAGTAGAACCCTGCGATACCCTCATACCCAGCAAACATTCTACCTACACCCCCCGCGCCCCCCCTTTTCTATGCGCTCAGACTGGAGGTAAATTGTCATTGTTGGGGCAAAAGGTGCCTATTCTGCAGAAACCCACCCCCCCGCCATGCACTTCCATGGGGTACACGGTGGGAACCCGGAGGGTCCGCACGCAGTAAAGCGTGTATCCGGCGGCCGCGGCGAGCTCCGAGCGTTTCATCTCACGCGGACGCCGTCTGTCGCGTTGGGCAAATATTTGATTTCCTGCACCGTTTAACCCTTCGGCGATCACCCTTTGTGTGTTTTTTTTTATCCTGCCTATCCTGGCATCCTGCACCCGCCGGGCGACCCGCTGCCCGGCCAAACCGCATCTGTATTTACTCTGCTTACTCGTCATTAAAAATACATTCCGGGAAGCTGCAGTTTGGCCCGGGGGCTTTCTAAACAAATCCAACATCCAAACCTGTAGCAAGGATTTATTATATATATATATATATACACACATACATACATACATACACATACATACATACACCCCCCCCCCTTACAGCATGCAATGAGCTCCCCCCAGCCAGCTAGGGCCACACGCTGATACTGGGGCCCCTAGTCTGAAGTCCGGGGTCTGAATGACTGAAGTAGTGGATTACGGCGCCACCAATCAATGGCCGGAAAACATTGAAGTCAATGGGAGCCCTTACTGTCTCTTTATACCCAACCGCCCCCCACCAAGTGGAAGATGTGGTCAGAGCTTTGGTCCCCAGTAAGTTTAGATGTTTATGGGGGGGCAGGGAATAAAGAGTTCTGTGGGACCTCGAAATGATTGACAGCTGCAAATAATTACAGAAAACGTGTTGGGATCCGGCAGTTTCGTTGCCGACGTGCCCGGTACAAGCAGAGACGTGACCGGCCATCCCCTGACGCTGCATACTTAATTATCCGGCACATTATCCCCCATACGGAGCGCCGGCACGTCCCGGCACATCTATTCTTAGCCTTTTTATATATATATATATATATATATATATATATATATATATATATATTACACGTCACGGTAATAAGATGGAAAGGCGGTGAGATAACTCCATTCCACGAACCCATATTTCCCACAATGCATCAGAATCCCGCTTCCCAGGCGGCTGAGAACTTCGTATAACCGGTGCAGGAATCAGGCGAAGAAGCTGCATGCGCAGAGTCTGTAAACACGGATTTTAAATATGAAGTATACCTTTTATAACGCGGTTCCTATTTATTCCAACATGTTCCGTGGCGCTGTACAATTTAATTAATATAACAGAAGCCGAGGACGCGGCCGGCGAGCTGAGACACCGGACTTTCTTACAGGAACCGGTTCCGGGCAAGAATGGGAGTGAAATGAGTTATTCAGACAAACAGGGGTTAAAAAGAGGTGGCAGCAGATATCGGAAGAAGTAATTGGGGGTAAGCGGCTGCGGGGGGGCTAGAGCTTGTGGCAACATACAAGAAAACGGGGGGGCGGGGGGTAAAAAAAAAGAAACCCCTTCTTTAGAAGCAGACAGAATCTGGAAGGATCCTTTGCATGCTCCTCTTTTTTTAAAGCCCCCCAGCTGATCACGGACCCCTTAATCTGGGCGACAGGCGGGTCAATAACCGAGCCGGGTGCCAGGAGGAAAGCCCCGGAAGCACCAAGGAAAATGCTAGATTCCAGCGGGACGCCAAGGACGTCCGGAGTGACCGGGACACTAAATACAGAAACACAGAACCTGCCGCCAGATCGGCCCCATCCGGCCCCCGTTTCTTCTGCAGTAACGTTGGTCTCAGATTCAGGAGAGAGAATCGCCGATCCCCACGATGCATCTTCCCTTCCGACTAAAACAAATAAAATAAAGCACCGGCTGCTGACCCCTGGGAAGCACCTTTACCACAGGTGAGATTCAACCTGCGCGTCCCCGGCCCCCAATCCCAAGAGGAATTCTTCTGCATCTCATCCACATGACCACAGCATTAACTATACATTATACAGGGGCCGGCTCGCTGATTTATCTATACATTATACAGGGGCCGACTCGCTGATTTATCTATACATTATACAGGGGCCGGCTCGCTGATTTATCTATACATTATACAGGGGCCGGCTCGCTGATTTATCTATACATTATACAGGGGGCCGCTAACTGATTTATCTATACATTATACAGGGGCCGGTCACTGATTTATCGATACATTATACAGGGGCCGGCTCGCTGATTTATCTATACATTATACATGGCCGGCTCACTGATTTATCTATACATTATACAGGGCCGGCTCACTGATTTATCTATACATTATACAGGGGGCCGGGCCACTGATTTATCTATACATTATACAGGGCATCTCACTGATTTATCTATACATTATACAGGGGGCCGGGCTCTGATTTATCTATACATTATACAGGGGGCCGGTCACTGATTTATCTATACATTATACAGGGGCCGGCTCGCTGATTTATCTATACATTATACAGGGGCCGGTCACTGATTTATCTATACATTATACAGGGGCCGGTCACTGATTTATCTATACATTATACAGGGGGCCAGCTCGCTGATTTATCTATACATTATTCAGGGGGCCGGTCACTGATTTATCTATACATTATACAGGGGCCGGTCACTGATTTATCTATACATTATACAGGGGGCCAGCTCGCTGATTTATCTATACATTATTCAGGGGGCCGGTCACTGATTTATCTATACATTATACAGGGGCCGGTCACTGATTTATCTATACATTATACAGGGGGCCAGCTCGCTGATTTATCTATACATTATTCAGGGGGCCGGTCACTGATTTATCTATACATTATACAGGGGCCGGTCACTGATTTATCTATACATTATACAGGGGGCCAGCTCGCTGATTTATCTATACATTATACAGGGGGCCGATCACTGATTTATCTATACATTATACAGGGGCCAACCCAGCCCTTCCCGCAGGGCTCCCTGGCCCTTCCCAGTAAAGCGTCGGGTGGTTTTAGGTAATCATGTCAGGTTATACTGCGCACGCAGTGAGGACGGAGTTACTGCGAGTCACAGACGCCGTGAATCCGCCGGGGCTCGGGAGAAGCCAAAGGACTGAAAAGGTCAACCCGGAGCGAGGCGGCATCCGCCGGCAGAGCCAACACTCCGAGTCCTGCCGGCCACCAGTATGAATCCGACGGCCTGTTAGCAATCACACTCCTATCATGCCAAGTCATATTGTGGTGTTACCTACTTTTATAAAAAACGTGAGTTTTTATTATTATTTTTAAAGATGGGGGGGTCATTTTTGGTTTTGGCTAAGTGAGCCGTGAATGTTTTCTGAGTCCTGAATTTGTCGTCACAAAACTTTCTAGGCCCAGAAATCAGTGAGAGGAAAAGTAAAGGTTTTGCGTCATTTACTTTATTTTAATCGGCATATTTTATTAAAGGCCAGATTTTCTCACAGTGAAAAATGAGTGCGACCCGCGCATGTATACAATTCTGATTCCCCTGTTCTATACAGCTTCAGAGCCGGGACTCATTTCACCAGCAAACCGGGGGGGTTTAATACATCGACAAAGCAAACCCCCTCTAATACATCGACAAAGCAAATGCGTCCCGGCTTGGGGGGACGGGAGAGACATTTAAATACAGAAAGGGATTTAACGAAGTTTATTCCACAGGAGGAGAAAAGTTACAACAAGAGAGCAGAATCTAACACTAGAGGAGCAGAGGCTGAGATGGAAGGAAATCTAACTTTACTGAGAGGGTGGCAGATAAGTGGAACAGCCTCCCAGCAGAGGTGGTAGTGGGTAATACAGTGAGGGGATTAAACATGCATGGGATAGACATACGGCTCCTGAATCTAAGACGAGACCAACGACTGGTTAAGGTTTGAGTCGTTACAGCAGGAGAAACGGGCGACTAGACGGGGGCCGGATGGGGCCGATCTGCCGGGGGGTTCCGGGCTTCTATATTTTCCTCTTGAAATAAGCGGAATCCTTTCCGGCCTCTAATAGGAACCGAAGAGCCAATTTTTTGAGCCTCTTTGTTTACGAGGTTGCCGTAGTAACGGGGAGCGAGCACCTGTGCAAACACGGAGCGCAGGGCGCTGGATCCGGGCCGCGCTAGGAACCTTTTAATTAATTAGAGAAACATTTAGCATCCACTTCCGCACCTAAACGGGGAGGAACAATGAAATAGTGGCATTTAATTACTATACAAAAAAAAAAAAAGCGGATCATCTTCCCTGCTGCAGCTTCACCGGCACAGCAGCCCCAAACCGAGCGGTCAGAGACCCGTCAGCGACCCACCGATACCGCGCCGCAAGCCCTGCGTATAACGGGAAGATCTCGTCCGTTCTTTACGGGAAGGAATAAAACCTGCCGATGTTACATTTCTGCAGCAAAATAGGGAAACAGGCTGGTTAATTCACTAAAGAAGGCGCCTGCAGGAGAGTTGCAGTTTCATCACTTTATCTTTACGAAGAGCAGCATTAATGATCCCGTACAAAGTTTTCTGCAAAGTCTGCTCAGTAATTGAATTATACATGGTGCAGGGCTCGCCCTTTATAATGCACAATCTCCGGCAAACTCTCCTGCCAAGCCCAGCTTTAGTGATTAACCCCTAAAGCACGACGTATACACAGCCCGTTACCCCCCACACGGCCCGTTACCCCACAGACGGCCCGTTACCCCCCACACGGCCCGTTACCCCCCCACACGGCCCGTTACCCCCCCACACGGCCCGTTATCATATAATGCTGGTTAGCAGACAGGGTAAAGCTTATAAAATAACAACATTTTGTATGCTGGATGTACTCAGCAACAATACAAATCCATACTTCCCAAGTGTCCCGATTCAGTTTATCCAGTGCTTATTTGTTCCCCAAATCCCTGATACCTCTCTCCCCTCCCCTGATACCCCTCTTTCCTCCCCTGATATCTCTCTCCCCTCCCCTGATGCCCCTCTTTTCTAGGAGGTCAGAATGTTTGCTGGGTATGAGGGGATCGCAGGGTTCTACGGCCCTAAAAGCCCTGATATTGTGTATAGAAACAGCAGGAAAGGGCTTTATAAACTAAACGGTGTAAATAAACCCGTATATCATTCTCCGCACGGCGTGTTTACGGCGCGGTGCGATTCCCTCGCTATCCGCAGAGACGCGGCCGGGAACCGGAGACAGAAGGTTTTCCCAATACCTGCCCGGGAAACGCGTCGGAGGAAGCGGCCGCGATCACCTTCACGGCGACAAACATTACGTCGCAATATTTACAGCCCGTAAATACGCCGAGGCACCGGTGCGGCTCCAAACAAGCAGATTCCCATGGCAACGACTCAATGCTGCCAATTCCTACTTCCCGGTCTACGGAGCCAAAACAAGCATCAAGTAGCCGGCCAAATCCGAGCGCCGACGCACAGCGGTAAACACAGAGACAGCACGCGGGGCGACTCACAGCGAGACGGCAGCCAATGGAAACATGCGCAGGACGGGAGAAGCGGGAAGGAAAATATCGCAGTGAATGAACTGCGGGCTGAGGAGCTGACGCTTTAGACACAGATATTGTCAGCACTGGGTGAAGCCCCACACGCCATCGGCATGTATTACACATGAAGTGCGCAGGGTCACACAGCACGGTCACCTACCTGCTAACGAGCCCCCCCTGTTCCAACGCATTAACACACGGGCAACGCAGAGCGGCGGAAAACCCACCGGCAGACCGGCCCCATCCGGCCCGTTTCTCCTGCTGTAAAGACTCCAACATTAATCAGTCGTTGGTCTTGTCTTAGATTCAGGAGCCGTATGTCTATCCCGCGCATGTTTAATACCCTCACTGTATTACCCTCTACCACCTCCCTATAAAGAAAGGGGCGGGGCTTTACTGAGACTTTTTCTGAGACTTTGTGCCGTTATTTGTGTAACTGAGTGGGGCTTTTAGAAGACGTTTAGTTTATAAAGCCGTTCCCTGCTGTTTCTATACACATTATCGGGGCTTTTAGGGCTGTAGAACCCTGCGATACCCTCATACCCAGCAAACATTCCAACCTCCTAGAAAAGAGGGGCATCAGGGGAGGGGAGAGGGGCATCAGGGGTTTGGGGTCCAGGTAAGCAGTTCAGGGATCCATTGCCGGGGTGTTAGGAGAAGAGAGGTAATTCCCCGTCCTGAAGCTCATCAGATAATGTTTTATGTCACATTATGACATCAGATGCCGGGAGGCGACTCCATAATAATGACCAACGACAAACACAACGCACAAGCTGTAGGTCCTTTCAGCAAATGAGTGCAACGGCGGGAGCGGCCGATAACCAGCATAACGAGCGTAAATATTGGTGCCCGGGAACTTCTCCAAAGACAGCCAAACGCTTACATCACCCCCCCCCGGACCCGTCAGAGGAATCGCACGGCTCGGACTCTCAGGAGTGGATCGCGGCCTCATCTCACCCCTACAAACCGTTCATCGCACTCCCTAATACGTCAGGCCAATAAATATTCGCCAATCTGGAACACTGAGGAAGCTTATTAGTTTCTATGGCAACAACCTTGATGTCTACTTTTGCGTCACATGACAATGAAGCATTCCCAGCAAAAATGCTGACTAATTAACTGAATGGGCTTATAAGTGAAGTGCAAATTAAATACATTATTGTTCTAAACGCCTTAACGAGTTACCAACAGCAACATAAAAATATCTTGCTAGCCACACCCCTTAAAATAATTGCCCCCCTTTGGAATTTTGCTATTGGTTGAAGAGGAGGTATTTGTACCCCAAAGCCTCAGTGTTAATAAATAAGACATCGGGCAGATTTGGAATTGATTTATATAGCGCCATCATAATCCGCGTCGCTGTACAATGGGTAAACCGGGTATTACAATACAACAGAAACAAAATGTAAGGAGGGCCCTATGCACAGGAGCTTACAATCTACACGACATTAAAATGATTCTGGGTTTTTAAAGAGAAGTTAAGATGCTTGAGGGCTCTAATCCCCCCCAATGATCCCCAGAGGGGTATAAAGTGAGCCGTACAGTAAGGAGGCTGTCAGTGACAGACATGTCTAATTCTAAATTAAATCAATGTTCGGTGCGACCGCCCTTTGCCTTCAGACGATACGTTAAGGAACTCGGCAGGGGGGTCGTTTCAGATTTCTTGGAGTTCTTCTGCAGTTTTGGGCTCTTCATGTAATCCCAGTCAGACTCGATAACGTTGGGATCAGGACTCTGCGGGGGGCAAACCTTCTCTTCCAGAACTCCTCGATCTTCTGTATCCTGAAGACAGTTATTAATGGTGCAACGTGGCGTTGGTGGATGGAGCGAGACATGATGTCCCAGATGTGCTCAGTCGGATTCAGGTCTGGGGAACCGGCGGGCCGGTCCATCAACGCCTTCCTCTCGCAGGAACTGCTGACACTCCAGCCACATGAGGCCTAGCAGGAACCCAGGGCCAACCGCACCAGCATTTGGTCTCACAAGGGGTCTGAGGATCTCATCTCAGTACCCAATGGCAGTCAGGCTACCTCTGGCAAGCACATGGAGGGCTGTGCGGCCCCCCAAAGAAATGCCACCCCACACTATTACTGACCCACCGCCAAACCGGTCATGCTGGAGGATGTGGCAGGCAGCAGAACGTTCTCCACGGCGTCTCCAGACTCTGTCACGTCTGTAACATGCGCTCAGTGTGAACCTGCTTTCATCTGTGAAGAGCACAGGGCGCCAGTGGTGAATATGCCAATCCTGGTGTTCTCTGGCAAATGCCAAACGTCCTGCACGGTGTTGGGCTGTAAGCACAACCCCAACCTATGGACGTCGGGCCCTCATCCCATACTCATACTCATGGAGTCTGTTTCTGACCGTTTGCGTCATTTTGCAGGGCTCTGGCAGTGCTCCTCCTGCTCCTCCCTGCACAAAGGCGGAGGTAGCGGTCCCGCTGCTGGGTTGTTGCCCTCCTACGGCCCCCTCCACGTCTCCTGATGTACCGGCCTGTCTCCTGGCAGCGCCTCCATGCTCTGGACACTACGCTGACAGACACAGCGCGCATTGATGGGCCATCCTGGATGAGCCGCACTCCCTGAGCCACTTGTGTGGGTTGTAGACTCCGTCTCAGGCGACCACGAGAGTGACAGCACCGCCAGCATTCAAAAGAGACCAAAACATCACCCGGGAAGCATAGGAACCGAGAAGGGGTCTGTGGTCACCCCCTGCAGATCCGCTCCTTTATTGGGGGGGGGTCTTGCTAATTGCCTATAATTTCCACCTGCAGCGTGTGAAGTGGATTGTCCATCAGTGTTGCTTCCTGAGTGGACTTCGAGTTACATTGTGTTGTTTAAGCGTTCCCTTTATTATTTTGAGCAGTGGATATAAGCTGAAGATTGTACGCTTGCGAGCAGGGCCCTCTTCACCCAATGTATCGGTTCGTCTCGTCTCGTCAGAACCCCTGAATATAAGCATTGTAACAAGCGCTGCGTAAACTGTTGGCGCTATATAAATAAAGGATAATAAACATAAAACACACACACACATATATATATATATATACACACAACTAAACGTCACTCTAATAAACGCTGCACCGGTCCATATGACCCTAGATCTATCCAAATATAAATAAATAAATGACAGCATCTCATGCAGCTTTGCGGTCGCCGACTATTAGCGCTGCTGCCGCCTGGAAGTCTTGCAGTCTCTCCTGGTCCCGACAAACCTCTCGGAAGAGACGCTCTGGAGAGGAGAATAACGCCTTACCGAATACGACTGGGAATTTCGATGGGGCCATCAGGGACAGCAAGACCTACGTGACGCAGGAAAATTCCCCCATAGAGGCAGAATGATAAAAAACATGCGCTGGCCTTTGGGCTGAGATAAAACATACAACAAACAGTCGCTGAAACAGAAAACGACATTTCAAACGGGTTTTAATTAACGATAGAATTAAAAATAAAAACTTCAGAAGAACGTCTTCTGCACAATAACATCTTATTCTTCATCCACCACACAGGGCTCCGCAGCGATCACCGGCCTAAGGGGCACGCGGCGAGTCCAAGCCATCTAAAAGCCTTTGCTTTCCCAACAGGTAATTAAAGATATTCTAAGCCCTTTACTAGAAAAACACAAAAGAGCCTAAAAATAATACGATGAAGCGCGATGCAGTCTCAGCGCGGCAGCTGCTGGCTCTGTGTTAGCGGCAAACAAAAGGATGGCTGCGGCCCGACAGCTTCATAAATCGGAGAAAATCTCTCCGGGGAGCGTTCCTTTTACTAGAAATAAATCCAAAGCCGGCATTAAAAGCCCTTTACAGAAAGGAATCGGCACCGTGTATAGATATCTATATATATCTATACATATCTATATCTACACACACGCAAACACACTACTGCTCAAAAGTTTGGGGTCACTTAGAAACGTCTCTGTTTGTGAAAGAAAATGTTGTCCATTAAAATAACCTGAAACAGATCAGAAAGAAATCCGGCGCAGACGGGGTTAATGTTGTAAATGACTATTGTTTGTTTATACCTTATTAACCTTGTGTTTTCACATATTCCCAGGCACCCAAAACTGTACTTGGCTTCAGGATCTCATCAAAGAAACATTGATATTATTATGCTGAGAGAGTGGTAGATAGGTGGATCAACCTCCCAACAGAAGTGGTAGAGGGTAATACAGTGAGGGAATTTAAGCATGCATGGGATAGACATACGGCTCTTGAATAATGTCGGGGGTCACATTAACTTGGAGTCCCCCAAGGTCAAAGATCACACAAGCCTTCCGTAAGCAGCAGCGAGACCCCCGATGCTCTCAGGATGCGCTGAAAACCTCCTGGCTACGTGAAGATCAGCCGCAACCAACCCCCCTCCCCCCCGATGCTTGTGTGAAGATCAGCCGCGAGCCTCAGAACCGAAATCAAACTCCTGGAGTGAAAAAATTCATTATCACCCCGTTCTCAGAAATCTGTCGAGTCTGAGGATTAAGAGCTTCACGCGGACTCAGCAACAACTCGCCGGGAAATCCCTGTCAACCCCCCGCCGATCCGAATAACAACAACTCAGTAATTAGGAGGGGGTCCGCGTACTTCTCATCGTATAGCTTAACAATAAGCAGGTTGCAATATATATATATAATATACACACACTACACATTATATACACACACTACACATTATATATATATTATATACACACACACACACTACATTATATATATATATATATTACACACACTACATTATATATAGATATAGATTACACACACCGGAGATGTATTGTGCACACAGCGTGCCGTCTCCCTGTAGACGATGAGCAGCGCTCCCGGGGGAAACGGCTCAAACTGTGTAATTAAAGAGGAAATCTGTCCGACGTGAAACTATTTGCTCGTCAGCCGGTAAGCGCATCGGCTTAATCCCATTTTCACGAGCGCTGCGGACGTCGTTCCGATTATCTCCGCTGTTGAAGTTGTTTCTCCTCAAACCTTAATCAGTCGTTGGTGTCGTCTTAGATTCAGGAGCCGTATGTCTATCCCATGCATGTTTACAATCCCTCACTGTATTACCCTCTACCACTTCTGCTGGGAGGCTGTTCCATTTATCTGCCATCCTCTATATTCTATATTTTAACGTTTGCGGTTTCACAGATCACCTTTAAATAAACTTCTTTGGGTTTGCAGAACGGAGACCATTAATTCAGCATTATATTATATTATATTATATATATTATATATTCATGGCAGCCGTGTGCAGCACAGAATGCTGAACGCGGATTATTCTGGAGAATTTAAATCTGCCCTCGAGTAACCCTTAAACCGCCCGATAACCGGTCAGCCAATTAATACGTCAGCTTTTTTGATTGACAGCACATTCTGTACATTCTAGTAAAATGAATGTTCCCTGAAACATGTTACACCGAAGCCATTCGTACGCATGCACGGCCAGCGGGGGTCATCCACGGGGTCATCCATGGCCAGCGGGGGTCATCCACGGCCAGGCGGGGTCACCCACTAAGAGTTTGGCGTTGGAGTTGGCAAGAGGATAGCGAATGTAACCGGCGGGGATACAAAGTTATGCCCTTTAGAAGTTACAAAGTATCTGTGTGACCCGAGTGTCCACATAGGAGGTCTCTTAAGTCTCCCCGTTTTATTTATTCCAGGCATTATTTGCTCGTCTGTATACACTGCTCTGTATTGCATTATTTGCTCGTCTGTATTATTTGCTCTCCTCTGTATACACTGCGGCCCTACAGTTTTTTGGAGCACCAACCATAGCTTTTCGTTCTTCACAATGACTGCGCAAGAGAAAGCGGCCAATAGAGAGTCGGCTCTCATCCTGATCCTCTCTTCACAAATCAATGTTGAGCCAACAGCAGGTCACCCAGATATCGTTTAAAAAGACACTCAAGCCATCAGATGCACTTTAATGCAGGTGATAGCTGGGGGGGTCACTTTAAATTGTCTTGTGGTCGCCCTTGGCTCACCAAGTGTTTGAAGGATTTATATCCTAAAACTAGAGGGTCAGAGGTTCTGATGCAATGTAAGGAAGTTTTACTTTACCGAGAGGGTAGTAGATAAGTGGAACAGCCTCCCAGCAGAAGTGGTAGAGGGTAATACAGTGAGGGTATTAAACATGCATGGGATAGACATACGGCTCCTGAATCTAAGACGAGACCAACGACTGATTAAGGTTTGAGTTGTTACATCATGGCTCTGTGCGCCACTCGAGTTCCTCCTCCCCAACAGCCCTTTATCACTCCCATCACTCCTGTGCTCCAATGGCCCTTTATCACTCCCATCACTCCTGTGCTCCAATGGCCCTTTATCACTCCCATCACTCCTGTGTTCCAACGGCCCTTTATCACTCCCATCACTCCTGTGTTCCAATGCCCCTTTATCACTCCCATCACTCCTGTGTTCCAATGGCCCTTTATCACTCCCATCACTCTTGTGTTCGCTGATCCAAGTTTAAAAGGCTAATTGTAATTATGTTACAGATAGAAGTTTCCTTGTTTTCCATGAAAAAGCCGAGTGACCCCAAACTTGTGAATAGGGCTCCATGAAACCCCTCGCCGTCTGGCGTGCTCCTGCGGCGGCGCGGAGTCTCCTGCGCAGGGGAGCTCTCTGTACAGAGGGCTTCACACAGTTAATCAGATCTGTTCTATACATCCAACAGACGGGGTTAAGAAAGCTTTATAGACCAACAAGGCATGAAACGGAACAGTTCTTTGAGTAAAAGGATTTAATCTATATTTAATTTCCCGAGGAATTATTCCCCGCTCTGCGCTCCCAACCTAATCCCCATCTACCCACAAGCTCTGCTGCATGCGCGGACTCTGACATATATCTGCATATAGCGAATATACATCAGCCACCGGCAGCAGCAGCGACCTACATCATAAACATGCATTCAGCATAAAATATTAGGGGTTTTTGGTGTTTTGGGTTTTTTTTTTTACATTTGACGGCATTGGAAATTGTCCCTTTTGTTTTTTTTTTACAACACGGAAAAGTCAGCGGGAAGAGAAAGGCTTCTGGTGACCAAAAATCCATCTCCTGCTCGGAAAAAACAATAATTTATCTATAGTAGACCCAAAAAATTACACTTCGGGGGTATATTCACTAAATGCGCATAACTATTCATTATGAACGGCCAGCAGTAACAGGTCTGACCAGCGAGAAGGTCTGACCAGGCCCCACAAAATTCAATTCATTTCAAGAACCTTACCGTATTTGACAATCCATTATTCAGGGCCGGCCAAGGACTTTCCTGAAGCTTCACGTTACTTATAGTGAAGTCGAGGGGCCGAACGCTCCGTTTAGTGAACGGACCCTTTGTTGCCGGATGCGAGCTCACACAGAGGCGCATAGCGATATCGTTCATTTCCCGACGCCGCAGCCGCTGGGGAGAGAACCCGCCATATATTCCATATGGAAAAGCTCTGTTTAAATGGACACTCCGGCCATCACTTGTACTGCAGAATGCCCTCATTTGACCTCCGCCCCCAAGTTAAATGCCCGGGGGGGGTGCGTTAGACTAATCAGATGCCCTCGCCTCCAGCCGTCGCCTGGCCCGGGGAACGCTGTGTGAAGGGCTGTTCTGAACCAACTGTCCCGCTTTGCGGGGGACAGTCCCGATTCCGCAGCTCTATCCGTCGAGCTCTGCCTCTCTATTGCTTTTCAGGACGGAAGTAGATCTCGGAGGGACAGCAGGATCCGGGGGCCACAGTTTCCATCTCTGCTGCCTGGGACACTGTAGAATGCAAGCTCTGCTGCCCGGCACCCCAGGCGTGGTATTTGAGAGGCGTGCGCGCGGAAAGCGTCTCCAACGATCTGATTGTTTCAAGAACCGCCAGAGGAAAGGACGGCTTCTGCCGCAGGACGGCAACTTCAGGCTATATATTATATATATATATATATGTGTGTGCGTTTGTTTTTGAAGAATGCACCTTAAAACACCCACAGATGGTCAGCGCTACCTACAGGGTGCATTATTATGCAATCTTCTAGCGTGGGGGCATCTGACATTAAACGGTCCCTTTAAGGTTCAATTCCAGGATCACCTACGGTACTTTAGTTGTTTTAATAGCAAAAGTCATATAGAATATATACCATATTATATAGAATATATACCGTACCATTCAAAAGAAAATAAATGGTGTAAATGGTTAAAAGCCATAAGAAATGAACATTCTGCACCGTGCCGGAGAGCTAGAAGAGAGAATTTAAACCGGATCTGCCACTTTCCCCAAAGCCTGCATTCTCAAACTCTATGCATGAATAAAGCCGGGTCTAGGTTAAAATTAGCCATATATATATATATATCTATCTGACGGGAGCAGACATCTTATCTTATTCCTCCCCGTTATCTCTCTCCTATTAAGTTGCCGGTTATTGTTGATTGGTTGATTGGGACAGGGAATTAGATTTTCCAGTTTGGCCGCCGATCTCCCTTTTAAACGATAAATCTGTGGAAAGGCAACAAAACCCGAAACTAAACGGCACGTAGTTCTGAAATGAATCCCAGTAAAAGCTATAAAAGCGTCTTTAACGGGAATTCCCAGCACTACGGAATACGAGGGCGCCATATAAACCCAGAATTATAATAAATCAGACATGGATATCGTGTATCTACCACTGAAAAGTATTGTCGGTGAACAAAGTTTCCAAAACGGCTTTTATTTGACCCGGAACGGCTCATACGATAGGAGAGCGATAGAAAAGAATATCTGGGAGCCGATTGGCTGCGCGGGCCGACGGATAAGAGAGCGGCAGCCGGGAATCTTTGAGAGTAAATACGCCGAGAGGTTGTTCAGAGTTCAGACTTCAAACAGAGAATAATCCCAAGAATGCCGCAAACAGACATTTCTGCATAAAAACATTTACATAAAACCGACAATTACCGCGGCGACGGATCTCACACGCGATCGCCCGAACCCAATAGCACGAGACGACTCCGCGCCGATCACCGCAGCGCGATCAATACTCAGGACTCAGAACCGGTGATACCACACTCGCTCTTCACTGCATTCACTTTAAAGTTGGGTGAGTTTGGGGAGGAGGAACTCGAGTGGCGCACAGAGCCCCCACCTCAACCCCGCTGGACACCGCGGGGACGAAGCAGAACGCAGCTTGCGAGCCGATCGTCTCGTCTGACACCAGAACCCTGCCTCAGAACCCCGACATCGCAAGCGTTCTACCGGCAGAACAGGAACACTGGAGTGATGGGAGCGATAAAGGGCCATTGGGACACAAGAGTGATGGGAGTGATAAAGGGCCTCTGTACGCCTATGAACAGCAATAGTCATTTACAACATTAACCCCGTCTGCGCTGGATTTCTGATCCATTTCATGTCATTTTAATGGGCAAAATCCGTTTTTTTCCATAAATAAGGACATTTCTTAGTGACCCCAATATATATATATATACACACACACACACATTTAAACAGACATAACATTCAGCGCAGTGACAGGTGAAGGGAATAACGCGGATAATGTTGTTATCGTGGCTCCTGTCAGTGGGGGGGGGGGGATATTATTACGCAGCGAGTTTCACCCTCAAAGTTGATGTTAGAAGCAGGAAAAACGGGCAGCGTAAGGATCTGAGCGACTGGAACACGGAACACGCAGAGCGTCGCAGTTTGTTGCGTTTGGGGACCGCGGAGCCCATGCTGACCCCCCGTCCGCTGCCGGAAGCGCCTACAATGCGCCCGTGAGTATAAGACCTGGGCCACGGAGCGACGGAAGGAGGCGGCCGGTCCGATGAATCCCGTTTTCTTTTACATCACATGGAGAACACGCGGCACTGGGACGTGTCCATGGGGGCCGCACCTCGCAGCTTACAGGACTTAGACATCTCGGTGCTGCTTCAGAGGACTAGTGGGGGCCGTGGACTGTTTAGGGGACCTACACAATATTAGGCAGGTGGTCATAATGTTATGGCTGGTTATATTTATTAAGTATCTGCACCTGAATAAGTTTGGGTCTCATATGAAGCCTTTTTTGGGGTGCAGAAAATACCTTCCCCCCAAAATAAACAAAGTGCAGATATTTGGGGTCAGATGGCCTCCCCCGCCTGGGGGGTTCCCGTCCCTTTTAATCGCTCGGTTTATCATAATTCTTGGCTCACGGATGGAAATGTTCAGCAGCTGAGTGTTACCACGGCATGTACAGGGTTAAACGCAGCCTCAAACACACAGGCCGCACAAAAACAGCCTAATACCGCTGCTGTGATTTAACCCCGCGAGCCACGAGCCTCACAGCGGCCGCCTGCCGAGAACATCCGGTTTACCGGAGTGCCGAGCCGTATTTATCGGCCGGGATATTCCACCGGTGTCCACAGCGACTACTTTTTCTCAGGGTGCGGGGACCAAGCGTGATGATTCTGCACATGCGTGTTCAGGGGAAGGCTGGCAACTGCCCCCTGAGCTGGCCAGAGTTAAAGATTTTGTGCCACTGCCGGAAGTTTTTTCTGGGTATTTTATGTAGCAACCACCAGAGTCTTTAAGAAGGGCTTCAGGTAGCATTTCCACGATGACTGGATCCTTCTATGGATTCTCTATACCTCTCTTTTAGTAAACGTGTTTCGGACAGGGATGGATAGCGCGCATGGCGCGTGTTGGGCTGCTTAATTGCTAGGCCACTTGGCAACAACCCCACCACCATGTGAATTTCGCCGGCCCCCTCCTGTGCACCCTAAAACAGGCCATGCGCTGGAAATCTGCACATCTGGGGGGGGATTGCCCCCGCATACGGCCATTCTAGTGCAGGTTACGTAGAACTATCCAGAAGGGTAACAGAAATTTCCCCCCATCGAGCATTATATATATATACACGTAATATATGTTCATGACTGGGTACAGCTGAGACAGGAGGCCGGGCACGGGGGGGGTCCCGGGTTATGACCGATTAATACAGAGAGACCTGGTTTGACGTCTTTAGTTCAATCCATCAATAGCCTTTAAATGGGTTCCTGACACCTGATAGGGCTTTATCTGGTGAACGAGTAAAGCGGTTTTTCCCAGTTTATTTTTACTTCCTTTCTGGCCGTTTCCCTCTGACCGGTTATACACGCAGATATATGATGTCATATCATACGTACGACGCTAAACACAACATCCTGTTCTTGTGCTTCATGTAATCACCTGCCGCCCAGCGCCGGATTAGAGAGGGGGCAGTTACGGGGTGCAGGGTGGCCGGGTTCAGGGCTTTACCAACACTCTGATTCCCTAGAAAAGAGGGGCATCGGGGGATTTGGGGGCCGATAAAAGACTGGGTAAACTAAACTGGGACACTTGGGAGGTATGTAGCGATTATACATACATTCGGTACATTAGCTTCAATGTTATAAATATAAATTCAAAAGAGTGATAAAAAAAAAAAATTCTACGATTTCAGGGGAAAAATAAAATAAAAATCTTGTTTCCAGAGTCTAGCGGAGACAAGAATGATATCCGCCAGCTTAACGCTCAATACAAGGAAAGGATAAATAAATAAAACCCCAACAGACGCGTCGGACGCGAAGGGCCCAGGAGGGACAGTCTGTACTCGGGGAATAGGAAGGAATCCCTGCCCTGTCCATACGGAGCGGAGCGGGGCCGCGGGAAACAGAGGCAGATGGACTCGGTACAGGCCAGGGAAAAGGCGTATTGAGGCACCCTAGACCATAGCGCAGCTTCTATCTATTTCTTTGTATTGCGGGATTTCCATGACCCGCGACTACGAAATAAATAAATCTGTAAAGCTGAATTCTGCTTCACCTACAAACCGAAGACAAGCCGGTGCCGGTGATAAGCGATCCAGATAGTAAAGGGTGCGATCGGAACGGGATTACTGGGGGGGGTTATCGTGATCATTTAACCCCTGCTAAATTCCTACTACGGCAGATCCACAGGGAACAAATCCCACTAATCACATCCCAACCGGCCGCCTGCCTCCCAACCCACAAGTTACAGCCCAGAATACACGGACGGGACTTCCTACTTCAACGGCGCGCAAATATGTAGACATGGCCGTGAAACGGTTAAAAGCAGCACATTAGTGCAAACCGGAAAACACAATTTACTGTTATTGCCCAGGGAGGGGGCATTAAATTGCCTTCTTAAACCTCTTGAGATCAGGAGCACACAGGGGGGGGGGGTTACACAGGGGCCCATCCCGGACAAGTTCAGCAGAGACTGATGCATTGTAGCTGTGAATGGAGATCTAAAGGAAATCCAAGTAATGGCCACGCCGTCCGGGGGCTCCGGGGTGGAAGATGGGGATTCAAACCGGTACTTTGTAAGAAATTTCATGTATGACATCATTTTAACACAAACTGCGCTTATGGAAAACGTCATCACTTCCTCACAAAGGTCCAAGTGGAGCCGGGTCAAAGGTTTCCACTTTCTGTTAAAAGGTCCAAGTGTTACCAGGCAACGTAGTAACACTTGAAGTGCCAGTGAGGAGTATAACGGGTACCACCCTGGTCACATGAGGTTAAACACACAAATGGCACTTTAACAGGATCTTAAACAGGAGCATCCTATACAATTACAAAGTTTAAGCAGAGTGAGAATAACCCGGATTCCACCCATTTTTACCCCGCACTCACCTCGGACACACAGCAGAGACATGGCCGCAGCGGGTTGGTGACCCCCTGGGGGGCATGAGGCGAGGGCAGCTCTGCAGAGGGATTAGGGAGGATTAACCGCCAAGTATTAGGGATGCCACCAGGGCATGGCTTCCATGTGGGGGGGTGGGGGGCACCAAGGAAGGCAAACAGTGAAGATGTAAGGGGCAAATAACAGGGGAGGATGAGGATAGTAAATAGGAGGCAGGATGGAGGGGGTGGCACAGCTGGTAAGGGTGACAGAATGAGGAGGAAAGGAGGCTGCTGATAACAGGATTGGGGAAAGAAAACAGAAGCAGGCGATGGTGCGGGACCGGGGGTATCAGCTACAAAGCACAAGGCAAAGATGGGGGGGTAGATAACTGGGGTACAGTGGGAAATTAGGGTGCAAGTAAAGGCATGATAAACCCAAATCAATTGGGGTAGTCCTATGAGGGGCAGTGCAAAGGGGGCACTACTATGAGGGGCAGTGGTATTAGTGGGGTAGTATTGAGGCGTGCAGTTAGTTAGGTGGGATAGGTCTGTGGGTAGGATTGGGGTGCAGTAATCAGAAGGCACTGCGTGAGGGGAGTTGAGTTGCTGGGGCCACTCAGCGAGGGGGGCTGGGGCCACTCAGCGAGGGGGGCTGTGGTTACTGAGCGCAGAGCGGTATCGAAGAGAAAGCCCGGGGTGAGAGCTGATGAGGAGCTGGCCAGAGGAAAGTTGTGGCGGGATCACGTCTTCCTCAGGTCCTGGGATCACCTCCTCACTCCCGGGCTCCCTGGTTTCCCCCTTAGCCCGGAGTCCTCGGAGCGGCAGCTGCTGCAGGTGCATCCAGCACTGACCCAATCGGAGGACACAGCGCCTCTAGCTAACTCCGCCCCCTCCTGTCCCATATACACCACACACACCCCTTCCTCCCTACTTGGTTCAGCTCACCTTCAGTGGCCCCAGGGGACGGCCCGGCCCATCCCACGGCGCCAAGAGGGGAGAACGGGCGGAGACAGGCCAAGAAGGATTAAACCATACAGGTGACAGCGATGATTGACGTGGACCCGGGATGTCAGCCAATGGAAGAGGCGGGGCGTGGTTGTTTGACAGATGGGCGGGTCCCGCAGGTTTTGTGTTGTGAGGTGGAGTAGGCCCTGTCACAGAGTGTATTCGTGCGCGGCAGATCACACCTGGCAACACCTCACCCAGGGGAAGCACACACCTGAGGGACTATATTACCTCACTTGTGCACTTTTGTGGTTATGTCACCTCACTGGGGATGTCAATAAATAGACATTTTCCAATACTGTCTCCGAACACCTGAGGTGACTTCATTCAGATGAAATACAGGCGCGAAAGCACGTCTTCTACTGCTGTAAAATTATTTCTAAATGATGTCATATTTGGCACCTTTTTGGATTCTTTTAAAATTCCTCCCAGAGGCGTGACATTACGATCATTCCACGCACCCTCAAATTAGTGCAATTATGACACGCTAATCGTTTTGTACCTGTATCATGATGGGGCGTTTATTTCGATGCAGTTGGTGTATTAGTTATGTATATTCCCCGTCGCTATAGGGAAGCTGTCTGTAAGCGTATATAGGGGCAATTGGTAAATATCACACGCTGAGAGGATTTTTTTCTAATATAAGATTTGCTTTTTGGGGGGCAAAACAAAAACTAATTCTCTATTCTGAAAACAGCAAATGTGGGGGGTTTTTTGTATTAAAGTATTAAAAAAATTAGTTTTATCATAACAGCCCTTAATGTAGGCTTTTCGCTGACACCGAATGGTTAATAGTGATTAACTGTGGGTTATATTGAGGCTTGAGGTGTTAGGAGGAATGATTTCACCTATGATGTCACAGCATGACCTCATCTGACCCCTACTGGATAACTGAAAGAGTATTTTGAACACTGAAATAAACATGTGGGGGGGTGGATACCATATAAAGAGGAGAGGTAAACCGTTTATGTATATATTATATATGATGTTAAATTGCGAATGGAATACAAATACTTTTACAGGAATGTCCGTGGGGTCCCTGCTCAGATATTATAGGTACAGGTTAGGGGCCCCTGAGGTATGACAGGTATGTAACTTATTGATTAGCAAATTCCCAGCTGGACATGCGCTGCTTCCCTGCTTTTTATACTACGATCATTCCAGCAGCACCCCAAAACCTGTATGTCCCCTGTGCTTTTCACATGGATGTATAATATATATGTATGTGTTTTATATATATGTATGTGTTCTATATATATATATATATGTGCGTGTATGTGTTACATATATATGTATGTATTATATGTATGTATGTATTATATATATAGATATGTGTGTGTTACATATATATGTATGTGTTATATATATATATGTATTATATATATATGTATTATATATATGTATGTGTTGTATTCTATATATAGATATGTGTGTGTTACATATATATGTATGTGTTATATTTATATATGTATTATATATATATATGTATTATATATGTATGTGTTGTATTCTATATATAGATATGTAAGTGTTATATATATATATATATGTATGTGTTTTATATATATATGTATTATATATGTATTATATATATATGTTTATGTTGTATTATATATATGTATTTGTTGTGTTATGTGTATGTATTATATGTATGTATTTATTATATAAATCCATGTGTTTATTATTATTATTATCTTTTATTTATATAGTGCCAACAGTTTACGCAGCGCTTAATACAATACATAAATTCAAGGGATATGACAAGACGAGAATTGACAGACAAACCGATACATTAGGTGGAGAGAGCCCGGCTCGCAAGCTTACAATCTAGAGGGAAATGAGGTGACAAACATAAGGTTATATATATGTATGTATTTATTATATAAATGTATGTGTTATATACATGTATGTATTTATTATATAAATGTATGTGTTATATACATGTATGTATTTATTATATAAATGTATGTGTTATATATATGTATGTATTTATTATATAAATGTATGTGTTATATATATGTATGTATTTATTATATAAATGTATGTGTTATATATATGTATGTATTTATTATATAAATGTATGTGTTATATATATGTATGTATTTTATGTACATTCTTTTCAGCAAACTTTATTTTTTTGCATGAACCTATTACTTTGCCCCAGAGATTTCCTGCTGCCTCTGTCTGTATTACCTGCAGCATTAATGCCCCCGCTCCCCGGCACAGCGCTCAGCCGCACGATTCTGTCAGGATTTATTACCACGAGGCTGCAGAGGCTGTCGCTTTAATTCCCTGCTTCCCCGGAGTGGAGGGACTGTCTTCTCAGAGCAGGGATGGACGTTTTGTAATCAGAATACCAGCTGTCCCTGAAGCCGACAGACGGGACGGGATAAATTACTGGCCGCCCGTCCCCAAAAGGGATTTATTTTTAACATCGATGAATAATTCCCAACATGTTAAATGGCCAAGGAGCGGCACAGTGATTGGGGACTAAAGAGGGACTGGTCATACTAAATAGGGACACTTGGGAGATATGGTCTGTCCTGCATGAGCGATCGGACAGTACTGTGGGGGGGGATTCCAGTCTCCGTTCCCGAGGGGTTAACACGATGGCTGACAGCTACACTAAGGACAGGTAGCAAGGGGTTAAATCTCACGCCGTGCTGTAAGTGGAGTGCATGGCCGCGAGGAAGGGTTAACTCTATTAGGCATGGTCATGGTAGGATTACCTGGGCGTAGCGGGGGAGACTGCTGTGACCTCTGAGCCTCCGTAACCGTAGGCAGCTGCTCCCGGGTTGGGTGGACGGTGGGGAGTGCGGGAGGAGAGGGCGGTTTGGGGGGCGATGCGGCTGCTGTGCGTGGACACGGTGGCCGGAGGGACGTCATTGGTTTGTGTGGTTTGGTAAAACCCGTCCTGTTTTGTAGGAGCTGCGGCATTTGGTATCTGCGAGAACCCTGTGGATTTACCATGACGTGCCTGCGACATACCCGCGACATACCCGTGACATACCCGTGACATACCCGCAACATACCCGTGACATGCTCACGACATACCCGCAACATACCCGTGACATGCCCACGACATACCCGCAACATACCCGTGACATACCCACGACATACCCATGACATACCCGTGACATGCCCACGACATACCCGCAACATACCCGTGACATGCCCACGACATACCCGCAACATACCCGTGACATACCCACGACATACCCATGACATACCCGTGACATACCCGCGACATACCCGCGACATGCCCACGACATATCCGCAACATACCCGCGACATACCCACGACATACCCGCGACATACTCGTGACATGCCCACGACACGCCCACGACACGCCCACGACATACCCCCGCTTCGGGCTCAGTGGGCAGATTCACAGGCTTTTACCCAAGTCTCAGAGTGAATGGGGCAGATTCTGAGGTTTTTACCCCAGCCTGGGGGTCTTGGTGTGAATGGGGCAGATTCTCAGGGTTTTACACCGGTCTCGGGGTGAATGGGGAGATTCTCAGGGTCTCGGGGTGAATGGGGAGATTCTCAGGGTCTCGGGGTGAATGGGGAGAATCTCAGGGTCTCGGGTGATTGGGGCAGATTCTCAGGGTCTCGGGGTGAATGGGGAGATTCTCAGGGTCTCGGGGTGAATGGGGAGATTCTCAGGGTCTCGGGGTGAATGGGGAGATTGTCAGGGTCTCGGGGTGAATGGGGAGATTGTCAGGGTCTCGGGGTGATTGGGGCAGATTCTCAGGGTCTCGGGGTGAATGGGGGAGATTCTCAGGGTCTCGGGGTGAATGGGGCAGGTTCTCAGGGTCTCGGGGTGAATGGGGGAGATTCTCAGGGTCTCGGGGTGAATGGGGCAGATTCTCAGGGTCTCGGGGTGAATGGGGCAGATTCTTGGAGTCACGCAGTCTGGTGCCGACTCCTTCATATTCTCCTCTGATTTAATGACATCCGAGCAACCAGATTGGTGCTTTTCTCCCTGCTTTATCACAGCTAGAATCCCTGCTTTAATACAGGTGACTCCATTCAGAAGATCTCCTGCCCTGTCACGGTTTCTATAAGGGGCGTTGATGACTTTTTGGGAACGTTTGTAGCTGGGGCCGTAAGGAAGCGGGGGGTCCACTGATGGCATTAAAGGGGAGATGCAGATTTGGGGTGAGCGGGCGAGCGGGCGGGGAGGAGCCGCTTTGCCCGTCCTGTTGATGGCCGTTGAACGATGTGGCATGAAAGGAGCCGCACGTTGCCATAGTAAACGTCTCCTTTATGTCTCGGGACGAGTGACGCAGAGCTTTTCAGAGACCTCCTTTCATGTAAACACTTTCTTCTCCGCACCCACTTCACCATTATTAACCCCTTACATGAAGATAAACCGACAGATTGTTTTTGTGCATTTTGTTGTTTTTTTTGGCAGGTCTGGGGAAACATTTGCCCCCAAAATTCTTGTGAATTGCGAGGGACCCCGCTTTAGGGCAATCGGTAGCTGGAAATACAACCCTCAAAGAGGGACTGGCTCAAGTAAACAGGGACACTAGGGAAGTATGTGGCATTTTGCATGTACCCAGTAGCCACATCCCCCCCGTTTCTCCGGTTCTTGTGATTAATAGTTAATTTATACCCCGCTTATTATTTTAATTAACGCGGGGGGGTAATAAAGCGGCGTTTCCTGCCATTCTTTGAAGTGGAAATCGGAACGTGGGGCGCGTTGCCTACCCGGCAGGGGGTACGGGGCCCTAACGCCATGGGGCCCTTACAATGGGATAAAGAAGGGTCCTACTCTAATCTCGCATTACGTGTCCGGATCTGGAACCTGAGCGATGTCTGCCAGATCGGCCCCATCCGGCCCCCGTCAAACCGTAATAAGTGCGTTATTTTACATTTATCCGCATTAAACTGCCGCTCTCCCCCATTCTTCTCATTTACCTAAATCTTATTCCACCAGGTAATGTTACTCTACTTAATAATATAAAGAATTCTAAATAAAAATAATAATTCTACTGAATAATAATAATTAATAATAATAATAATAATTTATAATAATAATTTATAATAATTCTACTTAATAATATACAGAATTCTAAATAGTAATAATAATAAAAATAATAATTATTCTTAATAATATAAATCATTCTAAATCATCATAAAAATAATTCTACATAATAATAATAATAATAATTCTACATAATAATATAACTAATTCTATATAATAATAAAATAATAATATAATAATAATGATAATAATATAATAATAATGATAATAATATAATAACATGACATTATATTCAGTGCATGAAGCTTCGTGTCTCATCTGAAATTATTCTCTTGGTTTTATGGATCCCCTCTCGGGGGAGACCACGTCGCTGGACCCAATCAGACCACCGTTTCGTGGGACGTATGAGAGATACGGGCCCCTCACAGCACTGGGGCCCTGGAGCAATTTCTCCATGTTAACCCATTGTTGGCCCAGCCTTGATTACTGGGTAGCTGCACTTGGTTTTAAAATGTTTAAATTCAGCGAAGTGGGTGACATTGTAACTTTCATCCAGATTCTGAAATGCTTAGGGGGCCACATTTATATTACCGGCCCCCCGGCGGCCCCAGACTTCAAAAAACATATATATATATTATATGCAGTATACATTTTACAGAAAAAGGTGCTTTTCATTTTTGCTAGTATTTAACTTTTTTTGCCGCGCCTCACTTAGGTGACAAAGTCATTTGTTTCTCTCTTTATGCTTTTTGTGGTTGGCTGCAGAATAAACACGTCACTTCGTTCTCACGCTCATCGAAAGCATTTTCAGCCATTAGCATCGGCATCGGGTTTAATATCAGCAGAGACCGCGTGCTTTTATTTTCCACTCCGGTCACATAGAAGGAACTGAACCGGGAGGAAAGTGAGGAGGGGTTGGTTTACATATTGAATACTGTAGTGTTTTAGGTGTGAGTGGGTGGTAGATAAGTGGAACAGCCTCCCAGCAGAAGTGGTAGAGGGTAATACAGTGAGGGTATTAAACATGCATGGGATAGACATACGGCTCCTGAATCTAAGACGAGACCAGCGACTGATTAAGGTTTGAGTCGTTACAGCAGGAGAAACGGGCGACTAGACGGGGGCCGGGTGGGACACGTCTCGTCAGATGTGATTAAGCGTTTCCGGTTCCCCCCGGCCCTCGCCGAGCCATCTGGATCTCCATCCAGGGCCGACTTCTAATTTTATCTAATCCGGGTTTATGACGGCCGCGTCACATGTCTGGGCTTCTCTCACCGCGTTCACCCTGCGCTCTATTTTTAGCCAGCGAGACGGCCGTCTGACGTCGATGAAGCATCCGCTGGGGTTAAATCTCGTGAGTCCCGCCGGTTACCGTTACCCGGGTTCTCATCGCCGGCTCGTAGGGGGGCTCACGGACCCTCGTATGACGCAGGCGGGGGGGTCGGCGGTGATGATTACGCTCCGGACGCTTCCCGGAACGTCTACGAAAAGAAACAAATGTATCGATTCCTCAAAGAATGTTACGTTTCTATACCGTAAACCCGCATGGCTTCTGGCTGAGGGTATTAGGAGGGTGCAAGTAGGGCAGTAAACAGGGCAGCGGATTCAGGGAGTAGGAGCAGCGCGTAACTACCTGCTGAGGGTGTTTGGGGTGTGTACTCCCCGGGCCGGGTAACTGGAATAACAGCTCGCCCCGTTACAGAGCGAAGTCCAGCTTTCTCTGCGGGGTAATTAAGCGGGTGATTGGCTGTTTGTCGGTGCTGAAGTGGACAGCTCCCGGCGGTCAGGTGGCAGACCCCCGCCTCATGTCACGTTAACATGCTGACTCAGCCACGAGCTGCCTCCCGCCGCCCCCCCCCGCAGCCTCTCGCCACCCGCCACAGCCTCGCCCTGCCCCTGCCGCCCCCTGCAGACTCCCTCCACCCACCGCAGCCTCCCGCAGCCCCCCCCCGCAGCCCCCCCTGCAGCCTTCCGGAGCCCCCCTGCTTCTGAATCAGCAGCAGAAAGATGGAGAAATGCCCCGGGCAGACCTCTGCGTCACCCCCATCGATCAATCGCTCAGAGGCTCAGGTAGAATATAAGGAACTTTTCATTTACTGAGAGGGTGGTAGATACGTGGAACAGCCTCCCAGCAGAAGTTGTAGGGGTTTAAAGATACTTCCATAGTTACCAAGGGTCTCGAGGTGGTCAGGACAGTCCCAACAACCAAACTCACATCCAGTTCCCAGATTCTCCAATTCGCATGTTGATTGTTTGAGAAACTCGGAGCCAACGAACGACAGAGAAGACGAGGAACAAGAAGACGCCCTGAAATCCGCCTCGATGTTTTGTGCGTCCTGAACCCCTGCAGCAGGACGAATCCTTGGAGGAATCGCGTATTTAGTGATCGTGTCGCTTTAAATTACTTTTCTATGTAAAGATTTTTCTTTTCAAAATAATGATGTCATAATGATGATGACGGAATCAAACTGATTTCCGAGATATTATATATATAAATAAATGTACGGTTCCAGTTTAGCAGATCGCGGAGTGGGGGTCCAAGCGATGCGTTCCCCACAATCTGTCCGCCTGGAACGGCCTCCCCGCTGCAGTCTGTCGCGTTTTCTTGAAGGAAGGATATCCAATCTTCACGGTTTATGAGTTTCTCCACATTCTAGAACAACTTTCTAATTCCAGGAAAAGAACGCCGCGGCACAATGACGGCGTAAGGGGGGGGGCATTTAATGGCACTTGATAGTGACGCTTACAGGGGGGGATTCTTTATCACATTTTGGGTGGGGGGTTAGAAGACGGCGTCTGCTGAGAAATGAAAGCCCATCTGCAGAGATTAAAGCTGATTCCAGAACTCAAGAAATCGTTAAAAGATAACAGCTGGCAGTGAAAATTTATTTAAATTATAATTAAAAGGATTTCCAACGTCAGACCTGAGGATACGATTCACAAATTACAACACGGCACCGACCTGAGGGGCATCCCAGCTACAAACAGCGAATCCAATCCCTGCCGGAGCACGGAAGCCCCGCCAGGAAATTATTTATTAAAACATATATATATATATTATATTATTGGCCTAATATGTTTTCAGGCAGCTGCATATCAGATCTACTAAACCCCCCGACTCCTTATCATACTGCCTGTGGGGAACTATAGAATGACTCAGTCGTAATCACACAGATGGACTCTCTGACTAATGAAAGTCTATGGAGAAACGGACTTCGTTAGCATCGCCATAAAGCATCAGCACAGTGAGGTTTTTGAGCCGACAAAATGGCGTATACTGTATACAGCGCTGGGGGTTATATTACTGTATACAGCGCTGGGGGTTATATTACTGTATACAGCGCTGGGGGGTATATTACTGTATACAGCGCTGGGGGTTATATTACTGTATACAGCGCTGGGGGTTATATTACTGTATACAGCGCTGGGGGTTATATTACTGTATACAGCGCTGGGGGTTATATTACTGTATACAGTGCTGGGGGTTATATTACTGTATACAGCGCTGGGGGTTATATTACTGTATGCAGTGCTGGGGGTTATATTACTGTATACAGCGCTGGGGGGGTTATATTACTGTATACAGCGCTGGGGGTTATATTACTGTATACAGCGCTGGGGGGTTATATTACTGTATACAGTGCTGGGGGGTTATATTACTGTATACAGTGCTGGGGGTTATATTACTGTATACAGCGCTGGGGGTTATATTACTGTATACAGCGCTGGGGGTTATATTACTGTATACAGCGCTGGGGGGTTATATTACTGTATACAGCGCTGAGGGGTTATATTACTGTATGCAGCGCTGGGGGTTATATTACTGTATACAGCGCTGGGGGGGTTATATTACTGTATACAGCGCTGGGGGGTTATATTACTGTATACAGCGCTGGGGGGTTATATTACTGTATACAGCGCTGGGGGGTTATATTACTGTATACAGCGCTGGGGGTATATTACTGTATACAGCGCTGGGGGTTATATTACTGTATACAGCGCTGGGGGTTATATTACTGTATACAGTGCTGGGGGGGTATTACTGTATACAGCGCTGGGGGGGTTATATTACTGTATACAGCGCTGGGGTTATATTACTGTATACAGCGCTGGGGGGTTATATTACTGTATACAGCGCTGGGGGGGTATATTACTGTATACAGTGCTGGGGGTTATATTACTGTATACAGCGCTGGGGGGTTATATTACTGTATACAGCGATGGGGGTTATTACTGTATACAGCGCTGGGGGTTATATTACTGTATACAGCGCTGGGGGTTATATTACTGTATACAGCGCTGGGGGTTATATTACTGTATACAGCGCTGGGGGTTATATTACTGTATACAGTGCTGGGGGTTATATTACTGTATACAGTGCTGGGGGGTTATATTACTGTATACAGCGCTGGGGGGTTATATTACTGTATACAGCGCTGGGGGTTATATTACTGTATACAGTGCTGGGGGGTTATATTACTGAGTACAGCGCTGGGGGTTATATTACTGTATACAGCACTGGGGGTTATATTACTGTATACAGCACTGGGGGTTATATTACTGTATACAGCGCTGGGGGTTATATTACTGTATACAGCGCTGGGGGTTATATTACTGTATACAGCGCTGGGGGTTATATTACTGTATACAGCGCTGGGGGTTATATTACTGTATACAGCGCTGGGGGTTATATTACTGTATACAGCGCTGGGGGGTATATTACTGTATACAGCGCTGGGGGTTATATTACTGTATACAGCGCTGGGGTTATTACTGTATACAGTGCTGGGGGGTTATATTACTGTATACAGCGCTGGGGGTTATATTACTGTATACAGCGCTGGGGGTTATATTACTGAGTACAGCGCTGGGGGTTATATTACTGTATACAGCACTGGGGGTTATATTACTGTATACAGCACTGGGGGTTATATTACTGTATACAGCGCTGGGGGTTATATTACTGTATACAGCGCTGGGGGTTATATTACTGTATACAGCGCTGGGGGTTATATTACTGTATACAGCGCTGGGGGTTATATTACTGTATACAGCGCTGGGGGTTATATTACTGTATACAGCGCTGGGGGGTATATTACTGTATACAGCGCTGGGGGGTTATATTACTGTATACAGCGCTGGGGGGTTATATTACTGTATACAGCGCTGGGGTTATTACTGTATACAGTGCTGGGGGGGTTATATTACTGTATACAGCGCTGGGGGTTATATTACTGTATACAGCACTGGGGGGTTATATTACTGTATACAGTGCTGGGGGTTATATTACTGTATACAGCGCTGGGGGTTATATTACTGTATACAGCGCTGGGGGTTATATTACTGTATACAGTGATGGGGGTTATTACTGTATTCAGCGCTGGGGGTTATATTACTGTATACAGCGCTGTGGGTTATATTACTGTATACAGCGCTGGGGGGTTATATTACTGTATACAGTGCTGGGGGGTTATATCACTGTATACAGCGCTGGGGGTTATATTACTGTATACAGCGCTGGGGGGTATATTACTGTATACAGCGCTGGGGGGGTTATATTACTGTATACAGCGCTGGGGGTTATATTACTGTATACAGCGCTGGGGGGGTTATATTACTGTATACAGCGCTGGGGGTTATATTACTGTATACAGCGCTGGGGGGTTATATTACTGTATACAGCGCTGGGGGTTATATTACTGTATACAGCGCTGGGGGTTATATTACTGTATACAGTGCTGGGGGGGTATATTACTGTATACAGCGCTGGGGGGGTTATATTACTGTATACAGCGCTGAGGGGGTTATATTCCTGTATACAGCGCTGGGGGGTTATATTACTGTATACAGCGCTGGGGGGGGTTATATCACTGTATACAGCGCTGGGGGTAATATTACTGTATACAGCGCTGGGGGTTATATTACTGTATACAGCGCTGGGGGTTATATTACTGTATACAGCATTGGGGGTTATATTACTGTATACAGCGCTGGGGGGTTATATTACTGTATACAGCGCTGGGGGTTATATTACTGTATACAGTGCTGGGGGTTATATTACTGTATACAGCGCTGGGGGGTATATTACTGTATACAGCGCTGGGGGGTTATATTACTGTATACAGCGCTGGGGGTTATATTACTGTATACAGTGCTGGGGGTTATATTACTGTATACAGCGCTGGGGGTTAAATTACTGTATACAGTGCTGGGGGTTATATTACTGTATACAGTGCTGGGGGTTATATTACTGTATACAGCGCTGGGGGGTTATATTACTGTATACAGCGCTGGGGGGGTTATATTACTGTATACAGCGCTGGGGTTATATTACTGTATACAGCGCTGGGGGGTTATATTACTGTATACAGTGCTGGGGGTATATTACTGTATACAGCGCTGGGGGGGTTATATTACTGTATACAGCGCTGGGGTTATATTACTGTATACAGCGCTGGGGGGTTATATTACTGTATACAGTGCTGGGGGTTATATTACTGTATACAGCGCTGGGGGTTATATTACTGTATACAGTGCTGGGGGTTATATTACTGTATACAGTGCTGGGGGTTATATTACTGTATACAGCGCTGGGGGTTATATTACTGTATACAGCGCTGGGGGTTATATTACTGTATACAGCGCTGGGGTTATATTACTGTATACAGTGCTGGGGGTTATATTACTGTATACAGCGCTGGGGGTTATATTACTGTATACAGCGTTGGGGTTATATTACTGTATACAGTGCTGGGGGGGTTATATTACTGTATACAGCGCTGGGGGGGGTTATATTACTGTATACAGCGCTGGGGGGGGTCCTGGGACTTCCTCTCCCAGAAACTTTTAAAACGTTTCTCTTGTTTGAATCGTGTGGGTTGTGCTCCGGCAGGCAGGACTCGGAAGGCTTCTGTATAAATGTATTATTACTCGAGCTCCCGTGGAGAGGTAGATTCACTGAGCTTTATTTAGAAACTCATGGCAGGGCCGCGGTGTTTGAGACCCAGTTACAGAGCCGCGCATGGTGTCCTAGTTGTTGGAATAGAAATAGCGCGTTAGAAGATAAGTGGCCGTGGCGGAGTCGTCGCTCGTCTTTCTCCCCCAGCGGATTATATTTCTTCTCATGCATATGGTAATAACAGCCCGAGATTCCGCTCATCATTGAGAACCCAACCTGAGAAGATAAAAAAACAGCGCGAGACGAGTCCCCGGGGAACGTCCGCCATGAACATTCTCTTACGGAGACAGAAAACCCTATGGGGAGGAATAATCATGCAGATCTAGGGTGACGGGCATGTTTTTTTCTGAATTTTTGGGGAAAATGAGCAGATCTGTAGGGTAAATAAATATAACCCTATAATCCGGACAGCTGAAATCCCTGCTTGAGTGCAGGTGAATAACAGGAACCGTACTATAGAGCCGAACGGCTGTGCACTCCACGCGATCCGGGACAGACATTGGACAACCGCGTGATAACGATATTCTTCATTTTTCAGCAACGCTACAGAATCTGCAGGCGCCATATAAATAAAATGTAACGTTACAGGCAGGTACATATCTGCCTCAAAAGCTGACAATGAAAGCGTCGGGGTTATTTAGGGGTTAAGCGGCCCCTCGTCACCCCCTCGTTTATTCTCGGAAAGATGCGCAGCGAGACGTTCTGACGGCTTTCAACACAACTCCGGGAATAAAATTACTGCGCAGAAACCTAGAATTATGTCAGGGAGAGAGAAAAACACTGATCCCGGAACCCTGCGGATCCCGCACACGCAAAACACATTGTATATCCACGCGTTATATCCACGCGCTATATCCTCACATTATATCCACGCGTTATATCCACGCATTGTATATATATATGCATTATAACCACGCGTTATATCCACGCGTTATATCCACGCATTATATCCACGCAGTATATCCACGAGTATAACACTGATCCCGGATCCCTGCGGATCCCGCACACGCAAAACACATTGTATATCCACACGTTATATCCACGCAGTATATCCACACGTTATATCCTCACATTATATCCACGCGTTATATCCAACACATTGTATCCACGCATTGTATATATATGCATTGTATCCACAAAATATATCCACGTATTATATCCACACATTATATCTACGCGTTATAGGTCTCTCTCCTCGGGATGATGTCATAGGGTGCTTTCTTTATGCCCTCGACGTCTTCTTCTTGGACGTTGCACTCACTCGACTCGCCCGGACTCTTTGCTCTGTTCCAGCACTTTGGTTTAGATTTGGTTCGTTTCCGGTTTCTCCGGTGGTCACCGTCTCTGGAGGCTCCACCGAAGGGACGAATTACTTGTTATCGGCAGGAAAGCTTCTCTCGTGGACCAAGAGTCCGGCCTCTGATTTTACAAAACCAACGATTCAGAGGAGAAGGTCGCTGTTCTTCCACCAGAAGGTCCAACGTGTCGTCCTCTCGAGCAGCAGGTCTGGCGGTGGGAGATGTGGGGCTGGACGGCCACCTGTTTGAGGTCAAGAGCGATAAACTCTTGTAGCCACAAATTGTTCTGGTGGTGATGAGGTTCTTCTCCATCGGAGTATCCGGTAGAAACGGTATTTGTTATATTGGAGGTTTGGATGGAGATCCGGCTTCACTGTTGAGGTCCTGATCTGTACAGAGTTTCAGGGAAGGGGTCAGTGAGGGGCTCGGGTTGGACTCCTCGGGTTCCAGGTCTTAGACCTTGCCGAGTGACCTTTGATATATTCTTTCTTTGGATACATCTAGATCAGGGTGTCAATTATGTACGGAAGGAAAAGGGAAGAAAGAAGGAAAAGGGAAGAAAGAAGGAAAAGTTAGTGTCCAGTGAGTGCTGATGTCCATGGCTGGGCAGCATGACCTGTATGTAAGCTGCCACCTTGGGCACAAAGTCACATCCTCTCCAATCATAGAAGGTCAGAGGTTTAGATGTAATGTAGGGTAGATAAGTGGAACTGCCTCCCAGCAGAAGTGGTAGAGGGTAATACAGTGAGGGTATTAAACATGCATGAGACTGAATCTAAGACGAGACCAACGACTGATTAAGGTTTGAGTCTTTACAGCAGGAGAGACGGGCGACTAGACGGGGGCCGGCGGGGGCCGATCAGCCGGCAGGTTCTGGGTTTGTATCTAAGTCTTTGAGAAACGTCAGGGCAGGAATCCTAAGATGTAAAATACATTCATTTTCTGGGATAAGAAGACAAAGCCGAGTCCCCGGCTGGCCCCGGCTGGCCCCCGCGGCTCGGATTCTATATTAAGTTTCCGTTCTCAGCCTTGAAATGGATTCGGTTTGGAAATAAAACGGATATTTTTTGGCTGTTACCAATACGGCTATTTTTACCATGAAAAGTTCCGGATTCTGGGAGCGTCTGCCGGTTCCACTCGTTGCTTTTGTTTGTTTCTTTTTTGCCGGTGACGTCGGCTTTCGCTTTAGAATTCTGCCTCGTTCCGGATACAAAGACATTGGAATTTTTCCGAAGACTCGTTGTGTAACTTGGCGAAACGTTTCTGTGCTTGTTTTGGACGAGGCTGTCGGCTTTCATGTGAAGCTGAAATAAAAGGCGAGAAATTTCTATTCTAATATAATCATTTCTGGGGCTTTGGGGATCGGTAGCTGCCAAAAGTCCCGAAACTTGGGGCTTGGGAGGAAGTGCGATGCTTGTAGAACTCATACTAAAGACAGATGCTGAGGGACGTTGGAAAGATTTACTAAGGTCAGAGGCTTAGGTGGAATGGAAGGACGTTTTACTTTACTAAGGGGGTGGTAGATAAGTGGAGCAGCCTCCCAGCAGAAGTGGTAGAGGCCGATACAGCGAATTTAAACATGCATGTGATAGGCCTCCTGAAACTAAGACAAGACCAAGGACAGGGTGAACGCTCGAGTCTTGGATCTCCCTGGTTTAAGGGGACAGTCCTTGGATGGAGACTTTTGGTTTTTTTTTTATTTATTCCAGAAAATATCACCCTAAAATATTTTATTAATTATAAAGAATTAGAGAAAAGAGTATAAATGTAGGCGCTAATCAGCTAAATGGCTTCAGTAACTGGAGCGGCACCCAGCGCAAAATTATGCCACTGACCTGGGGGTGGAATTAGTTTTTTTGGGGTCCTAAGCAAAAAGATTCAGGGGGCCCATCTCCAGTATAAATGATGAAAACAATAATTAACCAAAAGAGCATCACAATGAACAAGATACACAATAGTGATATAAATATTTACCAGGAACCGGCCCCTTCTGCAGCCTCTGAGGGGCCCTTAGCCCAATGGGGGGCCTTAAGCAGCTGCGTAATCTGATAGACCGGTACTTATATTATTACATACATATAAGCTATATATGAAACAATAAATAATAATAGGGGTCCCCTCCGGGGAGGGCAGGCGGCAGCAGCTTTAGCGCCCCCTCTGGGGCTCTGGGTGTACTGCACGCTCTGTACGCTCTGCATAGCCCCATTGCACACCCTGGCATGTCATCTGGAGAAGGGCAGATGGGGCAAATAAGGCGTCGCTAGGCAGGGCGCAGAATGCTTCAACGGCAATGTTCTACCCTAAAGTTACCCCCTATTAATAGAGTTATATATATCGCGTGATCTCTCATTAACAGCTGCTAATTAGATTATTCCAGTTATTAATCAATGCTTGTAAACTGAGAACAGTCTGCTGTGACATAGATAGAATGATAGAAGATATGTGATAATAATCACATTAATTAATAAAAAATGAATAATAATAATAATCTTGATTTTTGGCAGGTGACAGTCTGGGCCATGATGCACCGGCGCCACCTAGTGGAGGATTTGTAGAACTATAGATAGAAGGACGAACGAAAACAGTAAGCCGCTACTGGCCAAGCGGAGACTTCTGAGACTTCTAAGTTTTAATCAAGAGGAGCGTCACTGAGCGCTCATACTTAGCCAATCACCTAGCGAGATGAGTGGCACACTTGATCCACCTGGGGGCAATTCCCCTGTGCCTCCTTCCACTTTCTTCTGTATCCAGGGGCAGATGTGAAGCCAGCACAGAGCAGGATCCCTGAACCTGCCCCAGGAGCCGAGAGCCCCGGCTGTATCTGTGTTCTGCCTCTTACGGATATGCAATGAAATCGCGGGCTTTGGAGTCTTTGCCGTCTCCTGGACCTGGGCCTGGCTGACTTAAGTTGAAAACTCAGGGCAATGGCACAGCCATGCTTAGCACTTAGCTGAGTGCGAGCGGCCAGCCTCACCAGATACTGAGTGCCTTCACTCACACGCAGTGCCGGGAGCTCAACAGTCACAAAGTTTGTAGGGTGATTCCATTGCTCTGCGGCCAGAAGTTTTAGACGATGAGTGAAGGATGAATCTGCCCCTCTGGTATCCGGCCCCAGATGATATGATCATGCCCCATCGTATCACTGACCAGTCACCCCCCCCCCCACTGACCAGTCACCCCCCCACTGACCAGTCACCCCCCACTGACCAGTCGCCCCCTCATCTTGCTGTGCTTAGCCGCTCGGTGGAGTAAATGGAGGTTACAAGGGGTATCCTCCGCACCTGATAACCCAACAGGAGCTGCCATCTCAGTTGCCCTATTGCCCCAGGGCAGAATATACCATCAGTCCCTTCACCTGCCCTTTTCATGCATTCGCATTGGGGTATAATATTAAAAATGCACGTTTGTTTTAGTAAATCAGGCTTCAGCCCCCTCACTCCCTCTGCTGCCTCTTTCTACTAAAGAAGTACTATGTGTAACAGCATTGACCTCCCCACGAAATCAGGAAATCATCTCCCAACCTTGTGCCTGTTAAACGGTGCGCCGATTTCTTGGAGCGTCTCTGCAAGCCCAGATGCCAGGACTGCCCAGGGAAATTTGGGACTGTCTGCAGCTATGCGCCACTGTACTGTACGGGATAGATATGGATAAGCGGCAGAGAGCAGATGGCGGATATCTGCATGTGATAAAGTGACATGTTTTCCCGGAGCTGTCCGGAGGTGCATGGTGCAGAACGCTTGGAGGTGATACGGATATGCTTTCCCGAGGAACACGGTCATGACCGCTGTCCTGTCTCAGGAACCTGCGCAGAGACGCTGTGTGACTGTTCTCAGGGCTGGCGTGGACTTGTCACCTGTCCACGGGAGAAGTGGCAGCTCACAGGATCTGTTTCTGACTCAATATAAAAAATTTTCCTGCCTATCATCAAGTGTGAAGGACTCCAGTCCGTCAGGGCCAGAAATTCTGTGCCTCCCTGCCTGAAGCCAAGTAGCTTAATGAACTTTAATGCTCAAGCAGGGATATCATTAAATCGTGGCCCGTTTGTGGCCCTCAAGGACTACGGCTGTGCCGCCCTTTAATCATCCTTCAAAAATGGGACCGTGCCGGCCGCACCATTTTCCGTGAGGTCAGCAGATGTCCTTATCTTAGAGGCATTTGTTCTGGGCTATTTGTGCCGCTTATCTCTTTAATGCCCTTGGCTTTCCATTTATAAATCCTAAGTGTTTTTTCTTTTTCCGACTGAACTGACTTTTGAGCATCAGGAGTCTCCAAGTCAGCCGCAAGTCTGCCACGAGTCAGCCACAGGTCAGCCACGAGTCAGCCACAGGTCAGCTACGAGTCAGCCACAGGTCAGCCACGAGTCAGCCACAGGTCAGCCACGAGTCAGCCACAGGTCAGCTACGAGTCAGCCACGAGTCAGCCACAGGTCAGCTACGAGTCAGCCACAGGTCAGCTACGAGTCAGCCACAGGTCAGCTACGAGTCAGCCACAAGTCAGCCTCGAGTCAGCCATGTTTTTTTGTTTGTTCAGGGGATCATGGCTCAGTTGGAAGCAATACAATTGATAGAGGGCTTGACTGTCATTGCATTTCCTCCATAGCCGCGAGCACCACAAGGTGGGTCTCTGTGAATTAAGCGGGAAGAAGAGCTGTGACACAAGGAGAGGAGGGTGTGCGTAAATATGTAAGTGTGTAGTGTTAAAGTGTGTAAGGTGTTAGAATGTGCGTGTAAGTGTATGGTGTTGGAGTGAGTATGTGTAAGTGTATGGTGTTGGAGTGGTTATGTGTTAGAGTGAGTATGTGTTAGTGGATGGTGTTAGAGTGAGTATGTGTTGGTGTATGGTGTTAGAGTGAGTATGTGTTGGTGTATGGTGTTAGAGTGAGTATGTGTTGGTGTATGGTGTTAGAGTGAGTATGTGTTGGTGTATGCCTGTATGGTGTTAGAGTGAGTATGTGTTAGTGGATGGTGTTGGAGTGAGTATGTGTTGGTGTATGGTGTTAGAGTGAGTATGTGTTAGTGGATGGTGTTAGAGTGAGTATGTGTTAGTAGATGGTGTTAGAGTGAGTATGTGTTAGTGGATGGTGTTAGAGTGAGTATGTGTTGGTGTATGGTGTTAGAGTGAGTATGTGTTAGTGTATGGTGTTAAAGTGAGTATGTGTTGGTGTATGGTGTTAGAGTGAGTATGTGTTAGTGTATGGTGTTAGAGTGAGTATGTGTTGGTGTATGGTGTTAGAGTGCATGTGTTAATGTATGGTGTTAGAGTGCGTGTGTGTTAATGTATGGTGTTAGAGTGCGTGTGTGTTAATGTATGGTGTTAGAGTGCGTGTGTGTTAATGTATGGTGTTAGAGTGCGTGTGTGTTAATGTATGGTGTTAGAGTGCGTGTGTGGTAATGTATGGTGTTAGAGTGCGTGTGTATTAATGTATGGTGTGAGAGTGCGTGTGTGTTAATGTATGGTGTTAGAGTGCGTGTGTGTTAATGTATGGTGTTAGAGTGCGTGTGTGTTCATGTATGGTTTTTAGAGTGCGTGTGTGTTCATGTATGGTGTTAGAGTGTGTGTGTGTTAATGTATGGTGTGAGAGTGCGTGTGTGTTAATGTATGGTGTTAGAGTGCGTGTGTGTTAATGTATGGTGTGAGAGTGCGTGTGTTAATGTATGGTGTGAGAGTGCGTGTGTTAATGTATGGTGTTAGAGTGCGTGTGTGTTAATGTATGGTATTAGAGTGCGTGTGTGTTAATGTATGGTGTGAGAGTGCGTGTGTTAATGTATGGTGTTAAAGTGCGTGTGTTAATGTATGGTGTGAGAGTGCGTGTGTGTTAATGCATGGTGTTAGAGTGCGTGTGTGTTAATGTATGGTGTGAGAGTGCGTGTGTTAATGTTTGGTGTGAGAGTGCGTGTGTTAATGGTGTGAGAGTGCGTGTGTGTTAATGTATGGTGTTAGGGTGTGTGTGTTAATGTATGGTGTTAGAGTGCGTGTGTGTTAATGTATGGTGTTAGAGTGCGTGTGTGTCAATGTATGGTGTGAGAGTGCGTGTGTGTTAATGTATGGTGTGAGAGTGCGTGTGTTAATGTATGGTGTTAGAGTGTGTTAATGCATGGTGTTAGAGTGCGTGTGTGTTAATGTATGGTGTTAGAGTGCGTGTGTGTTCATGTATGGTGTTAAAGTGCATGTGTGTTCATGTATGGTGTTAGAGTGCGTGTGTTAATGTATGGTGTTAGAGTGCGTGTGTGTTAATGTATGGTGTTAGAGTGCGTGTGTCAATGTATGGTGTGAGAGTGCGTGTGTGTTAATGTATGGTGTTAGGGTGTGTGTGTGTTAATGTATGGTGTTAGAGTGTGTGTGTGTTAATGTATGGTGTTAGAGTGCGTGTGTGTTAATGTATGGTGTTAGGGTGTGTGTGTGTTAATGTATGATGTTAGAGTGTGTGTGTGTTAATGTATGGTGTTAGAGTGCGTGTGTGTTAATGTATGGTGTTAGAGTGCGTGTGTGTTAATGTATGGTGTTAGAGTGCGTGTGTGTTAATGTATGGTGTGAGAGTGCGTGTGTTAATGTATGGTGTGAGAGTGCGTGTGTTAATGTATGGTGTTAGGGTGTGTGTGTGTTAATGTATGGTGTTAGAGTGCGTGTGTTAATGTATGGTGTTAGAGTGCGTGTGTGTTAATGTATGGTGTTAGAGTGCGTGTGTGTTAATGTATGGTGTGAGAGTGCGTGTGTTAATGTATGGTGTGAGAGTGCGTGTGTTAATGTATGGTGTGAGAGTGCGTGTGTGTTAATGTATGGTGTTAGGGTGCGTGTGTGTTAATGTATGGTGTTAGAGTGCGTGTGTGTTAATGTATGGTGTTAGAGTGCGTGTGTGTTGATGTATGGTGTGAGAGTGCGTGTGTGTTAATGTATGGTGTTAGAGTGTGTGTGTTAATGTATGGTGTTAGAGTGCGTGTGTGTTAATGTATTGTGTGAGAGTGCGTGTGTGTTCATGTATGGTGTTAGAGTGCGTGTGTTAATGTATGGTGTGAGAGTGTGTGTGTTAATGTATGGTGTGAGAGTGCGTGTGTGTTAATGTATGGTGTTAGAGTGCGTGTGTGTTAATGTATGGTGTTAGAGTGCGTGTGTTAATGGATGGTGTGAGAGTGCGTGTGTGTTAATGTATGGTGTTAGAGTGCGTGTGTGTTAATGTATGGTGTTAGAGTGTGTGTGTGTTAATGTATGGTGTGAGAGTGCGTGTGTTAATGTATGGTGTTAGAGTGTGTGAGTTAATGTATGGTGTTAGAGTGCGTGTGTGTTAATGTATGGTGTTAGAGTGCGTGTGTGTTAATGTATGGTGTTAGAGTGCGTGTGTTAATGTATGGTGTTAGAGTGCGTGTGTGTTAATGTTTGGTGTTAGAGTGCGTGTGTTAATGTATGGTGTTAGAGTGTGTGAGTTAATGTATGGTGTTAGAGTGCGTGTGTGTTAATGTATGGTGTGAGAGTGTGTGTGTTAATGTATGGTGTTAGAGTGCGTGTGTTAATGTATGGTGTTAGAGTGCGTGTGTGTTAATGTTTGGTGTTAGAGTGCGTGTGTTAATGTATGGTGTTAGAGTGTGTGTGTTAATGTATGGTGTTAGAGTGCGTGTGTTAATGTATGGTGTTAGAGTGTGTGTGTTAATGTATGGTGTTAGAGTGCGTGTGTGTTAATGTATGGTGTTAGAGTGCGTGTGTGTTCATGTATGGTGTTAGAGTGTGTGTGTGTTAATGTATTGTGTGAGAGTGCGTGTGTGTTAATGTATGGTGTTAGAGTGCGTGTGTTAATGTATGGTGTTAGAGTGTGTGAGTTAATGTATGGTGTTAGAGTGCGTGTGTGTTAATGTATGGTGTGAGAGTGTGTGTGTTAATGTATGGTGTTAGAGTGCGTGTGTTAATGTATGGTGTTAGAGTGCGTGTGTGTTAATGTTTGGTGTTAGAGTGCGTGTGTTAATGTATGGTGTTAGAGTGTGTGTGTTAATGTATGGTGTTAGAGTGCGTGTGTTAATGTATGGTGTTAGAGTGTGTGTGTTAATGTATGGTGTTAGAGTGTGTGTGTTAATGTATGGTGTTAGAGTGCGTGTGTTAATGTATGGTGTTAGAGTGTGTGTGTTAATGTATGGTGTTAGAGTGCGTGTGTGTTAATGTATGGTGTTAGAGTGCGTGTGTGTTCATGTATGGTGTTAGAGTGTGTGTGTGTTAATGTATTGTGTGAGAGTGCGTGTGTGTTAATGTATGGTGTTAGAGTGCGTGTGTTAATGTATGGTGTTAGAGTGTGTGAGTTAATGTATGGTGTTAGAGTGCGTGTGTGTTAATGTATGGTGTGAGAGTGTGTGTGTTAATGTATGGTGTTAGAGTGCGTGTGTTAATGTATGGTGTTAGAGTGCGTGTGTGTTAATGTTTGGTGTTAGAGTGCGTGTGTTAATGTATGGTGTTAGAGTGTGTGTGTTAATGTATGGTGTTAGAGTGCGTGTGTTAATGTATGGTGTTAGAGTGTGTGTGTTAATGTATGGTGTTAGAGTGCGTGTGTGTTAATGTATGGTGTTAGAGTGCGTGTGTGTTCATGTATGGTGTTAGAGTGTGTGTGTGTTAATGTATTGTGTGAGAGTGCGTGTGTGTTAATGTATGGTGTTAGAGTGCGTGTGTTAATGTATGGTGTTAGAGTGCGTGTGTGTTAATGTATGGTGTGAGAGTGCGTGTGTGTTCATGTATGGTGTTAGAGTGCGTGTGTGTTAATGTATTGTGTGAGAGTGCGTGTGTGTTAATGTATGGTGTTAGAGTGCGTGTGTTAATGTATGGTGTGAGAGTGCGTGTGTGTTAATGTATGGTGTGAGAGTGCGTGTGTTAATGGATGGTGTGAGAGTGCGTGTGTGTTAATGTATGGTGTGAGAGTGCGTGTGTGTTAATGTATGGTGTGAGAGTGCGTGTGTGTTAATGTATGGTGTGAGAGTGCGTGTGTGTTAATGTATGGTGTAAGAGTGCGTGTGTGTTAATGTATGGTGTTAGAGTGCGTGTGTGTTAATGTATGGTGTGAGAGTGCGTGTGTGTTAATGTATGGTGTTAGAGTGCGTGTGTGTAAGTCGATGGTATTAGAGTGAGTCAGCAATCTGTGTGTGTGTGCAGGGGAGAATATTTCCCTGCCCCCCTTCTATCTATAGGATATAGGGACCCCTGCGTGCTCCAGTAGGCTGCCCAAGGTGCCAGTGCCCCCCCTGATATGAGGAGAGATGCCACACACATGGGTAGCTCGCAAAGCGCTCGGTTAAAGGTGTTTGGGGCTCAGGTGATGTTGATTTATAGAGAGGGGAATTGATGAAAGGCGAGCCTGAGGGGGTTATTATTCGGCTTTAGCCCCAGATCTTTTAGGAACCAGCATTTAAATACCCCCTCCGGGTCTGTGAATCCAGAAGACGAAGCCAGTCGCAGAAACCGATACCTTTAATGGGCCAGCATACAAAATGTGGACCTCAGAGGTCTCTTTTTTCACGTGGACTAATTAAGGGAGGCTGATAACTGTAATTAATTTACAAATAAACCTAAGACAGAAGACGAGGGACTGCATCAGCGAGGAAGAGATTTTTTTTAAATATATATATGTACCGGTATTTACCATAATTTACAGTAATAGTAAAAAAATAAGATGCAAGATTTCCTTCGCTGGGGGAGTGGTAGGTACATGGAACAGCCTCTCAGTAGAGGGTGGTTAATAGCCATCTCCAAAGTTTCAGGTTTCCAGATCAGAAGATCTCCCCAACAGGACACTGCCCGAGACACGTGACTGTCCTATGGAAAACAGGCCACTTGGTAGGTATGTTAACACAGCGAAGGGTGGAAGTAGCCCTTTAAACCCAGAGAATCTGCAAATTTACCCCTAGACCCCGAGACTGGGGTAAAACACCAGGAGGTGCCCTGACTCATTGCATGCCGGTACTGACAGGGTTAACCAAGTTGGTTCATCCCTTTAAAACCAGCTGTCCGGATGACGTGCCAAAGTTAACCAATCAGAGCATTCTATACAGTTAGCCACGCCTCAAGCCGGGATGTCAACAAAGGAAGCGTGCAGCGCACATGGCCTACTGACGTCAGAACTAGGATTCTAAACACATAAGACATAATGTAACTACAGCACCGCATAATGCCAAATGGGAAAGGGTTTAGCGGAAGCTATAGCCCGGATCCTGGTGTCTGCGAGGACTGGGGCCGTCTGATGCATAAGTGCTGAACGATAGTGAGTGGGGTCTCAGTACTATTAGTAAGAAGGTTTGGCTCTAGAGACTAGAACTCTGGATTAAAGGGACTGGGTTAAAGCCCAAGGGGGCGGGTTGGGGACGCCAGGAAATAGGAGGGCTCTGTGTTTGTTTAGGGAGGAGAGCAGGCGGGGTTTACATTATAGGAGGAGCTGAGTGTGTGAGCCGTGAACACGCCCCCAATCCTTCAAGTTCCAGTTATGACAGTTATGACAGCTTTATGTTCTGGAACCAAGAGTACAAAAGAACAGTATTCGTGCCTCAAGAGCTTACAATCTTATGGCAGTCGGCAGCGCTCCGTGGGCGGTTCTGAGGGAGAAGCTGCAGTTCCGGTCACTGACCATACTACTGCTCTAAATCTGAACATTTTCATGTAAAAGCCGTATTGTGCTTAATATAGTAGGCCGCATGTTTATGAAGCGAGGCTTATATTATTATATATATGGTATAGATGCCATTATGTGACGAACGCAGGGAGGAACATACAGAAAACCGAAACGTGTCGGGATCCTGGCTGATGTGCACCGGAGTCCATACATAATGTAAAGGAGACGGACGCTGTCCCAGCAGGGGGTCATTTATCACACAAACGCCTGGTCTGGAGCTGCAGCTTCTATCTAAGGAACTCACAAACTCCTCTAGTATGCTTTCTGCTTTCGTAAGGCTGCCCTGTGACATTAAACTGTCCTTTTAAGTGGAAGCTGAGGGCTGGTCCGTGGGATTTTGACCCGCTACCGGTGCTCGGTTGAGTTTGGAGGCGAGGCTGGGGTCAGACTCACTTACACGGCGCAGATCACAAGTCGGTAGCCAAAACTCCTTTATTTAAAGGAGGCCCAGTCACTGGAGTCCCCCCGTCATGAAACATTCTCACGCCGTCATCGCGCAGCGCTCGCTATCACGGAAGCGTACAGGAGAAACGCGTTGTCCGCTGGAAACTCCGAGCCGTTATCACTCATTTAACAGCTTTAGTCCCCTGTTCAGTTCACGAGTTGCTCGATTTTCTCCACCCTGTTCCTCTTCTGGTTTGGCTCATGTTTTGCCCTCTGACACAAAACTACTCACTCCAGCCACCGTCTGCACAATAAGCCCTCCTCGGGAGTGCAGCCCCCACGTAGACATGTGTAGCCTGTTACGCCATCTTGCTGCCCCGTCACAGGGTATAAATCTCCCCGTCACCCTGAGATATCTGTGATAATAGCGTTACGGAGGGACCTGTGCGGCTGCAACTCCCTAGAGGCTCAATAAAACAACGCGGGGAGAGAACAGGAAGCGGCTTACAACTTCCTGCTTGGGCTGACGCAGGGAGAGAACAGGAAGCGGCTTACAACTTCCTGCTTGGGCTGAGGCGGGGAGAGAACAGGAAGCGGCTTACAAGTTGCTGCTTGGGCTGAGGCGGGGAGAGAACAGGAAGCGGCTTGCAACTTCCTGCTAGGGCTGACACGGGAGAGAACAGGAAGCAGCTTACAACTTCCTGCTTGGGCTGGCAGGAGGATCCCAATGCCGCCTGCACGGAGGGATCATGGGAAGCGGAGGGGAATTTGCATAAAATGTCTTTCTGTCCTCGGACGAAGATGATGAAATAAATAACTGAATGTCTGGAAATTGGATGGAGTCACACTTCTTGCCGGTGGATTTAGTTAAAGTGACCCCAGTTAGAGGGCTGGCGTGGCCAGTAATGGCGGACGGCTTTGCTGTTGGAGAGCTGGCAGTAGGCTTGGTAGCTCGTGGGTTAATGAAGGGGCTGCCATGTTTCTGGTTAAGCGCAGCATCCGTGGCCCCCGGTAGCGAAGGGGGGCTCCACAGAGAACGGCTAAAACCCAGCTCTCTGACTGGTTTAGGGTGGGGGTGCTGTCTCCATGGTAACAGACAACTTAGGAGTGAAAGGAAGCAGGAGACTTATTCGAGATGGGGGTAACCCCTGCCAGGGGCAGAAAGCTGAGGGTAACAAAGTGCAGGGGGTACAATAAAGCGAGTATAGAGACTGATGGGGGGGGGAAATGGAGAGTGCCCCCCCCATCATCCAACCTCATCTGCACTCCCACACCCAGCTATCATTTAGGGGGTTAACTTCAGAATTTAACCATTTAGTAGCGCTTCACACAAATTCTCTTCTATTTGCTCTCTAACGGCAGCAGCCGAAAGGTTCTAATAACGGTCTTTATGGAGACCGGACCTTGACAGGAGGTGAAGATATTCTGAATGAAGTCACCTGTATTCAAGCAGGGATTCCAGCTGTGCTATAGCAGGTATCAGGTTAGATTCTAGGAGAATAGGAAGCGGTCGGTTCCAGACTGTGCCATTCACCCCCAGACCCTGAGACTGGGGTAAAAGTCCTGAGATGGTGGGGCAAACCCTAAGTGCCCCGGGGGGGGGGCGGTATAGCAGTGAGTGTCTGGCGGGCAGTATTCTCCTCCCTCGTCCTCCATGCTCTGCATGCGCAGCCTCCTCCATGCTGGGTGCTGCTGGTTGCACAAGCAGATTCTGTGCAAACTTCCTGTTATTTACGGCCTCTGGAAACCTATTAAAGACCCCGAAGTGTGATATTTGACTGAAAATGCCCAAAATTACGAGGCCAGTAAATGAATATATATTATTATTATGTATTGTTTTATATAGCGCCATCATATTCCGCAGCGCTGTACATGTACTTGCATCAGCCGCGTACACTTTCTAGCACCTATAGATGTGTCGCGTTTTAGAAAATATATATAATTTTTTATGGGTTAAAAAAGTGCAAAAAAAAAAAAGAAGAAGAACCGCGACGGGAAGTGTGTGTGAATAGACATAAAGGGGATAGCGTGCGAATAGTAAATGCTGAGAGCCGATTGGCTGACCGCGAGGACCCTGTCGCTTGGAACACGGCCCCGTGCATGCGCAGTACAACCCGCTAGGTGCAGAGGGAGGGATAAATGGAATGTGCATCCAGGGGTTTATGATACATAATAATACCCGCGGTCCCAACACGCAATCAGACACAGTATTTAGTTAATAAAGCCCGCTGAGAACGCTGATACTTTGTTGCTGAGTTCTGTTACCGGCTGAGCATTATGGGAGGTGTAGTTCACACACAAAAGGAGAGCGGCAGGTCAGCTGACCTCACGAAGGCTTCACCTATGATTGGCCGTTAAGGACTGGAAAGCAGTGCCACGGCCAGAGGTGGCGACTTCGCCCCGGTGGCATGTTACAGGCATGGCGGAATGTGGAACAGCCGGCGTCAGGGCCGGGGGAGAGATCGGCCATATATATAGCGGGCCAAAAATAACAACATGCCCGGTGTTCACTGACCAGTCCTGTGTCCTGCGGCATCGTGTCCCAGCGCTTCTCTCCAATAGGTGTGCGCGGTGTTTATTGTCACCACTCAGTGGACCAGTCAGGGGAGTCTGGTTACTACTACTGGCCCATAATCACTTCTGCAAAAGCAGGATACTGGGGCGGATCAGCGGGGCAGTGCCTGAAAAGCGGGACTGTCCCACGCAATATAGGACAGTTGGCAGGCAGTAAGATTTATATCTGTAGTAACATGCTATTTGCCTCTTTATGTGCCTTTTACAGTGATGGATGATGGGAGTTGTAGTTTTCAGCAGCTGGAGGGAGAGGGCCCCGTCTCTGCATCCAGGACTTCTATCAGCTCATACACCGTGCGGGAATGTGACGTTCTGCCGGTGTCACCGGAACGCGCCCCGGCGTACAGCGTACATTCCACGTTACACTACATTAACCAAAACTCTTATTCCTCCCCAATCCTCCCTGCCTATCACCAGGCAGAGCAGCGAGGGAGTAACCGCTACACCTCACCAAACACACGCCATCTGCCTGCATCCCCGCCACCGATCGCAGGCAGCCATTTAACTCTTTATTTAAAGATTTACTATTATTATTATTACTATTATCACTATTATTATTATCAGTGAGAGGGATATGGAGCCGCGCTGCGCCGTGGCGGTGTATATCAGTGAGTGGGATATGGAGCCGCACTGCGCCGTGGCAGTGTATATCAGTGAGTGGGATATGGAGCCGCACTGTGCCGTGGCGGTGTATATCGGTGAGGGGGATATGGAGCCGCACTGCGCCGTGGCGGTGTATATCAGTGAGAGGGATATGGAGCCGCACTGCGCCGTGGCGGTGTATATCAGTGAGTGGGATATGACGCCGCACTGCGCCGTGGCGGTGTATATCAGTGAGTGGGATATGGAGCCGCACTGCGCCGTGGCGGTGTATATTGGTGAGGGGGATATGGAGCCGCACTGTGCCGTGGCGGTGTATATCAGTGAGTGGGATATGGCGCCGCACTGCGCCGTGGAGGTTTATATCAGTGAGTGGGATATGGAGCCGCACTGTGCCGTGGAGGTTTATATCAGTGAGTGGGATATGGAGCCGCACTGCGCCGTGGCGGTGTATATCAGTGAGTGGGATATGGAGCCGCACTGCGCCGTGGCGGTGTATATCGGTGAGTGGGATATGGAGCCGCGCAGCGCCGTGGCGGTGTATATCGGTGAGTGGGATATGGAGCCGCACTGCGCCGTGGCGGTGTATATCGGTGAGTGGGATATGGAGCCGCACTGCGCCGTGGCGGTGTATATCAGTGAGTGGGATATGGAGCCGCACTGCGCCGTGGCGGTGTATATCAGTGATTGAGATATGAAGCCGCACTGCGCCGTGGCGGTGTATATCAGTGATTGAGATATGGAGCCGCGCAGCGCCGTGGCGGTGTATATCAGTGAGAGGGATATGGAGCCGCACTGCGCCGTGGCGGTGTATATCAGTGAGTGGGATATGGAGCCGCACTGCGCCGTGGCGGTGTATATCGGTGAGGGGGATATGGAGCCGCACTGCGCCGTGGCGGTGTATATCAGTGAGTGGGATATGGAGCCGCACTGCGCCGTGACGGTGTATATCAGTGAGTGGGATATGGAGCCGCACTGCGCCGTGGCGGTGTATATCAGTGAGTGGGATATGGAGCCGCACTGCGCCGTGGCGGTGTATATCAGTGATTGAGATATGAAGCCGCACTGCGCCGTGGCGGTGTATATCAGTGATTGAGATATGAAGCCGCACTGCGCCGTGGCGGTGTATATCAGTGATTGAGATATGGAGCCGCGCAGCGCCGTGGCGGTGTATATCGGTGAGTGGGATACGGAGCCGCACTGCGCCGTGGCGGTGTATATCGGTGAGTGGGATATGGAGCCGCGCAGCGCCGTGGCGGTGTATATCAGTGAGAGGGATATGGAGCCGCACTGCGCCGTGGCGGTGTATATCAGTGATTGAGATATGGAGCCGCACTGCGCCGTGGCGGTGTATATCGGTGATTGAGAGATGGCGCCGCACTGTGCCGTGGCGGTGTACACTCTGCCGCTCCCGTATACAGCAGTGGAGTTGCAGCATAGAGTCAGACTCTGCGGTGGACGGGATGTTCTGCAGATCTTGGGGCCACGTGCCTGCAGCTCATCCAGGCCTGCTCCTCGGGCTCCAGCCCTGTTGCATTCTGGGCTGCTTTGTAGTTTGAGGCCTACGGACTAGGATATCACCAGGATGTAACATGTAGTGGCGTGGCAGAGCCGGGGGCGACCAAGAACAACAGGAAAGGGTTAATGTGTCCTTTAACGTTTGTCCAACTGAGGTGGCGGCTCTATTAAATGTACAGAGAGATGAAAGGGTTAATGTTCAGGGGAGGCTGGCATTTCATGGGGTATGATGTGAAGCTGGCACAGAGGAAAGAGTTAATGCACCCACCCTTACATGGGCAGACATCTTCCTTAACCCCTTCAACCCTGGCAAGGAAACAGTTAATCAGGGAAGACCCAAACAAAAGTTTAGCATTCAGGGTGAGGGGCTTCGCAGAGGGGGAGGGGTGTGAGGGGAGGGGCATTATGGGGTAAATCTGAGAGGGGCAGGTCCTGCATTTCCCAACAACAGCAAAGTAGGATGGGGCTGGCGGATTCTGCCCAAATACCCCCGAGTGTCAGCAGCACCGGGGTAACCTGCAGGATGAGATGACACAGAACAGAGGGTAAGAGGGGCTGGGAGGAAGGGGTTAAAGAATACAAGAATGTGGGGGGATGGGGCAGAGTGTGGGTGGAAAAACAGCTGATTTGCGCCCCTGTTATTGTCTGTAAACATCACGTGACACCGTGCACTGTCCCTTTAAGAGCAGTGACCTTCTAGAGCCTTATGTATCAACAAAGTAGCGAGACGGATTCGGGCTTCCTTTGCTCTTAAAGGGGCAGCGCGCAGTTAGCGGGGGGGGGGGATGTACGGGATCTGATTTATTTAAGTGAACTTGGTAAAAGCAGTGCAGGGAACTGAGGGGTTAATATAGAAGTGATTCAATACATTACTGGCAGTGCTGGGGTTAATTCGACAAGGAGCACTGGAAAAACGCAGTGCAGGGGTTAATGTTGAATGCTGAATATGTAAAGACTGATGTACAGGGTAAGGAGGGAGGACGGTATGTTAGTGGGAGCGGATGGGTTAATTCTGCAAGCTGATCTGGTATCATAACGAACAATTCAGAGAGTTAAGGGTTAAAAAGGGTTGTATGAAAAATAGTTATTGTAGTGTAGGGGTTAAAGTTACTTCAAATGGGGGCGCTGCACTCTGCTGTGGGGATTTAGGGGTTAATAATGTGCACTACAGGGAGCGCAGGGGTTAATGCTGCTGGATGGAATGAGGGGTTAATAGCAGAAGGTGAAATGGAAGGCAGAGTGCTGCTGGTAGTGCAGGGGTTAATGCTGCAAGGTGAGCTGGGAGGATACAGACAGTGTCAGGGAGGCTGCAGCTTTGCAGTGGCATCCCTGCCCACCAATCGGAAAGGAGTGCCCTCGTCCAATCAGAGGCCTTCCTCTGCTTGGGGGCGTGGTTTTGGAGGGGGCGAGTACAGCTCTACAATCAGCTGGCAGGAGGAGTATCGGAGTGAGTGAGCAGAGGGGAGCCGGGCACGGATACCCCATCCAGCACTGGAGCAGATACCCCACCCCAGCACTGGAGCAGATACCCCAGCAGCTGCCCCTGGGCCACCCCGCCTGTCCCCCCACAGCTGCCAAGCCCAGGACCTGCGCACTCACATCCCCACGGTGCACTCACTGGAGTGCTTCCACCCCCAGGCGCCTCCCTGCCCCCACTCACACTCTGCCACCTGCCCCCTCCTGGAAAGTTTGGGGTAAGTCTGAGTCAGTGTTGCTTTGCTTTGAGGGAGGAGGCTTTTGCGGGGTTGGGGGTGACTTGCAGGGGAAGCGGGTGAGTCAGAGCTGTGAAGCAGGAATCCTCACTATGAAATGGCATCTAATTATTGGCCCTTGACCAAGAGGCTTGCAATCTGATGCTGACTCGCATCATGCTTTGTATGGCCTTCTGGTAGGATGGGGGAACGTGGGGTTAACCCTTTTGCTGCTGTGCTGTAAAATAGGAAGTCGAAATATAAAATTGCTTTCTTTGTTCGCCATCAAGGTGAGGGTAGTGGTTAAGTGGAACAGTCTCCCAGCAGAAGTGGTAGAGGGTAATACAGTGAGGGGATTAAACATGCATGGGATAGACATACGGCTCCTGAATCTAAGACGAGACCAACGACTGATTAAGGTTTGAGTCGTTACAGCAGGCAGTAAAATGTCAGATTCTCTGCTTGGGCCTACAGGCTTTGTGCAGTCAGAGGCTCCGTATTTAACCTGGTGGGGGGGGGCAGATCTCGTCTGCCCCGGGGGGCTTTGTGGGATTCCTGCTTAGAACTCTAGACCCTGCGAAGTATCGTAGTGTGTGCCCGGCGCGGTGGAGCAGCACCCGAAGCTGGTGGTTATGGGGCAAATCTTCCTGACTACTGCCTGGGGCAGAAATGTAGACGGGGGGGGGGAGTCCGGGAGCTCCGGGAGCTCCGGGCCACTATAATTCCTGTTAGATTGTAAGCTCACGCGCGGGGCCCCCAGGAGCCCGGGACACTGTGCCGGGTGGCAGCTCGTGGGCCGGCTCCTCTTCTCTCTGTATGTGTCTGTAACCCCCGCCCCCGGTATTTAAATTGTACAGCGCTGCGGAATATGTTGGCGCTTTATAAACGATGATTATTTTTAGGAACCTTAATAAAGATTTGGATTCTTTGCCGGAATCTTCGGAGAAGTTGTCTGTAACCCTTTGTTTTCTGTAACTGTGTTGGTGACCGTCTCAGCCAATCAGCTGATCCCCTGTGCGGGCAGAACAATGTTCTAATCGCTCCTGAGCGGCTCCTGCTCTCGGTGAAAGGCGCGTCGGTCGGCGACCGGATCGCAGTCTGAAGCCGCGGAGGGCTGGTGGCCCCGAGAAAGCAGCTCGTAACGTCTAACGTACCAACTGCTTTCCGACAATAACCTTTAGCTTTCCCAGATGGAGCCGAACAAGCGGCGGCGGCGGGGTGTCGGCGTAACCACGCGCCATCCGTGGGGCAGAAGTAGTTGAGACTCGGCTGTCATTCATAGAAGTCCCAGGAAAGATCTACGAGCGCAGCCCAGGTAGGTCCTCCCCGCGGCTGTCGGTGGCCTCTGTGCCGTCGTGTTGAAGCTTCGGACTCTTGGATTCCAGGACCGGATTCGCTGCGAGGTCTACGGCTTCTGTAGAGGATAGAAGTGAATAGAAAGTACGTCCCGGCCCAGAGCGTGGAATCCCCGGCAGTCGCCCGTTTCCCCGGCAGTCGGCTCCAGCGCCGGGTCAGGCTGCAGTTCCAGAGGGAAGCAGCGCGTACTTCAGACGTTACAAGCTGTTTCGTCGAGGCGCCCGGCGCGGATCCTTTCCCCAGCAGACGCCGTTCCGCCTCTGTGCTTAATATGGGGCCAAAGCGAGCGGCCTTCGCTGCAGGACCCATGAGCGCACGCTCATAGCTGATTGGCTGAGACGTGTACTGACCCCATCGACCTGTCTGCAGCCCGCTAGCTGCAGGGGGGTCTCGGATCCTCTCACCGGATCCTCCTGGTGTTCCTGGATGAAGACCGCCACGCACAGGGCTGCCCTTCGTGGTCTAGGCTCCGCCTACGCAGTACTCGATAATATAACACGGTGGACCTCGAGGGTCTCTTCTTTGCATGATTTTTGTTTGAATCTCGAGGAAAGGCTCTGTCTTCTCTGGGGCCGCTTCAGGCGAATCCATTCAGTGAAAGTGGGTAACAGTGTCGGGCTGATTTAACTACATTATACAGGGGGCCGGTCACTGATTTATCTATACATTATACAGGGGGCCGGTCACTGATTTATCTATACATTATACAGGGGGCCGGTCACTGATTTATCTATACATTATACAGGGGGCCGGTCACTGATTTATCTATACATTATACAGGGGGCCGGTCACTGATTTATCTATACATTATACAGGGGGCCGGTCACTGATTTATCTATACATTATACAGGGGGCCGGTCACTGATTTATCTATACATTATACAGGGGGCCGGTCACTGATTTATCTATACATTATACAGGGGGCTGGTCACTGATTTATCTATACATTATACAGGGGGCCGGTCACTGATTTATCTATACATTATACAGGGGGCCGGCTCGCTGATTTATCTATACATTATACAGGGGGCCGGCTCACTGATTTATCTATACATTATACAGGGGGCCGGCTCACTGATTTATCTATACATTATACAGGGGGCCGGTCACTGATTTATCTATACATTATACAGGGGGCCGGTCACTGATTTATCTATACATTATACAGGGGGCCGGTCACTGATTTATCTATACATTATACAGGGGGCCGGTCACTGATTTATCTATACATTATACAGGGGGCCGGTCACTGATTTATCTATACATTATACAGGGGGCCGGTCACTGATTTATCTATACATTATACAGGGGGCCGGTCACTGATTTATCTATACATTATACAGGGGGCCGGTCACTGATTTATCTATACATTATACAGTGGGCCGGCTCGCTGATTTATCTTTACATTATACAGGGGGCCGGCTCGCTGATTTATCTTTACATTATACAGGGGGCCGGTCACTGATTTATCTATACATTATACAGGGGGCCGGTCACTGATTTATCTATACATTATACAGGGGGCCGGCTCGCTGATTTATCTATACATTATACAGGGGGCCGGCTCGCTGATTTATCTATACATTATACAGGGGGCCAGTCACTGATTTATCTATACATTACACAGGGGGCCGGCTCACTGATTTATCTATACATTATACAGGGGGCCGGCTCGCTGATTTATCTATACATTATACAGGGGGCCGGCTCGCTGATTTATCTATACATTATACAGGGGGCCAGTCACTGATTTATCTATACATTACACAGGGGGCCGGCTCACTGATTTAATCATTCATTATACAGGGGGCCGGCTTGCTGATTTATCTATACATTATACAGGGGGGTGGCCAAACCCTTTCTGCAAGTGAAGCTTTCCAGGGTCGGCCCTTCATAATGTATGGTGAAGTTAAGGAGCAAAAAACCAATTCTCCCCTTAGTGAATCGAGCCCTCTGTCTGGGTGATTTTCCCGCTGCGGACACCGCACTGGTCTGTAGTTCCTGTATGGAATAATTAAGGCTTTGCTTGTGGCCCCCGAGGGCCCGGAGGTTTACTTCCTTGGGGGACTGTAGTTCGGTGGCAGCAGATTATTTGGATGTTTGTGTATGAAGAGTGTAGCGGGGGGCCGGTACCGCCTGGGGTCTCTGGGGTCACGCCGCCGATCTGCATCTCCGTAATAATTCTGAGCAGCCAGCAGCGACCAGAATCTAAACCCTACTCTGAGACTGTCCGTGGAAACTCGGGACAGCTGGCAGCTATATGAGTGACGTGTGAGTCACTGCAGACGCTCCTGCACTCGGCTCTCATCTGCCATCCTGAGCGAACGCACCCCGAGCAGCGAGGCCTCAGATAATAGACCGCTGGGGAGGATGGCCCCCAGGTGCCATTGGCGCAGGCCACTGGGGAGGGGGTGGCCCCCAGGTGCCATTGGCGCAGACCACTGGGGAGGGGGGTGGCCCCCTGGTGCCATTGGTGCAGACCGCTGGGGAGGGGAGTGGCCCCCAGGTGCCATTGGCGCAGACCGCTGGGGAGGGGGGTGGCCCCCTGGTGCCATTGGTGCAGACCGCTGGGGAGGGGGGTGGCCCCCTGGTGCCATTGGTGCAGACCGCTGGGGAGGGGAGTGGCCCCCAGGGGCCGTTGGTGTTTCTCCCCCCTCCTCAATTATAAGTTCTTGCCTCCGGGTCCAGCTGCCCTTTCCCCTGTTCTAGATCCCTTACAGAAAACACTAACCATGCGGTTCTAGAACTCAGCTGGGGAATTCCGGTCCGAATGCCTGAAATTAATCAGTTTTCATTTACGGTATTTTTTTTTCTTTTTTTCTTTTTTCAATATAAAAAACTTTATTGTAAGAATTTTTTTTTAAAAAATCACGTGTAGTCGCAGCATTGGGTTCATTATGATGTCATACTTCTTACAGATGATTTAATAAAATTCAGTTAATTGGCCCGTAAATGGATTCCTGATCGTTCTGGGCCGGGGTGAAGGTGGAGTTTATAAGCCTCTGACTGGGTACTAGGCTTTTAGCTCAGATTACAGCTGAACAAGAGACCTCTGAGGCTTTTTTTATTTTGGTGACTGAAAGGATTGACGCAGAGGTCACACCCTGCGTGGGGCAGACACGGACGGGTTCTACCCTCGGCTCTTGGGGGTGTATAAAGTTTCAGTGTAGGGACTGGGTGTGGGCGAGTGTTCTCCTGTTATTAAGGTGCTTGTGCAGTTACAATGAAGTTGGGAGTCATTTCCGTGAACGGGGAGAGGGGGTATTTCTTCGTTAATGTGTCAGGAGGGATAACTTAATGGGGAGGAATAATCATGCTGTTCTATGCCAATCCTGCTGCTGGTGGTTGAGAGATAAATAGGAGGCGGTGGTTTTGTGGGGTAGTTGATACTGTGCTTGGACACCCTTGAGCTGCCGGTTCAGCTTCCTCCTTTTACCCCTCTTATAGTAACCGTGTCTGAAGGGGTTTGTAACGCCGCGATTGGATATAAGATGGTTCTAATAATAAAGATCCCGCGTTTGTTACGGCTACGGGCCGTGAAGCTATAGCGGTTAGTGAAAGAAGAGCCTCGGGGAAGTCGGCGGGTGCTGCTCAGAGGGTTTCCCTGGGCGGCCGGTAGGAAGTGGTTTCACCAATACGGCTTCCGGTGCTCCAAATAGAATGCATACCTGCCAAGACAACTAGACTTCAGCATCAGTCCTGGTTGTTACCTTGTTGCAGGAAATACCTGGCCTGTCAGCGGCCCCCGAGGACTGGAGGTTGTGCCCCGGTCTGCATCCTGGTGTTGGGGGATAAAAATATCATCGTTTAAAGGGACACATACCCTGCCGGGTGATCGGCCCCATTTGGCCCCCGTCTAGTCGCCCGTCTCTCCTGCTGTAAAGACTCAAACCTTAATCAGTCGTTGGTCTTTTTTTAGGTTCAGGAGCTGTATGTCTATTCCATGCATGTTTACTACTCACTGTATTACCCTCTACCACCTCTGCTGGGAGGCTGCTGGGAGATTTAAAGGGACTGAGCAGCTTTATCTGCATTAAAGTACATATGATGGCTGGAGCGTCCCTTTAATGGCTTGTGTTACGGTGGGCTGCCCCCGCGCTCTGTATGTCACGGAAACCCTCTGTGTGGATTAGGGGGGCCGGGAACGCAATGCCGCCTCTTTTCTTTGCTTTAGAGGCGCCCTACCCGGGCTAATCCTGGAGAAGCCCCCAGTGACCTGGCGGAGGGGAGGTGCTGACCGCAGCATCAGTCAGCGATCGTCTCTTCCTCTGACTTTCAATTGGAATTTCTACCGATTGGTTAAATTATTGCATTAACATTTTTTTCTAAAATATCGCTCTGTATTCTTTTTTGCCCCATAATATAAAGTTTTCAGGCAGCTGCATATCAGCCGTTTGTATGATTCTCGCTCTGTTATCTGACCCCCGATCTACTAAACCACACCCCCGACTCCTTATCATACTGCCTGTGGGGAGCAATAGAATGGCTCAGTCTTAATCACCCAGCTTGACTCTGTGAGTAATGAAAGTCTATGGGGGAACGGACTTCATTAGCATCGCCATAAAGCATGAGGGGCCTTGTAAGAACATTTCAGAATTTTTTTTTTATTTATATGAATTCATCAAATACAGGAAAGAGGAATCTTAATAAAACCCACGTGTCGCACGGTAGTTGGCGGTACAAAAACCTAGGTAGTGAAAGGGTTAAAATGTGAAGCGGTTCCGGCATGCAGCACAACCGAGACCGAATGGGGTGTCTCCGCGTGCGGGGAGCGTTTACGTGCAGCCCGTGCGCGTGTAAAGGCCGAGCTTGCGCCTGTCTCTCGTCAAACTCCCATCTTTGCACTAAAACCGTATTAAGTCATAAGCTCGAGAATGTCCGACGTTCTGGGGTTTATTCACTAAGCAAAGAGTTGGTGAGAGAATCACAAAACAGACCAAACTAGCCGAGTCGGGATAACGGCTCAATCTGAGATTTTTCCAACTCGGCTATTTTGGCCTAAATTTTGAAACTCCTCAAATTCTCCTGAAATTTGCTCCCGTCGGTTACTGCCCCCCCCCCCCGTATTTGTTAACCCCCGCTATGCCGTCTCCCTCATCTACCTTCTGTAATCGCCCCGGACCCTGTATTGTAATGTTTTCATTTAAACTTGTACATACATACACACACACATTATTTATATATATACACACACACTCACTCACACATGCGCTTAATTTGATTTTGATTCTGAAATTTTAATCTGAAATTTCAAATATATATTTTTTATTTTGTATCCTTTTTTTACACTCACACTCACGAACGCACTCACACTCACTCTTGTAAATCTTTGGGGGGGTTAGCTGCAGGGGGTCCTGTAGAGGTTCCGGTGACCCTGGGCCCCGCGTCGCCTAGGGGTGCAGCCCCAACAAGCCCGGTCCCGAGGATGAGTGTGGCCCGTTGTACACGCTGCGGAATATGATGGCGCTATATAAATCTATAGTCTTGACGCTCCGTAGTGATGGGTGCAGCGCGGCCCCCGGGGGCCCTCCGTTTCTATTTAATCCCCAAGCTATTCCTGCACCGTGACCGCGGTTATCTCACCCGCTAGGAATTCCCTGTCTGCTCGCTGTGACTCGGCGGCCCCCGGGGGAAGGTCACAACCGGCTCCGTCTGGCCCTTGGGCCGCTTATTCCCCTCCCCTGGGGGTTGCCGCTGGGTAATCCAGTGTCTGCCGGTACATCGTATCCTATTGGGTGGCGGGCGTCCCTTACTGGTCCCGTCTGCACTACAGATCCACATTTCCTATGGAGTATAACTTTCAATTAACCCCTTTAATGCTGTCTTTCTACTTAACGATCCCCACTCCTTACTCCGCCCATTCTTTATAAAGAAAAGACTGCTGAGCACCTCGAAACTTATAAACTCCAACTGGAAGCCCCGGTTACTGCTCTGGGAGTGGGCCGTCACTAACCCTTTCATTTCCAGTTTCATGTCATACTTCTATAAAAAAAAAAAAAAATCTATTTTTATTTTCCCCTTCGGCGTGCCGTCTTCCCCTTTAAGGGATGAGGTCTCTTTGCTGTGTATAACTCACGCTCTCATTCGTCCGTCGTACCCCCCCAGCTGACGGCTGCCCCTGACATTTAGTTGCCCTCGGCTGACATCGGTGTAAAACTGGCGTTCCTCTGTTTCCATGCACCGGTTCTCGTCCGCTTTGTGATGGGGCGTACCTGCTGCCCTGGCAGTGCCGGGGTTAAGGGGTAATCTCACTGCAGAGTGCTGACGGAAAGTGCTGACCCCCGGGGCATGTCCTCGTGTGACTGGCGGCCCCCGCTTTTATTTGCCCAGCCGCGGTGTGAATTCATTGTGTTTCGGCTCACGCGTCTCTCCCGCTCTCGTTGACACCTCTCTGTCTGACGTCCGACTTTCTTTGTCTGGAACTTCCTTTCTTTAAATCTTGGATTTTTCACCCATTCCTTTGTTCCGTCGCCCGTTCCGCTCGTCTCTCCTCCGCCAGAAAATCCTCTCTGAATATTCTCAAGAAATCGCTAGTCTGCCCGTCCCCTTATTCACTAAAAGCTCGGATATTTGTTTTGTTCATTTTTATTGTTGACTTCTTTTCATTTTTTTATTAAATGAAAATGTGGTCCGTTGGTTTCCTCTGGCAGGCCATTCCAGGTTTCTACTACTCTCACCCATCATCTCGGAATCATGACCTCTGTTACTTAACATTTTAAGGACTTTTTTTCCATAGTTACTGTTCCCGACCTCGCGGTCTCCGGGGGATCACCGCTGTGTGACGGGCCGACCCGAGCAGTAAGAACCCGGCTTTCCGCGTAAAATGCAAACCTCAGCCAGTTGGAGCTCTTGAAAAGTACCCCACCGGTTAAACTATACATTATACAGGGCCGGCTCAGCCCTCCATGCAGGGGCAGTCTCTGGGGCGGGGTGTAAATCATTCATACTGCATAAGGAAGTCAGAAGATGAAACTGCAGCTCCTCACGCTCCAGCTTTAGTGAATTAAACCCCACTTGATACTTTGTATCGCACCAGTCGGAGCACTCTGTCCTGTAGAGCTTACAATCTAAATGATTTCGTTATTGGATATTCTGCTTCCGCCGAGGAGAATCGATCCCCCGACGTATCTGCAGATTGTATCCGCTGCATTTTCTCTGTCTTATTGAATGTTTGACTCTATTGATAATAATATAAACCGGCTCTTCCTATTGGCTCACGGCTTTGTTTGTTTGTTCTCAGGGTTCCGAGTCTTTCCTCCGCACCGGCTCTGGTTCCGCGTTCTCGAGTTCTCTCCGGCATGGTGTGGAGTATCGACCTGAAGCCGGATATCGTCTGCGGGTGTAGATACCGTCATGGCCGGACTCGCCAGCTAGATGTGCCAGGGGGGGAAAGAAGCTGCCACAGAGGGGGCATTTCACTGCCACGGGCAGCGCGGCAACGTACAGGGGTAAGTGGATCCTAACTATTAGTTGTTTGTCTCGTCTTAGATTCAGGAGCCGTATGCCTATCCTACACGTTTAATACCCTCACTGTATTACCCTCTACCACTTCTGCTGGGAGGATGCTCCATGTATCTACTACTACGTTAAAAGGGATACCCTTTTATATATACTGTGGAACACATCATTTTCTCAATATTCTAGAGGTATATAAAGAATAAATTGTGATATAAAGGTGGATTTGTTTATATCGAAGAACGCGATACATTTCTACGTTTTGTATACTTGGTGATGTAACGTTGTGATAAGTCTGGATTTATACGGTATAGTGTCCTGTTCTAGACTCCTCAGCAGCTGCCTAGGAGGAGGGGAACGAGGTCCTTCTCTAATTTCTTGTGTTCTCTTCTTGCCTCCAGATGTGGAGCTCCGTCGAGTCCTCGAGGTTTGTGTGAACCTCAGAAGCGAATCCCCTCTCGCCTCCAGAGCTCCGATTCCTCCTCCTCCTCCTCCTGCCGTGAATCCTCAGCATCTCCTGCTTCTCCACCCGGCTGGATCCATGAGGCACATCCAGATGGAGACCGCGTCCACGGAGGAGGCAGGAGCGGACGGCTGCCTCCCGGCAGATATCGCTTCAGCCGCCCCGGGCCAGCCTGGCTTGGTGGGCGGTGGGCCGGACCGCAAGGTACACTATCCTGAGAACGAGTTGAAGCTCCATAAAGTCTATCACGTCTCCATCACGTCTCCGCCGTCATCTCCATCGCAGGCTGGGCTGAAAACCTGCCACCGCCAAGCCTTGAAGAGAAGTCCGCCGCACCAGCTTCCCCCGGAACCCGCCAGGAGCCCAAAGAGAGCTCTCTGGGGACAGTCCCGTAATGACGGCCCGTATGGACAGTGTCATTTGGATGGAGACCGTCCAAGCTGCTCGAGTTTTGGAGAGGAAGAGGAGGACCAGGATACCTTCGAGGACGGGCTGCTTTCTGACGAGATGCCTTTGTGCGGCTCGGCTCAGCATTTCTCCCACAGCGGGCTGCATGTTATTGAGCACAGAGTGGAGGGCTTCCCACCCCGGGACCCTCTGCGCAAGCGCCTATTAGTCCATGCGCACCCAAACCTTGGCTGCAGAAGGACGGACGCCCTCTCGCCTCCTCCGTACACGTCTTTGCACAATAGCCCCCCAAGAGATAAACTGCTGGTTTCCCCCAAAGGATTGTCCGCACCCTGTGAAGACAATGGGGCAAATCACCAGGCTGAGGGGGCAACTGCCAGCCGCCGGCACATAATTGATAACGTCTTGCACAAAATTGCACATTCAGAGGCTTTCTTGGAAAAGGGCGTCCATGACCTGCAAGATGGTGGCTATTCTAATGGCGGTGGCATGGAGGCCGGGACTGCTGTAGATGAGATCGTGAAAGAACCGGTTACCCCGCGTGTGTCGGCTCAGAAGCTGCCAGATGGGGAGGACTTGGGCTGTTCGGATAAAACCCCTCCTGGGCTCGGCCGGCTTTGCCCCCCAGGGTGCAGCAACACGGGGGTGAAGCGGAAGCTGCTGCCGTCCGGCGAGGCAGCCGACTCCTGCTCCGAAGAGGAGGGTCAGAGCAAACGCTGGAGGCCGGGGCAGAGCTGCCAAGCCCTACACGGAGCCTGCAGGAGCACCGACTCCAAGGCTGCCCCCTTCTGGAACCATCTGTTACCAGCCGCCAGGAACCCCCAGAAGGTAAGGCCTTTCCTACGGTACCCAAGACGTGCGCGTTCTGCTCACAGGGTAATGAGAATAATCGCAGTTGCCCCTGGTATTAGTACGTGATATGCCTCGTTACCTTCTGCCGTTGGCACATGCGCCTGTCCTGTTACCTCAGGATTTAAACAAGTTACCCCTGCTCTGTTATTTCTTATTACGGTCCCCTCTGCCCTTTTACCGCCTGGTGGTTTTGCACACTCACCGCTGCCCCATTACACCCTCCTCCCATGTTTCATTGAGTCCTGTTAAAAATACACTAAAACACCCTTAAATGGCTTAAAGCAATGGCTCTTATCGCTCCTTTAATCCCCCCCCCCAGGAGCCGCTACTGAAAGCAGGAAGTGTACAGAAGTACAGTGCCGACGGGGGCTTTACTAGAGCTTGATTGCCATACTGTGTGATCGGCGACCTAATGGGCCGGTTGGGAGATCAGAGATCTCCTGTTAAAATGGGACTGGTTGAGCTGGGAGTGTTCTGATTGGCTGTCCCTGATCCTGTGTTTTTCTAATGGGGCAGATTTTCAGTCACACAGTCCGGAGCTTTCATATTCTCCTCTAATTTAACATTATCTGAGCGTCCCTTTTGGCTCTTTTCTCCGTGCTATATCACAGCTTGGAATCCCTGCTTGAATACAGGTGACTTAATTCAGAATATCTTTACCTTCTGATAAGTCACGTTTCCATTAGAAGGTATTTAATGTCTTAAGAGTCTCGGGGGCGAGTGCAGCACGATGGGCGGCCCGGTCCGGTCACGCAAGCATGTATAGCGCCCCCTGCCTATTCATCAGTTCACTCGCAGCCACAAAGTCGGATCGCCTCCCTTTTGATTTTGGGAAGTCATCTGAAGCTGGCTTGCGTCCCCGTCCACGTGTTGGCCAGAGACGTCTGCTTTTATAGACAGACATCTGTTTGCGGTTATGAGAATTAGACAGTCTGCAAACCGGGCGAGACCTCTCTGACTTATACCCTCGGCCGCGCCAGGCTAAGATTCCAGTGTGTTTTGGAGAGGAATTGTAGATTCCAAAGAGAGACGGCATCTGATTCATTTACAGAAATGCGCGCCGTCTAGGGTTGCACTTGCCACATTTCTTGCCAAAAAAATACCGGCCATGCTAATTTGAATAATTATATATGCGTGACATCACAGAAACATAATGTGCACCTACCCCCCCAATACAAATATTTCCTGTCACAGAAATATAATGTGCACCTACCCCCCCCAATATTTCCTGTCACAGAAACATAATGTGCACCTACCCCCCCAATATTTCCTGTCACAGAAACATAATGTGCACCTACCCCCCCAATACTTCCTGTCACAGAAATATAATGTGCACCCCCCCCAATATTTCCCATCACAGAAACATATGCACCCCCCCAACATTTCCTGTCACAGAAACATAATGTGCACCCCCCCAATATTTCCTGTCACAGAAACATAATATGCACCCCACCAATATTTCCTGTCACAGAAACATAATGTGCACCTACCTTCCCTCCCCCCCAATACTTCCTGTCACAGAAACATAATGTGCACCCCACCAATATTTCCTGTCACAGAAACGTAATGTGCACCTACCCCCCATATTTCCTGTCACAGAAACATAATGTGCACCTACCCCCCAATATTTCCTGTCACAGAAACATAATGTGCACCTACCCCCCAATATTTCCTGTCACAGAAACATAATGTGCACCTCCCCCCCAATATTTCCTGTCACAGAAACATAATGTGCACCTACCCCCCAATATTTCCTGTCACAGAAACATAATGTGCACCTACCCCCCAATATTTCCTGTCACAGAAACATAATGTGCACCTACCCCCCAATATTTCCTGTCGCAGAAACATAATGTGCACCTACCCCCCAATATTTCCTGTCGCAGAAACATAATGTGCACCTACCCCCAATATTTCCTGTCACAGAAACATAATGTGCACCTACCCCCAATATTTCCTGTCGCAGAAACATAATGTGCACCTACCCCCCAATATTTCCTGTCGCAGAAACATAATTTGCACCTACCCCCCAATATTTCCTGTCACAGAAACATAATGTGCACCTACCCCCCAATATTTCCTGTCGCAGAAACATAATGTGCACCTACCCCCAATATTTCCTGTCACAGAAACATAATGTGCACCTACCCCCCAATATTTCCTGTCACAGAAACATAATGTGCACCTACCCCCCAATATTTCCTGTCGCAGAAACATAATGTGCACCTACCCCCCCAATATTTCCTGTCACAGAAACATAATGTGCACCTACCTCAGTTCACTTTTATCAGTGCAGACAGGAGTACGGACATAAGGCTTTTTCCTCCGAGTCCACAAGCAGTGAGCTTGCACAGGCCGGCCGGTCCGCGGGCTCAGCCACAAACGCGACTGCCATGTAAGCATAGCGCTGCGCTAAAGGCTCTGGGCACTCCCCCTCCTGCCAATCAGAGGGTGCTCTAAATACCGGCTGTGCCGGTGAAATACCGGCCAGGTGGCAACCCTAGCACCTTCTCTTGGATGCGGGTGAAAAGGTTCCTGGAGCAGCCATTTTTTTTTATGTATTTATTTTAGGGGGGCATGGGGGGCAGAGCTTGGGAGGTAGAGTGCCACTCAAACTGGCAGCGCTACTGTGCATGCTCGCAATTCTGCACATGCTCAGTATGCGTTCCCCGGGGAATGTAATCGGTGTTACGCTCCCGCTGAGCTCTACCCCTGCTGGGACACTAGGACTGAGTGGCAATCTAACGAGGTAAATGATGATCTCCTCTAATAGAGGTCAAAGTTAACTGCGTTTTTAATGAATGGAAAACTGAAGAGGACGTGAGCCGGCTGTGGCTGCTGCGGCACCTCTTGGGAAGTGGAGCCGTCAGTCACTGTTCCGAATCAATGTTGTCGCGGCCTGCGCTCTGTCTACAAAGCCCCTGGTTTACCTGACGCGATAACGTTATCTCAGAGATATGAAGTGTGTTATGAAGAAGTGACCCTGAGCAGGCCCTGTATGATGAATAGATAAATCGGTGAGCCTGGCCCCTGTATAACGTATAGTTAAATCAGTGAGCCGGCCCCCTCCACTTCCCAAGAGGTGCAACAGTAGCCACAGCTGGCTCACATCCTCTCCAGTTTTCCATTCATTAAAATGCGGTGTAATGTATAGTTAAATCGCGAGCCAGCCCCCTGTATAATGTATAGATAAATCAGTGACCGGCCCCCTGTATAATGTATAGATAAATCAGTGAGCTGGCCCCTGTATAATGTATAGTTAAATCAGTGACCGGCCCCCTGTATAAAGTATAGATAAATCAGTGACCGGCCCCCTGTATAATGTATAGATAAATCAGCGAGCCGGCCCCCTGTATAATGTATAGATAAATCAGTGACCGGCCCCCTGTATAATGTATAGATAAATCAGCAAGCCGGTCCCTGTATAATGTATAGATAAAATCAGTGAGCTGGCCCCCTGTATAATGTATAGATAAATCAGTGACCGGCCCTGTATAATGTATAGATAAAATCAGTGAGCCGGCCCCTGTATAATGTATAGATAAAATCAGCGAGCTGGGCCCCTGTATAATGTATAGTTAAATCAGTGACCGGCCCCCTGTATAATGTATAGATAAATCAGTGACCGGCCCCCTGTATAATGTATAGATAAATCAGCGAGCCGGCCCCCTGTATAATGTATAGATAAATCAGTGACCGGCCCCCTGTATAATGTATAGATAAATCAGCAAGCCGGTCCCTGTATAATGTATAGATAAAATCAGTGAGCTGGCCCCCTGTATAATGTATAGATAAATCAGTGACCGGCCCCTGTATAATGTATAGTTAAATCGCGAGCCGGCCCCCTGTATAATGTATAGATAAATCAGCGAGCCGGCCCCTGTATAATGTATAGATAAAATCAGTGAGCCGGTCCCTGTATAATGTATAGATAAAATCAGCGAGCTGGGCCCCTGTATAATGTATAGTTAAATTGCGAGCCGGCCCCCTGTATAATGTATAGATAAAATCAGTGAGCTGGCCCCTGTATAATGTATAAATCAGTGAGCTGGCCCCTGTATAATGTATAAATCAGTGAGCCGGCCCCTGTATAATGTATATGTTTCAGGACACAAGCGCTGAGTATGAAGATCCAAAGTGTCTTTTTACGGAGTGTAAGCAGGAGGGCCCCGCGGTTCCTGCTCTCCTGCCCCCTCCACGCGCCGACTGCCTGGGTATTATAGGGCAGGTCTCATTGTGCCCCCACACCTGGAAAATTCCCCCCCCCGTGTCACAGGTGTGCACAATGCAGAACAGCCTACAAAGGGTCAGGTGCAAGGGGACCCGCGCAGCTATACATCCCAGCATTATAGGCAGAGTGGGTGGCCTTGGGCGGCGTGTGATGCGGCTGTGGGTTAGTTGCCCGGTGTGTTGGGGTAAAAAGTCAGAAGAAGCGGATTCGCTGAAACTTAAGAAACTTTGGGTAATGGACCCTCCTCTGCTGGTAGGTGGCTTTTAAACTGTGTGGATAACTGGATCGTTTTAGGTAAAAGTTACGGTGTAAAACTTAAAATACGCCTTCTTCTCCCATTATACCAAAACTGTAACACCCCCACCCCCACCGCGCGGAACTGTAACACGCGTTAAAGATGTAATGTAAAGACGTTTAATTTATTAAAAGGATGGTACATAAGTGGATCAGCCTCCCAGCAGAGGTGGTAGTGGGTAATACAGCGAGGGTATTAAACATGCATGGGATAGACATACGGCTCCTGAATCTAAGACGAGACCAACGACTGATTAAGGTTTGAGTCTTGACAGTGGCAGAAATGGGTGGATTAGATGGGGGGGCCGGATGGGGCCGATCTGCCGGCTCATTTTGTCCATCTTTTCGGCAGCCGTTTTTGAGACTCCTTCCAGAAATATGAGATAAAGGTTGTTGTGATAGATTTGCAGCAAGACGGGCGGACGGCCAACTAACCGACTCGGCAACCAGAACAATGTGAGGAATGTGCGCGGCTCCCGCTCCAAATCCGCTTCTGAAATAGCTAATTGTTATTAAATGACTTCTGTAGCGCCATCGTACTCCGCAGCGCTGTACAGCGAGAATATTGGAGGGGGGGTATTGTGCCTTTAGTGTGATGTCATAAGTCATCTGGCTCCTCGTGCCTTGTAGCTCCCCGGTCTACCTGCTTTGTGATTGGCTGAGATTCACTTATAGGTACTTTACATGCCAATCGAGTGCGGGCTGTTCCATCCGCTCACAAGGTTCAGGTGACGTCGTGGAGCCCACGTTCTAGATAGACGTTAATATATCAGACGCTATCACAGTAAAGCTACGGCGCTGTCTGTCTGTCTGTCCCGGGCAGTATTTTTCCTGCCCTCTCTCTCCCACCCTCTCGCTCTTTGTTCCAGCCAAATGTTTTCTAAAGGTCTTTTATTTTTTTTTTTATTTTTTTTTATTTTTTTTTTCCTCCCCACTGATTTCATTAAACTAACACGTCATGTTGCCTTTTGTATCAGAGCCCATCAGACTGCGCCCCCCGGAGGCTGAAGAGAGGACTGCGGTTAAAGACGTAAGCCCTGATCTGTCATTTTATTATTTTTATATATATATAATATATTTTTTTTTTTCCTACTAGCACGGAAATATATAATTTTTTGCTGTTGCTATGGTACCTATTTTTTTTTCCCCCTTAAGGATGTATAATTTGTGTGGTTACATCAAACAATAAAAAAAGGGAAACTTAATTAAACCCACGTGGTAAAAATGGCCAAAAAAGAAAAACATCAAACGGAAAAAAAAAAAGTTCAATCGTCGGGGTTGATCATTTCAGCTGCACCCCAAAATCTACAAATAGTTTTTTTTGGGGGGGGTTGCATAGGTCAGTTTAAGTGCTCCTTCAACCCCCCCACCCCTGATGACGGTAACCGCGCGTCTCTTTATACAGGAGATCTCTCCGCAGCCCCAGGAAAGGACCTTCGGGCAGAAGCTGCGCCGGGAACTGGACGTCTTCTTGTATCAGCCGCTCCCTGCTGGGCAACTTCGAGGTACAAACCGCCCCGGAGCTCATTCGCCATCCTCCCCGCTATCGCCATCCTCCCCGCTATCGCCATCCTCCCCGCTATCGCCATCCTCCCCGCTATCGCCATCCTCCCCGCTATCGCCATCCTCCCCGCTATCGCCATCCTCCCCGCTATCGCCATCCTCCCCGCTATCGCCATCCTCCCCGCTATCGCCATCCTCCCCGCTATCGCCATCCTCGCTTTATCCTTTAAGAAGATTATTTATGAAGCGATTCTCGCCTTAGGCGTTGAGATCTGTAATCGATGGATCCTTGCCGACCCTCGCCGCGTCGTCTTGCTGCCCTGGTTGGCGGTAGAGGCACCGGAATGCGGTGGCGGATCCTCTCTATGTGATTCCGGTCGCTGACCGGGACAGCAGGAAGCCGTTTTACCTGTAACCGCAATTAATTCAGTCGAATTACACTTTTTTCCAAAATCCTGCATGTTATTGGTCAGGTTTTGCCGGTGACGGCTGCCGGCTTAACCTCCCGTCGCCCGATTTAGTTTAATGAGCCCTTCCCGTTAGACGCCGCTCCCCCCTCGGCTCGTGTGATGGCGGGGGTGACGCTGCTCCCCTCTCGGCTCGTGTGATGGCGGGGGTGACGCCGCTCCCCCTCTCGGTTCGTGTGATGGCGGGGGCGACGCTGCTCCCCTCTCGGCTCATGTGATGGCGGGGGTGACGCCGCTCCCCTCTCGGCTCGTGTGATGGCGGGGTCACGCCGCTCCCCCTCTCGGCTCGTGTGATGGCGGGGGTGACGCCGCTCCCCTCTCGGCTTGTGTGATGGCGGGGGTGACGCCGCTCCCCTCTCGGCTCGTGTGATGGCGGGGTCACGCCGCTCCCCCTCTCGGCTCGTGTGATGGCGGGGGTGACGCCGCTCCCCTCTCGGCTTGTGTGATGGCGGGGGTGACGCCGCTCCCCTCTCGGCTCCTGTGATGGCGGGGGTGACGCTGCTCCCCTCTCGGCTCGTGTGATGGCGGGGGTGACGCCGCTCCCCTCTCGGCTCGTGTGATGGCGGGGGTGACGCCGCTCCCCTCTCGGCTCGTGTGATGGCGGGGGTGACGCCGCTCCCCCTCTCGGCTCGTGTGATGGCGGGGGTCACGCTGCTCCCCCTCTCGGCTCGTGTGATGGCGGGGGTGACGCCGCTCCCCTCTCGGCTGGCTGTCAATGTGTGAGGATACAGCAGGGGTCTCTTGTCTTTCTCAGGAGTCCGTGCTGAGGGGCCGATTTCCTCCGTCCGGTCAGATCGAAGGATTCACGGCAGAGATCGGCGCCAGCGGCTCCTACTGCCCCCAGCATGTCACCCTCCCCGTCGAGGTCACCTACTTCCATATCTCCGAGCACAGCATGCCCTCGCCTTTCCTGGTAAGAACTTTATTAATAGCTGGTGGGATTTAACACACTCGGTAGTAGGTAATAGATTGTAAGCTCACGAGATCAGGGCCTTATTCTCCTTCTCTACAAATATGTCTGCCTGGTCCTGCTGTAAAGACTCAAACCTTAATCAGTCGTTGGTCTCGTCGTAGATTCAGGAGCCGTATGTCTATCCCGCGCATGTTTAATCCCCTCACTGTATTACCCTCTACCACTTCTGCTGGGAAGCTGCGCCACTTATCTACTAGTAAAGTAAAACTTTTACATTATACATTTACAGAAAAACGCCATCAACTGCCAGAATCCCAAACATTTCAGTTATAAAAACCGGTGGAACGATTTCAGGTCCCTGCAGCTCGTAATATTATCTGACGTAGAGACGTAATCTCTGATTTTATCGACATTTCATTTGTTTTAATCTGTTTTTAAGCGGCCTGTTTAAGCACGGCCCTCCTCACCTGTTGCTTGTCCTGTCCTGCTTTGTACGGCGCTACAGAATATGACGGCGCTATATAAAACAATAACTAATAACAAGTGTTCTGATACTTTGTAACATCGTAACTTCGGTAAATCGCCCGGACTTCACTAAACGTTCCTGATTTTCCACTTCCGGTAGGGAGTCGTTGATCTGGAAGCCGTGGGCAAGAAGGGTTACAGCGTCCCCAGTACTGGAACCATTCAAGTGGTAGGTTGGGGGCACCGCGCCGATCCCCGGACTTCACCCCCCCCGTTACATTATATATTATTAATGTATTTTATTATTAATTTGGGATAAATATGTTTATTTTATGTAAATATTGCATCAGATTCGTGTTATTTGAACTGTTTAGGAAATAATAGAGGCCTCTGTGCTGGAAGATGAACCATTAACTCTCTGTCTGCCGGAATAGACTGGTGAACAAAAGTCAAACATTTAATTACAAATGTAAGGCTTACGTTCTGAAACGCCGAGTTAAATAATAATAATAATAATAATTAATAATGTATAATTAAATATTTGACTTTTGTGTGAAGTCCTGGTGTGCCTGCTTTTTATGATTTTACGAGATAAATGAACGAAAATGTGGGAGCATCGGGTGAGCGTCATTGCACTGGTTTCCATAGCGATTGCTCCAAGTTTAGAACCGTTCTTTTGGGATAAGGGCTATCGCTGCCCCCTTAGTAATTTAACTAATACAGGTTCCCGTCGCTGTGTCTCCTCCTCAGACCTTATTTAACCCCAACAAGACCGTGGTGAAGATGTTTCTTGTCACGTACGACTTCAAAGACATGCCACCCAACCACGTCACCTTCCTGCGCCATCGCATCTTCCTGGTGCCCGTGCACGAGTGCGGAGAGGGGGCTGCGCAGGAGTCTCCGGAGAGCGGGGCCGCCAAGGACCGAGCCAAAAAGATTCTGTGCTACCTCATGCACCTGAGGTACGGGTCGCCGTCCGGACCAGCCGCCTATCATGGTTCTCACGCCTTTAAAGGCGTATTATTCGTTTTAGCGCCATCATATGCCGTAGCGCTGTACAACAGGTACGCAGTCCATTTGCTGTTCCACAACGGACATTCCCTAAACCGGGTTCTGTTGTATACCCGACTGGTGAGGGAGCGCGTGCCCGGCCCCCACACATAGCTTTCCTTTCTTACTGGTGATGTAATGCGTGATGTCATACCCAAACTTACTGTTTTATTGCTCAGCAGCAATTCCCCCACTTTTTCGTTATTTTTCTCACTTTTATGTTCTCTCTTTTCTTGCTTTTCAGGTTTCACCGGTCCAAGTCCGGGAAGATTTACCTCCACGATGACATCCGCCTGCTTTTCTCTCGTAAATCCATCGAGGTGGATACCGGGATTCCTTACGAGCTGAAATCCTTCACCGAGTCCCCCAAGAACCCCAAATACTCCCCACGGCTTTGAAGGACGGGGAGCGGTTGCTGCGGGGGCGCCCTGTCCGCGTCCCCTCCGCTTTACCCTTCACACTCGCCTCTATCACCTGCTCGGCCCCGGACCCTGCGCTGGCGGCCCCGCCAACAGAACCACAGCACGGAACCTCCTATCTAGTTCTGCTTCTCGGACGCTGCGAGGACGTCCGAGCTGGAAATCTGTTTAGAAGTTTTTGTCCTGCTCTCCCGGACCCCTGAAAGCGAGACCCTCTCTGATAAATCTCCGCTTAAGAGGGGGGAACCGAGTTTCCGCTGTGTATTTAAGGAGACGATGTATGTGAACGTGATGACGATGATGTCCCTCTTTGAGGATCTAGAATATTTAATTAGATGTGGATCGCAGGCCCACCCTGCGCATGTTGGAATACATCGTTGGGTGGTCTCGGGTGATATCATGGAGTTCCTGAACTCTTATTACCGGTTGCTGAGACGTCCTAGAAAGGGTTGATTTCTGTTCTTTGCGTCGGACCTCGGAAGACCTTCCATCTTTTGCATTAAATGTTTGCGGTGGGGGAGGGGTGGGGGGTCGCCTAGAAACACAAAATTGGGTCGGCTGGTACTGGAAGACGGTGATCAATAGGCACGACCGCCCGAGTATAAATAAATGCCCTAGCTGATCCAATGTGGGTACTATCCCTTTGCGTAGAGGATTGTAGGGATTGTAGTCGACAGCTGAAAAAAGGCCTGAGTTTCCGTCTGATTTCTCTGCGCGGACCGCGAGGGGCAGAAAGCGATGACCGCCCCCCCCCCCGCGTGGAATCTGTCTGGAAGGAAAGCTGGAACCGCAGAGAAAGCCGAGGTCGTCGCGTTTGTTTGAAATCAACAAAAAAAAAATGATCAGCCGTTTCGAGATTGTGCCCGAATGTTACCGCTTTCTTCCTCATTTACCAATTCTTCCCCAAACAGGCGATCAACGCTTTGAATTCCACTGGGATTCTCAGCCCTTCGCGTTTTCAATGTATTACAGCTGCTTAAACGTCCAAAAATAACGCAAACGGCACAAAATGATGGCTGCCGCGTAACTTGGCCGATCGATCGATACGCTGCTGCAAAATTATCCCTTTTACCGGTCCAGACGCTGCCTGCGCGTGCGCTCGGTCAATCTGCTTTATTTTTTTATCTTTTTGTAAGAGCAGAAAATCCCTAATAACAAGAATTCCAGGAATCATCTATTCCCGCACCTGTGCCAACTCCTGGCCGTGCCAGCGCTGACCCCACTATGCTTCCAGTAGGGAATGAGCGCAGCAAGAATTTTTGGCTGTAGCCCCATGGGATTTTTTTTTTTATTTAATTTAAATTATTTTAGTCCCTACCCAATAATATTGCATCATCATAACAAAGGGTTTATTTTCATCCTAATTTTTTTTTTTTAGCTCCCCCCCTTTTCTAAATATTATATCTTGTGTATTTATTTTAAGCATAATATTCTACCTCTGTCAGGCACATTTTTATTTTTTTTTAGGCTAGTTAGCATTCCGGCGCACACCATCCTCAATGATTAATGTGCTTAGAATGTTAATTCATAATATATACAACCACAAACATACATTTTTGTTTTCCCCAAAGTCCATTTTCTTCGTGATGCCCAGAAGACAAAAATCTGAATTATTCTCCCCCCAGAGCAAAGGAACCAGAAGATGCCCCCCCCCCAGCAACGGAGGAAAGATTCATGTTTTTTATTTTATTTATCATTATTTAATTTCTTGTAGAACTAGCAAACTTATTTTAGATGATATTGTATTAAAAAAAAAAAAAAACAGTTTTTTTTTGTGGGTAACAAAGTACCCAACATTTCTGCAGATGGCACGGAACCCCAGTGATCTGGCTGCCTGAGGGTTGTAGGAGTTGCTGTTCTTTACAGACATGGCGCACTCGAGCTCGTCGCTGTTCCTCCGGAACGTATTCATACGTTTCTTACCTCTTTAATGTTTCGCTTCTTGTTGCTCGTTTCTTTGGGGTTTCGGGCGGTCGGTAAGGAAGCCGGATGTTTATCGCTGTGCTTTGTATATACGTTACGGTCTGTACCCCGGCGCGTGGATTCTATAGAAAGGAGAGATTCTTAGATATAGCGAGGGAGTAAGATTGGTCGTTTGCGGAATAAAACCGACACAGGTTCAGATAATTAATTTAGGACTAATTATTACTAATTCTCGTTGGCCTCTCACACATTATACGCCCCGTCTCTCAAATCCATTCCTGGAAACATTTTGACAACGTATAAAATATATACAATTTTATTTTTTAATGTGTGATCCCTATGAATAGTGTTTTAATGAAGTCACGACCAATCAGAAAGCACTGTTTTTTTTTTTGTTTTGTTTTTTTTTAAATTTCTGTTACACATTGGCTTTTTTTTTTTTTTTTTTGCTGGCATCCATATAATCAGATTTTTTTTTCTCTCTGAATATATTTTATTGTACGTTGAGGATGTCATTATTAACCCCCCTCCCAAAAAAAAAATCATTTAAAATAAGTTTCATTGGACTATTCATAAAGGATAAGCCCTTGAGATGGGCGGAAAATTGGATTTATTTCATTGTGTGTGGCTTTAATGACCAATGCGCAAGGTGCCGCGTATATGTCAATTGAGATTTTATTTTATTTTAGCCTACTTTAGGTTATCTTAAAATTGGTAAAAAAAAATAAAAATCATTGATTCTCCCCCATTAAAATGAGACCTCGGCACAAAGTAAAATGTAGGGAAGGCCCTTCGAATATCTGTAATAAAATAATCTAAAGTGAAATGAGGTATAGCGTACAGTACAGTGTATACTGGCATTTAAGAGGACCCACAAGTCCTAGCCGCACCGGCTGAGAGTGGCAGGAGTCGGGTCCTAGGTTATCACTTAGGGATTGGGTTGACTTTTTTTTGGATCTAAAGACTCCCCGGTGTAATTATATTCAATGGGTTCCAGCACAAAGATCTCCTTCACCCTCGGCAGCCCGGGGGTTAATGAAATAGCACATCCCACCTTTATTAAACAAGACACCCGATTGGCCTTAAACTCCAAATCCCCGGTTGCACAGACCTATCAGAAATGTAATTCTCCGATGGTTGGGGGTCCGAGACTTGAATTTTTGTAACGTGTTTATTTCCCATGATGGTTTTGGGAGGGTACGGCGTGTACCCCAAATACATGTCTGTCTGCATTTCACGGTGTAAAGAAAGAGTTAAACGTCTGAATAAACCCACAAAATCTCATTAAAAAACGTTTTTGTCAATTAATCCGATGTTTGTAAAAATAAATAAATGTACTTTAAGCCCCGTTAACGCTTTAGTATTCAATGCGAATGAATCGTGCCATCTATACCAACGGTCGCTGCCTGGTTTCCATGCTGACCATCAAACGCCCGATACACAAAGGCTGCAGATCTCTGGATCAGATCGCCGGAGCCTCTTCCCAACGGATGGAGCGGGATCTTCACTTCTCTCGTATGGTCTGCGGCTCCTGTAACGACTACTTTTGTATTGTTTTACATAGCGTCACCATATTCCAGAGCGTTGTACAGCGGTTAAACCATAACAATTTGACTTACGATTTAAGGAGGGACCTGCTCAAACGAGCTTGATACCAACACCGTAAAGAAACATGGTGATGGCAAATCCGCCACCCCGCTGCAGAGGGCGCTGGGTCTGCCTTTAACAAATGGTTTGTTAGCTACGTTCAGAATGTATGATTTGAGACCCGTAGCCGCTGCGTGATTGGACTAAGACGGGTGATAATGGGCTGAGTGCGGATCTGCCCCTCCCCCACGTAGTCCCTTACGGCCCGGCCCCGGGTTCTGCTTAGAACAATCGGGTCGGATTATGCGGAATGCGCAGCGCGGGACAGGAACGTTGGCTTTCGGGATCCTGGACTTTAAGAATCTTAATTAAGAGCGAAATAAATAGGGGATTATAATTCACAACTTGTTCCTAGAAAAAAATAAAGACCCTACATCTGCCAAGTGCCCCTGTTTCCTCTGACCAGTCCCTCTTTGGTTCTCAAATATGCCCTCTTAACTCCCCCTGATTCCCCTCTTCTCTAGGAGGTCAGAATGTTTGCTGGGTATGAGGGGATCGCAGGGTTCTACAGCCCTAAAAGCCCCGGTAATGTGTATAGAAATAGCAGGAACCGGCTTTATAAATTAAACGGGGTAAATAAACCCCATTATTATTCTAAATGCCCCACTCAGTTACACAAATACCTCGCAATATGACATACAGTCCCGCCCCAGACACGCCTCTAACCACACCCCCTTAAAACCGTTTGAGGTGATTTCTTCATTGCAAAAGTTTGACTCTCTGAAAGCAAGCAGCTCCCTGGACCGTTTTTGCCACTCCAAATATGGCGACCTGTGACCTCAAGTGTCAAAGCTTCCAAACTCTGCGAGACGGAGTGCTAAAGTCAAGAGACATAAGCTGTAAGCCTTGTGTGTCGCCAAAACCGGGGACGGCTAGAGACGATGTACGCCGAAGAGTACGAAGCCATCCAAGTTATTTGTCTCTACTGTCTAGCGCTCTGTGTGGCCGAATCCGTCATCTGTGCGCGCCATGACATTTCTGTTCACGTGACCCGGGGGGCAGGTGTAGCCGGTGACAGAACATGCTGCGGATCGTGAGGCGAGCGGGGAGTGCGCTGCTGCGGGTGAGAGGGGCCCCGGTGACCGCTGGGGCTAGTATACATCGCGGGACAGGGACACACTGACCTCTAGGAACAGTATATGAGACCAACACGGGCACACTGACCGCTAGGACTATTATGTAACGCTGTAAGGGATGATGACTGTTATGGGGTGCGCTGACTGACTTATATAACAGAATGGGGAGCGCTGACTGCCAGGCACAGTATATATCTACTTATATGTATCTTATCATGGTGCACGCTGCTAGGACTGGTGTATGTAACTGCTCATTGACCGCTAGGACAAGTATACATCAGAACATGGGGTACGGTGACTGGTAGGACCATTATAGGCCTGGCCATTCTGTCTCCCTCTGTGTGTGGCATATATAGCCTGTGCTGGCTTCCGGAAACCTCACGTCACGGTAATAGATCCCTGGGTTAAACGCTGACTGCTAGGACCGGTATCTGATGTTCTTTGGTTGTGGCGAGAGGGCGAAGACTTCATTTCACAGAAATAAAAGCTTCACGTAGGGGCCAACTCGCACTGTGTATTTATTTCAATCGCACCGGGGATGTTGTACAGAGTTCTAAACGTGCATCGTTACTGACCCCTAGGACCAGTAGCGGTCTGTAACGGGGTCAGAAGTCTGGCTGTCAGCACCTAACCAGCTGTTCATCACCTCGCCGGCTTCCTGCTTTTGGAAGCACTTACTATTCACTAAGGGGTCTCTGATCTCTCACCGGCTGTCTCTTTTCTCCGCAGGGCTCCAGCATACATGGCCCCAGACCCTGGAATAGTGACGTCCAGCGCTGCCTCGCCTCCGGCCTCCCCATGAACACCGTGGTGCTGTTTGTACCCCAGCAGGAGGCCTGGGTGGTAGAGAGAATGGGCCGATTTCACCGGATCCTGGAGCCGGTAAGCGATTCACCGCCACGTATTTAACCCAAAATACCGATTTACTGCACCTGAGAACTAAATCCGGCTCCTGAAATGTATAAAATCCCCCAAAACTGCTCCCCGACTCACATGGGGGGTCTACGGCTCGAAATCACACAGGCGCTTAGTTATAGTGTCCACCTGCACCCGATGACCTTTTGTTACATGATGTCATCACTTGAAATGCTGTGAAGGAGAGTTACTCCGGCTTTGAAGCTGGGCCTGGATGATGTAAGACGTTGAAATGCTGTATAACAGCCTGATTACTGCATGTGTCACTATGACATCATCCCAGAAATCTCTATTTAAAGTCCCCATCATAAATAATAGAATTCGATGTGTTTGCAGAAATTTAAAGCGTTTTCTGGTTCCAGGGCCTGAACCTCCTCGTTCCCGTCCTCGATCGCATTCGCTACGTGCAGAGCCTGAAGGAGATCGTCATCAACGTTCCGGAGCAGTCCGCGGTGTCGCTGGGTGAGTGTCGCGTCTGTCTCTCCGCGCTCGGCTCTGTCTGTCTCGCGGGGGGGGGGCTTTTAAGGCGGGCTTCCTGGATCTGGTCCGGGGGTCCGACGCGTTAGTAGTGGGTGTAGGATGGTTAACCCTTTATACAGTGAGCCGGGATGTAGGGACATTATGTTCCAGATCAGACCTATTTGGGGACTCAAACCCTAATCATCGGTCTAGAATCTGGACCCAGCACCTCGTCCAAAGCGAAAATCCAACTCCTAGAACCCCGAGCCAGAAACTGATGGATTCTGACCTCCTTGCTATAGGTTTTTGGGAAAGGTCTGGTTCATGGCTCTGCAATATCCCCCTGTACTCAGTCTGGGGTACATGCGAGTGTCCGTGGCCCTCGGGGTCTGTGTGCTGCTAATAATGCCACAGCCCAGTAGACCGCGGGGGTAAAACAGAACGAGTTACCCTGTTTGTTTGTTTTTTCCTGGGCAGACAACGTCAGCTTACAGATAGATGGAGTTCTCTACCTCCGGATCATGGACCCCTACAAGGTAACCAATCCCCCACTAGCTTCTCAAGGGTAACAAATGCGTGGCGTGTTCACGGGGAGGAGGATTGTCTGAACATCCACCGGTACTTATCATTTACCTGAACGGAGGACATCAGTCCGGCCAGTACCGTAAGGCTCCGTATTGAACAGCTGGGGAGTGATGGCTTAAAGGTGCTGTCCCACAATCTAGTAATGTCTATTTCCTTAACATACTATAATTTATTCTTTCAGACGCTTTATGAAAGGTGGTAAATTTAGTAGATGATAGAGCTCCTTTAAAGGGGAGGAATAATCATGTTGGTCCCGGGAACAGGATGGTAATTGGCTTCCTCCATAGTATATACGCATTAGGTGGGTTTGTAATAAATATATGCTGCTTATTTTAATACATAAATACCCTTACACGTGTTCTATTTACCCCAGGGTGGCATAAAATGTAGGCGTTAGAAATGTGACAGATGCGCTTTAACGTCTTGTTTGCGGTTCCATCGCAGGCCAGCTACGGGGTGGAGGACCCGGAGTACGCGGTGACGCAGCTCGCGCAGACCACCATGCGCTCCGAGCTGGGCAAACTCTCGCTAGACAAAGTCTTCAGGGTGAGTTATTGGTTATTGAAAATTATAGATTAGATAATTAGATTATTAATAACCCACGGGAAAAAAAAACTATAAAAAGTTAATCTATAGAGGGGGGGTAAATAATTTATTATTATTATTATTATTATTATGATTATTTTCTTCTATATCTCATTAATCAGGAAAGAGAGTCTCTGAATTCCAACATTGTTGAAGCGATTAATCAGGCCGCCGACGACTGGGGTATCCGGTGTCTGCGTTACGAGATTAAAGACATTCACGTGCCTTCCAAGGTCAGAGACGCCATGCAGATGCAGGTACGTGATGCATGCTGGGGACCGCCGGCCCAGTTCAGAAGACTGGTTAAAAAAATGTATAAGATGAGGGCTGGAGTTGTAATCGTCCCTGCAGGTTATTTGCTGTGCCCGGATGCCAAAGGGCCATTGGGACACAGGAGTGATGGGAGTGATAAAGGGCCATTGGAACACAGGAGTGATGGGAGTGATAAAGGGCCATTGGAACACTGGAGTGATGGGAGTGATAAAGGGCCATTGGAACACAGGAGTGATGGGAGTGATAAAGGGCCATTGGGACACAGGAGTGATGGGGGTGATAAAGGGCCATTGGAACACAGGGGTGATGGGAGTGATAAAGGGCCATTGGGACACAGGGGTGATGGGAGCGATAAAGGGCCTCTGTACGCCTATGAAGAGATTCCATTAAAAATTAGCAGTTTACAGCTACAATAGTCATTTACAGCATTAACCCCGTCTGTGCTGGATTTCTGATCCATTTCATGTTATCTTAATGGACAAAATTGGCTTTTTTTTCAAAAACAAGGACATTTCTAACTGTGTGTGTGTATATGTGTTGGACTGTAGTCTAAAACTAGAGGCTTGGTAGTGGTTGATGAGTGGAACGGACTTATAGTAGGTGTGGTAGTGGATAATACAGTAAGGGAATTTGTCTGCGTGAATGTCTGCATATTCTGGAGTCCATGGATCCCTTTCCGTGTGCGATGCGTTATTTCTATACATCTGGCATTACGCCTGCTGGAAGGACTCAGACACTTTCTGGCTTTCTTGGCAGGTGGAGGCTGAGAGACGGAAGCGAGCGATGGTGCTGGAGTCCGAAGGGACCAGGGAATCGGCCATCAACGTGGCGGAGGGGCAGAAACAAGCCCAGATCCTGGCCTCTGAGGCTGAGAAAGCAGAGCAGATCAACAGGGCGGCCGGTAAGTGAACCCTAAGCATCTGCCCGGGGTGTGGGGCGCAACGCTAGGGCTCGAATGTCTAAATACTTGTTTATGGTTACTCTCTCGTACACTTCTCTTGCTCGCGCTCTCTCTCGTGCTCTCTCTGTCTCTCCAACCTATGGTGGAATTATAATATTTATACATTTGGCCTGGCTTTGTAAAGGGGATGTCTCGGTGCTTTCTTTGTATGGATATGAAATCAGATGTTTTTTATCCCCTGAAGGTGAAGCCAACGCTATCCTTGCACGAGCCAAGGCCAGGGGAGAGGCGATCCACATTCTGGCAGAGGCTCTAATGCAGCAGGTAATATGCCGGGATCTGGGCACAGACCCCAACGCTACATTAAATGGAAACAACCGACCGGCTTTTACAGTCAAACCGCCTGATCTATAACTTAACCCCTTAAGGACAATGGGCGGTCCCAAAACCCATTGAAAACAATGCATTTTAAGCCTGTACATGTACGGGCTTTGTCATTAAGGGCTTAATGAACATGGGGCCAAAACTCACCTCTATCAAAGGGGGGGCTAAGCATGAAACCTTTATTGTACGGCACGGCTGGACCTTGGCGAGTGAATGTCTGTGATTAATTCTCGTGTGTTTATAAAGTAGACGGGCGGTGCAGGGAATGTTGGGAATTCACAATGAAATGACCGTGAAATGTGTTCTCTGCTCCCCAGAGTGGGAACGCCGCAGCGTCGCTGACCATCGCCGAGCAGTACGTGTCTGCCTTCTCCAAGCTGGCTCAGGAGTCCAACACCATTCTGCTGCCGGCCAACGCGGGAGACATCACCGGGATGGTAACGCAGGTAAGCGGTGCTTTGTAGGGCAAACGGCCCAGTACTCCGGGGCAGTAACGGGATCGTCCTACATAATCATTTACATGAAACAGGATGTTGTAGAACGTTAAAGGGCTCTGCAGGAATAACTAGCAAATTATTTTTATATATAACTTTTAAATATAAATCATATTTGTAAGTTAGTAAGACTTTTTACTTTACTAAGAGGGTGGCAGATAAGTGGAACAGCCTCCCAGCAGAAGTGGTAGAGGGTAATACAGTGAGGGTATTAAACATGCATGCATGGGATAGACATACGGCTCCTGAATCTAAGAGTAAATGGGAGACTGATTAAGGTGAGTGGGGCCGATCTTCTGACAAAATCTTTCTATTAAAGCCTTGTCAGCGATGGCGGGTGCATTGGGGCTATTACTTGGCTCACAAGAGTTTTGTCTACTTTTTTTTTTTTTCTCTTAAGGCGATGGGCATTTATGGGACGCTGACCAAAAACATGCCACAAAAAAGCAAAGCTGTCCAACTGGAAGAGGGCGACGAGTCAGCTGGTGCTGAGCCCGAAACAGACGGAGTGCGTCGGAGATAGCCGCGGACGTTCATGACGGATCATCGGCTGGAACGCTAGCCCCGGACCATTACCTCTCCATACAAAACCCAGCTTCCAGAAAAGTTTTTTTATTTTAAATATGAATTGTTCAATTGTGTAAAATAATGACTTAAAACAAACTCTTCCTGTGTCTTGTTTGATTTCTAATTACATCGTGAAGATATTTCCAAATCTGCCTCAAAAAGGGAACAATTCTTTCCTGGCTCCAAAATGGCCTCTGATTTCACTCTGGGTCATCAACCTCTAACTAATCCTATTATTATATAATATTAATATTATATACTCTCCGGCCGTATAACTAATCCCGTCCTTATAACCCGTTATATCTCTGTATATTCCTCATATTATATATTATATACTCTCCCCCCGTATAACTAATCCCGTCCTTATAACCCGTTATATCCTGTATATTCCTCGTATTATATATTATATACTCTCCGGACGTATAACTAATCCCGTCCTTATAACCCGTCATATCCTGTATATTCCTCATATTATATATTATATACTCTCCGGCCGTATAACTAATCCCGTCCTTATAACCCGTTATATCCCTGTATATTCCTCATATTATATATTATATACTCTCCCCCCGTATAACTAATCCCGTCCTTATAACCCGTTATATACCTGTATATTCCTCATATTATATATTATATACTCTCCGGCCTGTATAAGTAAACCCGTCCTTATAACCCCTTATATCCCTGTATATTCCTCATATTATATATTATATACTCTCTCGCCGTATAACTAATCCCGTCCTTATAACCCGTTATATACCTGTATATTCCTCATATTATATATTATATACTCTCTGGCCATATAACTAATCCCGTCCATATAACCCGTTATACCCTGTATATTCCTCATATTATATATTATATACTCCCCGGCCGTATAACTAATCCCGCCCTTATAACCAGTTATATCCCTGTATATTCCTCATATTATATATTATATACTCTCTGGCCGTATAACCAATCCTGTCCTTATAACCCGTTATATCCTGTATATTCCTCATATTATATATTATATACTCCCCCCCGTATAACTAATTCCGTCCTTATAACCCGTTATATCCTGTATATTCCTCATATTATATATTATATACTCTCCCCCCGTATAACTAATCCCGTCCTTATAACCCGTTATATCCTGTATATTCCTCATATTATATTATGCCTTGATTGTAAGGCTATCAGCAGTACAGAAAACACATACCACATGATAAGGAGAGCCGTCACAAGCTCCACTGTGAGAGATTTTGCATCCAGACCCTTCTGGCTGAATACAGGTACTGCATCCAACAATGCAAGTCAATGGAGCCCAGCTTTCTAATCACAACGTGATTAGTAAAATAGAAAGAAATGGAAAAATTTTTAAAAGGTAACATTTTCAAATAATTATGCAGTGATGTCACGATCAGAGAAACCAGTTTCAACAAAATGTAAAAAAGTAAAAAAATATAACAAAAAATAGTTTATTTTTATCAGCTAAAATTAGCACTGTATGTAAACCTATCCCAGTTCTGTCTTTCCGGTATGATCCCTCGGCCCGGCTCTGCCACCAGTATTTGACCCCTAAAACCTGTCCCAGCTCTGCCCCTCCGGCCCGGCATACACCGGTATGTTGTGACCTGTTCTCCCGGCTGTATCACAGCTCGGCCAGCAGGTGCCGCTGTCATGAACCGATCTCCCAGAAGGGTCACTCTGTTCTTCCCACGTCTATGGTTTTTGCCTGTCTAGCCCAGGTCTCCGTCTTGCTGCTCCGTTACCCTGGTGACGTTGTTCCAGCTCTTCCGGGTTTTTCTGACCTCGGCTCAATGTGAGGAGGACTCTGGCTGCTTCGGGCGCCGGGTGGGTGAGTATAACACCTGTCACCCAGGCGTACTCAGCGCTGTACACCACTACAGGCTGGGTACCCTGACCATAATGATTCCAGCCACAGGCAGGGGAGGCAGCGGCCTTCTGGCTACTAAATCTGGCTGAGCGCAGTGGGAGTTGTATCTCCTCCAGACCCCAGGTATTTGCACTGAATGTCACCCGTGCATCCAGTATGTAATAAAGAGTTCATCAGCAGAGCTCCGGTGCAATATGATGTTTGCCAAGTAGCAGCATCGGCTGGTAGGCAGATCTCCATCTATTACTGGACTACAACTTCCATCACCTGGAAGGGTCAGGGTTAGATTTTCTAGAAGAAGAGAGCTCATTGAGTTTATTGGTGTATGAACTTTTGGCTGACATTGGGGGAGGGGTTGTTTTTGTAAGTTATATACTACTAATGACCTGTCTACCCATTGTACAGCGCTACGGAATATGATGGCGCTATAACAAACGATAAACGGTAGTTGCTGTCACCACCTGATTATCTAGGAGCAGTTATGGTAACGGCGGGTTTTTGTGCCCCAGGTATTGGGGTAATAAGTGGGCCGGCAGGGCAGGAGGTGGATCTAACGGGGGTTCTAGAATTCTTTGCACAGAGATTGTGATTTCCAGTCGGTTCCATGCTGTGTCCTGCTGCCGGCCGAGGCACTGACCGCTAACCCGCTCCTGGTTAAGGACTAACTAGTCCTTGTTACCGAGTCTCTCCTGCCCAAGGTCAACTCAGCATCCTTTGTTCTCTTATCTCCGCTCCTTCAGGTTCCCGCAGGGCTGATAGCCGTGACTCGACCTTGAACAAAACAAGCCGAATAATCTTTTTTATGAGCAGCGAGGGTCCATGTTTTAGGGGGGAAAATGTTTATATTAGTACTACGGGGGGGGCAGCGAAGCCTCTTTATATCACCTAAACGAGGAGCCTGCACCCACGGGATCCATAAATCAAACAATTCCTGACGCTGCATCCCTGCGCGCTGTGAAGGATTTACGTCATACATTGTATATAAGTCTATAATACGTAATTTAGGGCCAGCTCAGCCCTTTCTGCGGGAGAAGCACCCTTGGAGTTCGCTGCTCACCTCTCCTGCTAACTCTCAGTGTCATTATATCCCAATGGCGGGGGGTTTTCATTAAAGTCAGTGCTTGACCATTGGTGTAGGATGTAAATGTCCTGAAATTTGGACTAGTAAAGAAAACCACCTGACAAATGCCCCCCCCCTTCTGTAGCCTATCACTGGGGCAGCTGTTCACTTGGGGTCTCCGCGCTGTTTCTCTTATGATATTGAATAGCTCCCTGTGAGACGCCTCGTGTCGTGACCTCCCTGATGTCATTTTATTTTTCATTTATTTAGATCTTGCGGGATGAAGAGAGCTCCGGTGGTCCTCTTTTTAGGCTGGCTCTCGCTCCTTTTCTGTTTAAGCATCTGGCTTTTCACGAGTGGATTCCTTCTTATGAGAATTGAGCTCAACAACCAGAGCTCGTGCTCCGAACGCCCTTCTTCAGGGTCCCGGCAAGGCGACTGCTGGCTCCCACGCAAGTTCCAGAAGGCAGTGGTTGTCATCGTAGACGCTTTGAAGTACGACTTTGCCAAATATGACCCAAGAAACGCCAGCCCCAAGTCGTTTCAAAACAAGATGGCGGTTATACATCAGCTCACTCAATCCCAGCCTAAACATGCCAGATTATACCCTTTCCGGGCCGACCCTCCCACCACAACCATGCAGAGGATTAAGGGTCTGACCACTGGGTCTCTGCCAACGTTTGTTGATGTGGGCAGCAACTTTGCCAGTTATGCCATTCAGGAGGACAACCTGATCCATCAACTGGTGCAGAATGGTGAGGCCTGAATCCCGGGGGGCATTATCTGGTTAGTTGGGAGTTTGGCTCGTTGGGGTCTTGGATCTGCTGAGATCTTTTACAGAGTCCGTGATATTGAAGCATTCAGAATTGCTGAGATGAGCACCAATGGGTTGGCGGGTTGGAACCTGGGACAAATCTAATGGCTTCTTTAGTAACGGTGGTGCCCGTATGGACCCCGCATAGCGGCTAAACAATAAATTTGTCTTTCATCTTTGGATATTTGTGTTATTTTTAATGCTTGGCAAACGGGTGCGGGGCAAACGTCCCCCTATAAACTCTGCCTGAGAGGGATTTGAATCATTTTTACCTGATATTATAAAATGTGTGTTAAAGTTTCTGTGCATTTAACCAAACTACAGAGCTGGTGCTGTGATGTCTTCTCTCAAATACAAAAGGTTGTCCTTTGCTGCCCAAAGCGTTTTGAAATTCACCCATTGCATCTTTTTGTAGGAAGGAGAGTTGTCTTTATGGGGGATGACACGTGGGATGGCTTATTTCCCAAAAAATTCCACAAATCCTATTTTTTCCCTTCCTTCAACGTCAAGGACCTCCATACAGTGGATGATGGGATCCTGAGGCACCTCTACCCAACTGGTGAGTTTAGGGAACATCTTGGGATCCTCGACACAGGCCTGGTGGGGTACATCTCTCCTCGGGGTGGGAAACTTCTGGATGTTTACGCAATTTCTTACCGTTCCTTTTCACAGTGGATGGAGGAGACTGGGATGTCCTGATAGCCCATTTCCTCGGCGTCGATCACTGTGGTCATAAGCATGGACCGGACCACCCAGAGACCGCTAAAAAACTAACACAGATGAACCAGATGATAAGGTAGGCCCCCGCTGTCCTGATGCCAAACTATGCAGTTTAAGGGGATATCCTGAGAAGGTTAGAATCGCAGCTCTTTGACACTGTTGTAAATCAGCTGCCTTTGGCTTTTTTCTATTTGACCGTCATTCAGGTTTCTGGGAGATAATTATCATTTTTTAAAGCTCTGGTGATCTCATAAACTGTAATTTTTCATGATTGTGGGAGACTCGCAGGAATAGACCATCAGTTTTATGTTCCTCTGTTCTGCTGATATAACAGAAGTGGCAGAGCTCTTATGGAACTGCCCATCCTTCATCCTTTCTATGCTTAGCTCTCTGATAGAGCACCTGGATGAGAAGACACTGCTGGTGGTGGCTGGAGATCACGGGATGACCGACACTGGAGACCACGGAGGAGACAGCGAAAAGGAGGTCACGGCCGCTCTGTTCCTGTACAGCAAAGCACCGCTGTTTGACAGCAACCTGGAAACGGTACTGAGAGAGCATTAGACCGGCTCAAAGAGACCCGTGGCTGATAATTAATTGCTTCTTTATGTTTGGCTTCATTATAAGGCTGTAGTCATGACCTCTTGCACGTAATGGGGGCCTTTCAGCTGTTCCGTATTCCCAGTCTATTCAAATAACCTCTGTGTCTCACCAGAGGGGTGTAAACGTTTTGGGCTTTACTGTTACTGGTGGATCACAGCATTAAATACAGGTACTCCTGTGTCTGGAGGCGGTAGTCCTGGTGACATCTATTGTAATGCATCTGATGTTTCACACGTGTTGTATGTAAGCTGGTTCAGCTGTACCTTGCCCTGTAAAGGAAGGCTCTACCAATCCGTGTGTCCGTTACAGGCTTACACTGCGATCCATACATTTTCTATGGCTGTTGTGAAGTCGTTTGCTTGTGTCCGTGGCCGCAGTCAGGAATTAAAAGACGTTTCCCCTTTTAGGACCCGGAACCCGTCCCTCAGGTGAACCTGGTTCCAAGTCTGTCTCTCCTGCTGGGAGTTCCCATCCCGTACAGTAACCTGGGAGCCGTCATGGAAGATCTGTTCTCCTCGGTCCGCGCCAAGGCAGCCGCGTATCAGATCAATGCATGGCAGGTAAATCCGTGTCTGGTCGTTATACACGTGGTGGTTGGTGACGTTACCATATCTGTTATATGAGCCTTAATAAACCCTCGGGCAATGTTTCTTTATCGTGCATCCAAAGAACGGGAAAGGTTATATTTGTCAAGGTATTTAAGCGAGCATTTCTCTAATGTATTTTAAAAATAAACTTTGTATGTGATGGGAAGGAAGAGCCTCCCTGGCAGTTTCCTATATTTAGTGGCGGTAATAAAATCCTTTCAGATACTTCTCAAATTCTCAGAGTCACTGCTTTAACCCTCAATGAACCAGGCTATATATAAGAAGTGATTCTGATGCAAAGTTAGGAAATTGGTCTCCTCATCGTAGCAACCAATGGAATGGTTGCTATGGTGATCACATTCTAGACTTTGCACTAGAATTATTTTATACATAAAATTAATCACATTTGAGTTGTTAATCTAGGTCAGAATATTTTGCCGTTTCTGTGCCGTGTACATGATGTTCGTTATGTGCTCCGTTGTCCGTGTATGACTTCCGTCAGCTGATGTCGCCATCTTGTCTTCCTGCTTTAGGTTGACCGCTTCTTGCATTCGTACTCTTTGGCTGCCGCGGATCTGCCCCCCGAGAAGCTGAGACGTTTGAGGGACGTATTCTCCTCGGTCACAGCGGAGTACGACGACGTGATGTCCGAGTGGAGCCAGAACTTGGTCACCGAGTTAGAGCTTGAAGGCCGTCTCCAGAAGCTGGTTCCCAGACTGCAGTCCTACCTCCTGGAGGCCAGATCCATGTGCATGGAGTCCTGGGCCCGCTTCCACCCTGGGCATATGCTGGCCGGCTGCCTCGTTCTCTGCCTGTGCTGCCTCGTATGTTACCTGGTGGCAGAGACCGGCACGGCCTTCAGTTTCTCATACAAGTATCTGCTGGCTTTCCCTGTAATGTGGTCTCTGGGTGCAGCCGCTTTGCTCGGGGTATGCGCATGGGCCTCGGTGGTTGAATTGGATCCTGTCTCCTTCTGCGGTTTGGTCTCGTTTGCCTCTCAGCTGAGCTTCTTCTACTATTTCAGGAAGCAGAGATTCGCGAAAGCCAAGCCACGTTCACCGGCCGCTTTTCCTCTGCTTTCCGTCACTTGCGTAATTCTTTTCTTTCGATGTTGCTCTCTGTTTTCGGACAGCTTTGTAGTGGCCGAGGGGCACGTGGCTCCCTTCCTTTTGACTTCGTTACTAACGGTGACAGTAGTCACGGTTCACTGGGATGGCAGATTAACTCTACCCACCTTCACCCCGTTTGGGAGCGAGTCTCTGAAACCTTCCCTCAGTCCGAACTACAAGAAGGACGGTCCGCGTCTCTTGGGGCTGCTGGCGGCCTTGACGTTCTGCGTCCGCCTCTCGGCGATCTTTCATAACTGCCGCGAGGAAACCCCGGACTGCCAGCCCTCCCCGTTTTTGTCACCGCTATCCAGCGTGCAGGACCCCCAGACGAAGAATCTCTCCTACCTGGTGTGTGTGCTGTGCCTGGGCGCTATCGTCTATCTGGTTAGAAAGTGGATGCAGCATTATGGAAACCTCAACAGCCCCTCGCCGCTCGTGCTGTATGTACGTTGGGGGCTTCCTTTGGTGGCTTTGGCCATCTCTTGCTATTGGGCTCTGGGCTCGGGGGCCGAGGATAGTTTTGCCAGGCTGCGTGAGCTCACCCAGCTGGCCCTCGTGGCCTTTCCTAGAGCCATATACTGCTTGGCAGGGCTGGGTCTCCTGCTCGTATTATGCAGCCCCGTGATGGTGTTCATGAAGAGGAGCCGGGACTATGAGGCCGATAACACGGTAACTACCTACCGAGGGGCACCGGCCTCGCAGGCCGAGTTACTCCACGTTATCCCTCAGATTTACAGGAAGATGCAGCGGACGCTGAAGAGCCGCTTACAGCGGGAGCCAGAAGAGGAAGGGAAGAAGCCGGCCGCCGTGGAGGCCTACGGTCTGGGCAGTGTGTATTCGGCCGCCATGCTGGTCACGCTCACTTTGCTCTCTCTCGTCCTTCTCTTGCTTCACAGTGAGAGACTCGCTCCCTCCTTTCTTCTTCTGCTTGTCGAAGCCGGAATTATTCTGCATATACACGGCCACGTCTGCAACCTCCGCTCTGCACCCAACATGGACGGTAAGCTACGTGCTGAATATATATATATATGTTAGAACAAGAGCCCAAAATCTAACACTAGAGGGTCAAAGGCTTAAATGGAATGTAAGGACGTTTTACTGAGAAAGAGGTTGATGAGTGGAAAGGCCTCCCAGCAGAACTGGTAGAGGGTAATGAAGGGAGGTTTGAGTCTTTACAGCAGGAGAAACTGAGACGAATGGGGCCGATCTGCCATGTGATTGGCGAGACACGGCTCCATAAACATTCCAGAATCTATACGTGGAGGATACAGCAGCAGATATTGTAGGATTTCCTGTCATTTACAGTCATTTCTTCCTCAGACCTGTTCTCAGTGCCGTGGTACGCAGTCACGGCCTGGGGGCTCGCAGCCACTCATGGCTTCTACGCCACGGGGCACCAGCCGGTCTTCCCAGCCATTCACTGGAACGCGGCGTTCGTCGGCTTCCAGGAAGGACACGGCAACAATATAATCCCCGCCATCTTCGTGGCCGCCAACACCTTCTCAGCACAGATTCTGTTCTCAGGTAACTGGACTCGGCAAGTGGGCTTACGCTCTGAATAAGTCTCTGTGCGGCGGGAGGGACAACTCAGAAAGTCAGTGGAACAATTGGGGATGTTGGTGGCAAACATGAGAGGTGTGAATAGATCGGGCCAGCTATCCATATATATAAAAAACCTTGTGTGATGGATTAAATGTTTTTTCCCGAGGAAGTTGGGTCCTCTCTGCTGCTCCTCTGGCCGTTCCTGTGCGAGGCGTCCACCAGCAGGAGAAAGAAGGCAAAGACCGAGCCGCGGGAAGGCAAGGCGGAGGAGGATGAGGCGCCCATGATGGAGATGAGGCTACGAGAAAATCCAGACCGGTTCTCCGCAGCTCTGCTCCAGCTGGGGGCCAAGTGCCTCTTCGTCCACGGCGTGCAGGTCAGTGGACGGCACCCGGGGGCCAAAAATCATTGCACGGGGGGGATACGTTAAATGGTGTTTCAGAAGAATGAATCGCAGGACAGGGAATGGCAATATATATATATATATATATATATATATATATATATATATATATATATATATATATATATATATCGTATTGGCTCGGATATAGGCTGCACCCTAAAAGTTAGGTGCTTTTTTGTTAGGTGTTTTTTTTTTGTTAGGTGCTTTTTTTTATGCTGCTACTCTGCCCTCCCCAGATATGCTGCCACTGTGCCCCCCCCCTAGACTTACCGGTGCAGACTCCCCGGGGTCTTGCAGGGCCGGCTGGGGACAGCTACGCAGTACGCGTACTCAACTTCTGGTGCTGGCACTTCCGCCGTGGGAAGTGCTGGCAAGGAAGATTGTTAGCGTACATCGCCCAGACGTTCACTGGCTGCGGCGATGCAAGCGTTAACAACCTCTGCTGCCGGCACGTCTGAACGATGCGCTTAGACAACCTCCCGTGCCGGCACCCCCACCCCCCCCGCCCCCGTGGAAAGTGCTGGCAGGGGAGGCTGTCTGAGCGTATCAGAGAGTAGGATACAGGTCCCCTGCATCGCTGCGGGGGATCTGTATCCTAACTCCGCTGCCTGCCCGGCGCCCGGGACTGCATGTCCCGGGCGTCGGGCGCTGGAACCCGAATATGAACAAAATAAAATACACTTATTATGGGCTAAATACATCCAGGCAAAACGGATATAACGGCGTCGGTCCAAGAGAGGATGGAGTCTTCAGTCAGAGGTAATATGTTTTTATAAAGACTTTTGGGACCCCGGATGTCTGCAGAGGAATACTATAGGTTAATGTGCTGGATCACGAAGCTCGGAGCGAAACACGACGCAGTCAATATGTGATATCGGGTATATGTAACGGGTGGGAAGGTTATTGGAATGAGTTCTATAACGTTCTCTTTCTAGCTCGCTCGTTTATATTGGGGCAGCTCTGTCTCTCATGCGTCGTACCTCTGATAACGTCCTCTGACATGCGCCTTTTTATCCCCCAGCTGCTGTCATGCGTCTGCGCAGCCATGATTCTCCGGCGCCACCTCATGGTCTGGAAAGTGTTTGCACCAAAGTAAGTTTGCATGGAAACTGGACATTTATATGAAGATGCAAATAAGAATTGAAAACATTGCAATCTTTAGAAACTTTTATTTCTTTGCTTTTTCCTACTCCTCGGTCTGCCTTATCCCACTATATATATATAATATATATATATATATATATATATATATAATCACTGTCTTCTCTCTTCCTCAGGTTCCTTTTTGAGGCTTTGGGGTTCATGGTCAGCAGCGTGTTTCTTCTCCTGGGCATTGCACTGATTTTGAGGATAGACTGTGCCGTCAGCAGCTGGTTCAAGACACTGATCCTTCACCATCCCAGGTAGCACCAGAGGGCAGAGATGTTACGGAGAAGCCCCTCGGAATTCACCTTGTGCCTAAAATCCTTCTCTGTGACGACTCGGACACATCTAACGGTGAAGACCCTCCAGCTAAACTGCATGAACTACGACGCTCGATCTCTGCAGTTGGGTTTAATCAGACCAAACGTGATATACGGCTGCGCCTCGCAGATGCCAGATCCATTATTGATAGAACTTGGACCCGTTCAATATATTACAAGCTCTTCCAGACCTCAAAGCCATCACTCGTCAATGCTGGACAAATCCTAAAAACGTTACTGCCGCCCGCCGATGCAGAAATCAAGGGATGTGGATTTCTCTGCCGCCATTTATCAACCTCATGTGGTGTGTCACGTTATCGCACGCAGACTGGGGTGATAACAACATATAAAAGGCAATTCCAACAGAACAAACTGCCAGCAACGCAGCAAACGGAGCAGAGACATGAAAAATGTATAATAATTTTTCAGATGTCGCATAGGGCCTTAATTTTTTTATTTTATGTGTCAGCGAAAACGTATACTTTTTATACAACAAAACAATGTAACAGAAAAAACAAGAAAGTTCCCTCTAGAATTCTGAAACGTCACTGCAGGATGGGAAGCTGTATCTGAATCTCTTTCTATACATAACCCATTGTCTTAAAAAAAAAAAAAAAGTTTAAAAGGGGGTCTTATAACCCTAAAAAGAAATGGAATGTTCTCGGTGGTGATACTTTTTAAACAATGCAGCAAAATCACTTATGATACCTAACAGTGAGAGCGAGTGAATGAAAGTGTGAGAGTATGAATGAAAGCTGCTCTGTTACGTGGCAGCAGCTAATGGCTACATTTCATGAAAGGGGGGGGCATTTTTTCCACTAAAATCAAGTTTGCTTTCATTCCCCAAATTAAGATTTCGTATCTTAATTTCAGTGAAACTCCCCCTTTATGACGTCGCTTGCTTCATCGTATTTGTATCGTGTACAAAGGACGTTCCAGGTTTGCTTCTTTTAAGCAAAGTGGCAAAAAGCATCGTCTGCGAATCGTCTTCCCTGCTTTCCTCGTTACAGCTCCTGGGTTACGTTATCGCCGTGCGGCTGGAATGAACCCAAATGTTTCAAGGTATTGGTGCCTGGCAGGCGCGTAGTTAAGTTAACGCACCCTTACACGCTGCTGACCGAATAAAAAAGGGCTTATTCAGAGTGCGGTTAGATGTCTTCGGAATGGAGCTCATAGAGAGGAGTCTGTCTCGCTGTGTGTTGCAGCGTTTTGAGGCACAGATCCACAGCTTCATCCGAGAACTGCAAGCGCGAGGAACCGGTGCCGTCAGACGCACGCCGTCGGCCTCTAGGGTTGTAATACTTGTAAAACAGTTGAAAGAATTCATGTTTGACTTAAGTTTTGTCCTCCTGCGATGTATGTTACTCGATATGTTTGGCAATAAAATGATGGACTGTGGAAATATATGACTGGTTTCGATCAGGAAGCAGCGAGTGTTACGCGTCGGTTACAAATCTGCGCTAAAACCGGAGCGATCCGCGGAATACTCCATCATTCCCCGCTGCGATTTCTCCGCCGTATAGCAGAATTGCATCCTCAGTGCCGTGAGTTCATAGAGTTCCCTGCAAACCCTTACTGACCATTCTTTTTATGCCATTGACTTTTCAGGATTGTTATTGAATGATTTATATAGCACCATCATATACCACAGGGCTGTACACTTGGTAAACAGGACCTAGCGGCGCATCACATAAGATTTTGTGCCAGAAACAAAGGATGAGCAGGGCCCTGCTCATAGGAGCTTACAATCTATAAGGAACTGAGGCAAGAGTGCCAATATTCAAGCAGTAAAGCTGTTCCTCAATGCCATGAGCTAGGAGTTTAATGGTGGCTTAAATGCTATGCAGCCATGCAAACTAACTCTGCTCCTAGATACCCCTGGGTGAAAAAAAATCTTATTGTAGATGCTGAAGGATTGGTCATTTTTTATTTTTAATACATTTTTAATTTTTTTAGAAGCAGGTGGCAGCCTTTCCATTAATTCTCTTGACACCTGCAGGTGCCAAAAAGCACAATCTCTGCCCGTCCCGCTGACGTCAGCGCCTGGAGTCTGTGATTTAACAAAGTAAAGGAGGGAACTTATTTCAAAGGAGGAGAAAAGTTACAACAAGGGACCGGACTCAAACAATAGAGGATCAGAGACCGAGATGCAATGGAAGGAAATTATTATTTATTTTGTATAACATGCCCGAGACCGACGATTAAGGTTTGAGTCTTTACAGCAGGAAAAACAGACAGCCGGGGGCCGATCTTTATATTCTATATACTATGTATGATTTATATACTGTATATATGTGAGATAAGTTCTCATGGTCACCAGTAGGGGTCAGTATTGCACATTCTCCGCCGGCAAATCACAGAGCGGCAGTCGGCGTCATTCATCGCAGGTAACTAAATAACGGCTTCATTGTTCTAATTCCATGTCTCTTGATTTAACTCCGTATTATCTGAGGGAATGTGCCTGGGATACATATACAGACTGTGTAGATATACATATATATATATATATATCGTGGTTTTTGTTAATTCCATTCATTGTTCTCTCTGTATATATTTATTATTATTATTATCTTTAATATAGCGCCAACAGTTTACGCAGCGCTTAATACAATACATAGATAGTAAGAGCTCGATACGACCCGCCATCTATCTCCGTGTTTTTTGTACGTAGGGGCTGACGGGTACCTGGTCTTGGTCGCACTGGTTTTGGGGTAAACGACTAATGTAACGGGACACTTAGAGCACGCACAGTAAATATATTGAACGAAGGCACAAGGGGGCCGCCGCTGTCACTCTCTGAATAACGTCGGTGACTCCAAGACACGTTTATTTAGATTTCAGGTCGTTAACTCGCCCGTCGCTTCACCGTGACAGCTTCTCCCCTCCTGTGCACCCCACGTGCACACGCCTATTGCCATGGCAACATAGCCGTTTCCGAAGGTGGGATGCCCACAGCCGGACTTGTCAAAGAGAAATGCCCTTGGGGAGGGCGGTTAAGGCAGAGAAGAAAATAGAGTGAAATGTAAAAATATGGGGGATTATATTACTGTATCCAGCGCTGGGGGTTATATTACTGTATACAGCGCTGGGGGTTATATTACTGTATACAGCGCTGGGGGTTATATTACTGTATACAGTGCTGGGGGGGTATATTACTGTATACAGCGCTGGGGGTTATATTACTGTATACAGTGCTGGGGGGTTATATTACTGTATACAGTGCTGGGGGGTTATATTACTGTATACAGCTCTGGGGGTTATATTACTGTATACAGCGCTGGGGGGGTTATATTACTGTATAAAGTACTGGGGGGTTATATTACTGTATACAGCGCCGGGGGGTTATATTACTGTATACAGCGCTGGGGGTTATTACTGTATACAGTGCTGGGGGTTATTACTGTATATAGTGCTGGGGGTTATATTACTCTATACAGCGCTGGGGGTTATATTACTGTACACTGCGCTGGGGGTTATATTACTGTATACAGCGCTGGGGGTTATATTACTGTATACAGCGCTGGGGGTTATATTACTGTATACAGTGCTGGGGGGTATATTACTGTATACAGCACTGGGGGTTATATTACTGTATACAGCGCTGGGGGTTATATTACTGTATACAGCGCTGGGGGGGTTATATTACTGTATACAGCGCTGGGGGTTATATTACTGTATACAGCGCTGGGGGTTATATTACTGTATACAGCTCTGGGGGTTATATTACTGTATACAGCTCTGGGGGTTATATTACTGTATACAGTGCTGGGGGGTTATATTACTGTATACAGCGCTGGGGGTTATATTACTGTATACAGCGCTGGGGGTTATATTACTGTATACAGCGCTGGGGGTTATATTACTGTATACAGTGCTGGGGGTTATATTACTGTATACAGCGCTGGGGGTTTATATTACTGTATACAGCGTTGGGGGTTATATTACTGTATACAGTGCTGGGAGGTTATATTACTGTATACAGTGCTGGGGGTTATATTACTGTATACAGCGCTGGGGGTTATATTACTGTATACAGCGTTGGGGGTTATATTACTGTATACAGTGCTGGGGGGTTATATTACTGTATACAGCGCTGGGGGTTATATTACTGTATACAGTGCTGGGGGGTTATATTGCTGTATACAGCGCTGGGGGTTATATTACTGTATACAGCGCTGGGGGGTTATATTACTGTATACAGCGCTGGGAGTTATATTACTGTATACAGCGCTGGGGGGTTATATTACTGTATACAGTGCTGGGGGTTATATTACTGTATACAGCGCTGGGAGTTATATTACTGTATACAGCGCTGGGGGTCATATTACTGTATACAGCGATGGGGGGTTATATTACTGTATACAGCGCTGGGAGGTTATATTACTGTATACAGTGCTAGGGGGTTATATTACTGTATACAGCGCTGGGGGTTATATTACTGTATACAGTGCTAGGGGGTTATATTACTGTATACAGCGCTGGGGGAGGTATATTACTGTATACAGCGCCAGGGGTTATATTACTGTATACAGCGCTGGGGGTTATATTACTGTATACAGCGCTGGGGGTTATATTACTGTATACAGAGCTGGGGGTTATATTACTGTATACAGCGCTGGGGGTTACATTACTGTATACAGTGCTGGGGGTTATATTACCGTATACAGCGCTGGGGGTTATATTACTGTATACAGCGCTGGGGGTTATATTACTGTATACAGCGCTGGGGGTTATATTACCGTATACAGCGCTGGGGGGGTTATATTACCGTATACAGTGCTGGGGGTTATATTACTGTATACAGCGCTGGGGGTTATATTACTGTATACAGCGCTGGGGGTTATATTACTGTATACAGCGCTGGGGGGTTATATTACTGTATACAGCGCTGGGGGGTTATATTACTGTATACAGTGCTGGGGGGTTATATTACTGTATACAGCGCTGGGGGGTATATTACTGTAGAAAGCTCTGGGGGTTATATTACTGTATACAGTGCTGGGGGGGTTATATTACTGTATACAGTGCTGGGGGTTATATTACTGTATACAGCTCTGGGGGTTATATTACTGTATACAGCGCTGGGGGGTTATATTACTGTATAAAGTACTGGGGGGTTATATTACTGTATACAGCGCTGGGGGTTATTACTGTATACAGTGCTGGGGGTTATTACTGTATACAGTGCTGGGGGTTATATTACTGTACACTGCGCTGGGGGTTATATTACTGTATACAGCGCTGGGGGTTATATTACTGTACACAGCGCTGGGGGTTATATTACTGTATACAGCGCTGGGGGGTTATATTACTGTATACAGAGCTGGGGGGTATATTACTGTATACAGCACTGGGGGTTATATTACTGTATACAGCGCTGGGGGGTTATATTACTGTATACAGCACTGGGATTTAGTACTGTATACAGCGCTGGGGGTTATATTACTGTATACAGCGCTGGGGGTTATTTTACTGTATACAGTGCTGGGGGGTTATATTTCTGTATTCAGCTCTGGGGGTTATATTACTGTATACAGCTCTGGGGGTTATATTACTGTATACAGTGCTGGGGGGTTATATTACTGTATACAGCGCTGGGGGGGTTATATTACTGTATACAGCGCTCGGTGTTATATTACTGTATACAGCGCTCGGTGTTATATTACTGTATACAGTGCTGGGGGGTTATATTACTGTATACAGCGCTGGGGGTTATATTACTGTATACAGCGCTGGGGGTTATATTACTGTATACAGCGCTGGGGGTTATATTACTGTATACAGCGCTGGGGGTTATTACTGTATACAGCGCTGGGGGTTATATTACTGTATACAGCGCTGGGGGTTATATTACTGTATACAGCGCTGGGGGGTTATATTACTGTATACAGCGCTGGGGGTTATATTACTGTATACAGCGCTGGGGGTTATATTACTGTATACAGCGCTGGGGGTTATATTACTGTATACAGCGCTGGGGTTATATTACTGTATACAGCGCTGGGGGTTATATTACTGTATACAGCGCTGGGGGTTATATTACTGTATACAGTGCTGGGGGTTATATTACTGTATACAGCGCTGGGGGTTATATTACTGTATACAGTGCTGGGGGTTATATTACTGTATACAGCGCTGGGGGTTATATTACTGTATACAGTGCTGGGGGTTATATTACTGTATACAGCTCTGGGGGTTATATTACTGTATACAGTGCTGGGGGGGTTATATTACTGTATACAGCGCTGGGACTTGACTATAGACCCATCTGATTACCAAATTGATAAAAAGGTCGAAGATCAAATCTGGTTCGTGTGCCGTGGCGATTACCCGAGCCGCGCAGATTCCCGTGGCAGGTGAAGCCGTGGACTTTGCTCAGCCTCGCAGGCGGCCGGATCATGTGAGACTCTTTGCGCTCTCTGAGATTCCAGCTGCTTTCTGTAGGTGAGCGATTTCCATGCGTGTAACACATATGATAATAATAATACATATAATAATACAATATATATAATAATACATATATATATATATATACTCTCACTTTCTATAGGGGTTAAAGTGAAGCTATAGATACAGAACGTTCTATTTCCAGCTCGGCTTCAGTCTGAATGCAGTTATTTTTCCTCTTTGTGCTCCTGATCTGCACAGAAAGCAGGAACTCCGTGACGCCACAATAGGCATTCCTCGCAGCACGCCGGATGGTTCCGGGCTTTACTCAGACTCTATATGTGACTTGTGGCCCCTATTGAGGGGTATTTGTGTGACTGGCGGGGCATTTAGAAGAATAATGGGGTTTATTTACCCCGTTTAATATATAAAGCTGTTTCCTGCTGTTTCTATACACATTATCGGGGCTTTTAGGGCTGTAGAACCCTGCGATCCCCTCATACCCAGCAAACATTCCGACCTCCTAGAAAAGAGGGGCATCAGGGGAGGAGAGAGGGGCGTTAGGAAAGAGAAGGGCACAAGGATTTGAGGACCAAAGCGGGACTGTTCTTCCTAAAGAGACACTTGGCATATGCAGTTGGCTCCTGAGTAGTTACATAACAACTCCTCCTCTTCCTCCTCGCTTCTAGTCTCCCTCCTCCTTGCCTGCAGAAGCTGTGAGTATGAGTAGGTGTATGTGAGTGAAGGCAGAGACTGTAAGGGCAGGTGAGGCTACTCCCCCCCCCCCTTTTAACTATTAAGGGAATGAGTGCGCAAACCTTACTTTTAACCCCTTAATGACAAAGCCCGTACATGTACGGGCTCAAAATGCATTGTTTTCAATGGGTTTAGGGACCGCCCATTGTCCTTACGGGGTTAATATAGTTACAAATTATAATACATAATAAACATAAATCAGACTGTGATAGGGATTCCAGATAGAAACTTAGAACGACTGCCAGATCGGCCCCATCCGGCCCCCGTCTAGTCGCCTGTTCCTTCTGCTGTAACGACTCAAACCTTAACCAGTCGTTGGTCTTAGATTCAGGAGCCGTATGTCTATCCCATGCATGTTTAATAACCTCACTGTATTACCCTCTACCACCTCTGCCGGGAGGCTGTTTACATCTTAGCCCCAGACCCTCTAGTACAAGATTGACCTCAACTTCCAGATCTGAATTATTACTTTATACTCTTTAGGGCTGCAGCTAACAATTATTTTCATAATCGATTAGTTGGCCAATTATTTTTTCGATTAATCGGATAAAAAAAATAAATGTAAATTTTACATTTACCATAACTGCCCCTAAATTAACCCTAAAGACCCCATCAACCGTAACTGCCCCTTAATTAACCCTAGGAGACCAGTGGAGTTTGAATGATACCTTTATTGGCTAACTGAGTAAATATAGATTGCAAGCTTTCAAGACCTCCTGTAATTCTACGGCTAACACGGTACCAACTCTCATCTTTAATTAACCCCATTAACCATAACTGCCCCTAAATTAACCCCCACCTCCCCTAACTTTCAGCAGCCTAAATATTAATTTTATACTTACTGTTAGATGAGTTGCTGAGCAGTGTGGACGCTATAAGGAAAGGGGCGGGGCCAATCGTCAGTGTGACTGGAGGGAGGGACTGGGAAGTAGAAAGGGGTGGGGCCAATCGTCAGTGTGACTGCAGGGAGGGACTGGGAACCAGTAACTGCTGTGAGTGACATTGAGTGAACCAAAGAATTGGATCTGAAATTCATCGCACAGACACCCCCCACCGGCTGTCAGAGAGGAGGATCCGGGTCCCCTGCAGCGCTGCGGGGGATCTCGAGCTTCGTGTTATTATCCATTATTTGCTCTGAAAACCCCCCATCTTATAAGCGATAACATCGATTCAACTAACCGATAATGAAATTTGTTGGCAATGATTTTCATTATTGATTATTATCAATTTTATCAATTAGCTGTTGCAGCCCTAATACTCTTTATAGGAGACGGTAGATGTGGTATCCCATCCACCTACTCATATCATTGCTGCTAACACAGCATGCAAGCAGCAATGAAAGGGTTAAAAGACAGCTCTACATTAACAATAGTGTTGCCTATAAGTATATTAAAATTCCAGTTTAGCAACTAAGTCCGATTAACTATTTGCTTGCTAGTTTTTTTTTCCAGGTCACTGAATGACTGCGCTGATACAATGTGATGACTTAGTTTATTTGTAGCATTTGTAGGAAAAAATCTTTGTTTTTAACCCTTTTACTGCCACATAGATATTTTTTGCCTTTCTGATTTTTACAATAAAAATATTCTTAGAGCTTTTTTTTTTTTTTTTTTTCTTTTTTAAAGTTAAAGTTTTAATTTAGTAATTATCCGGACTGTTGGTTCTTCCAGCCTTTAGTTCCTAACTTTGTTTGGTGGTTGTCATTTTCATATAAAGTTAAGAATATTAATGTCAAATGTATTTTGTTTTATTCTAGGGTACTGGGAGATTTTGATTTAAAAATAGCATATTGTATGAGGCCAATTTGATCAGATTATCCTCTGATTCGCCAAAAATGTCTTCGATTCTTTCCTACGTGTCCATGGCCATGAAATCTGCAGTGCAGTCCTTCCCACGGCAGCGCTTGCCCTTACTGTGCGCGGCGGGAGTGGGTTTAACGGCTATAGCCTCTTGGATGTGGTGGAGACGGAGGAGCAGCGAGGAGCTGAAGCAGGTGGGGGTCGTGTCCCAGCTCCTGATTTACCCCATTAAATCTTGCCGGCCAATATCCGTCCAAGATGCAGACTGCCTGGACATGGGTCTCAGCAAAGGTGAGCTGAAGGACAGGCACTGGCTGGTGGTGACAGAGGCTGGAAATATGGTGACGGGAAGACAGGAGCCTCGTTTGGTCCTCATCGATGTGAGCGTAAGAGGGGAATCTCTGTGCCTTAAAGCTTCGGGAATGGAGGAGCTTCTGGTTCCCATGTCACTCCCCAAAAGCAACAAAGTTCGTGACTGCAGGGTGTTTGGGAACGACATCCAGGGTCGAGACTGCGGAGAAGAAGTTTCCCGCTGGCTGACATCTTACTTCCAGAGCGATCAGCCGTATTACTTGGTGCATTTTGAAGCTGATACGATGCGTCCGCGTAAATGCATTGAGGCCAAGGTATTGTTCAGAGAGAAAGATGTGATCGCTTATCCAGATGCCAGTCCCATCATGCTCCTCTCTGAAACATCGCTGGAGGATCTCAACAGGCGTCTTGAAGAGCCGGTGTCCCTGATGAATTTCAGGCCTTGCATCGTGGTATCTGGCTGTGAGGCCTTTGCAGAAGATGGTTGGGATGATATCAGGGTTGGAACATCAAGGATGAAGAGGACCATGGCGTGCGGACGCTGCGTCTTAACTACAGTGAACCCGAACACCGGCGTCATGAGTCGGAAGGAACCTCTGGACACGTTAAGAACCTTCAGGGAGAGTGACCCCACCTTGAGCCATCTCTATAAAACTGCACCCCTCTTTGGGCAATACTATGGCGTGGAGAAGACCGGGACACTTAAAGTGGGGGATCCGGTTTATCATGTGATCAAACATTAAAACAATCGTTAGGAAGCAGAAGAGGTAAAACTGGATACAAATTGATACATTTTACACTAATTAAAAAAAACATAAAATAATCACAGTATAACATAAAATAAAAACAGTATAAATCCTTGTAAGGTTTGGACCAACCCACCTGTTTGTGACAACGGCTGATTTTATTTTTTGTACCCTTCGTGACAATGGCTGGCTTAACATTCCTGCGGTGCTCGTGTTTAGCTGTAATTTTCTTCTCTCGCGTTTACTGAACCCACACAGGTTTTATATTGTTGGTTTTTGTTCAGGACGAGAAGGGCTTTCTTTAGATGTCATTATTTTAATTGTATCATTTCATTTACTATGGAAAAATTGAGAAAGGACTTTTTGTGAATTAAAAGTTAATGGAAAAACCTGCTAAATAGATTCTACTATTTGTCCTGAGTTTAGAAATACCCAATGTTTTCATGGTTTGTTTTCTGCATGTTGTGGGGCAATAAGTACAAGTAGCGTTTTGGTATTTCAAAACCATTTGTTTCCTGGTAATTCTTCCCCCCGGCCGATGCAATTTACCCCATCAAACCATATATTTTTAAAGACTAGACACCCCAGGGTATTTCAAATGCTAGTATTTTAACTCTTTCCATGCACTAATTCTACCACCGGCCTTTGTCAAACTTTGCGGTAGTCATTTTTTTTTCACACATTTTACTTCAGGTATGAATTTACAGCTCCTGGTATATGTCACTGTCACACAACACCCCAATATGTGTTCAGCAACATCTCCCGAGTATAGTGATACCACCCATGCATGGGTTTGCCTGGCTGTTTTGGGGCAAAAGGGCCACATTTGGGGAATGCGCATTTTGTAATGTTGAACTTTGACATTTGGTGATCCTGTGCCCATGTCCTATTCGGTACATCTTTGAGCCTGCTCACTTCAGTGTGCCCAATAAAACCATATATTTTTGAAAACTAGACACCCCAGGGTATTTCAAATGCTAGTATTTTAACTCTTTGCATGCACTCATTTTACCACCAGCCTTTGTTTGCAGTGGTATTTTTGTGTGTATTTTCTCCCACACACCTACTTTATGTATGAATTTACAGCTCCTGGTATATGTCGCTGTCACACGACACCCCAATATGTGTTCAGCAACATCTTCTGAGTACAGTGATACTCCACAAGCATAGGTTTGTCAGGTTGTTTGGGGGCTAAAAACCCACATTTGGGACACATGCATTTTTCAAATTGGAAATTAGATGTGTTAATTGGGACGTTGTTGAACCCGGCCAATGCAATTTACCCTATCAAATCATACATTTTTTAAAAGTAAACACCCCATGGGCATTTAACATGCCAGTATTTTAACTCTTACCATCCAAGAAAATAAAGCGCTAATTTCTCTTAAACATATTTTTTTATATATATATGTATATATATTTTATTTTTTTGGCCTTTTTAACATTTTTTTTAATGGGAATAATTTCCCTTGATGGTGAGTGGGAAATTGTTTTTACATGTTACTATTATTATAATTTTTTTACATTTATTTTACTATTAAATGTAATCACATGCTGATTAGAAAGCTGGGCTCCATTGACTTGCATGGTTGGATGCAGTACCCGTATTCAACCTACAAGTGGAGCCAGAGTTCTCAGAAGAGAATTTTTTTTTTTAAAGAACACGCCTCCGTCTTGCGATGGGTGTTCGGTGTCCCTAAATGTCTCACTATCGAGGCATTTCAGCGACACCATTGAAGTCTAGGAGGCGATCGTTGATCTGCATACACTGTATGGCGGACGTTGACCTCCCCCAGGGAGGGGCCAGATATGGCCCCTGATGCTGATCTCTACATTGAGGCATTACAGCAACACCACTTGGGTGCAGAAAGCGAACGCAGATGGCTTTTTGCACCCGTTTAAAGCCATGACGTGCCCGGACCGTCAATTGTCATCAAGGGGGTTTATTATATTTGAGCATAAAAACAAAACAAAAAAAATAAGAATTGGACAAGAGAGGTGCTACCACTGCAGCCCCAAAAAAAGGCACAATTGCTAAACCGTTATCAGAAACATTGATCACATAAATGAATCCTGATCTGCTTTACTGTGGCCGTGGCACGTTAATAAATCCACCGCTCAGCGACACTGTGCCGCCGCCGTTCAACGATTTACTTTTTTCAGCAGCGTATTAGACCGGCCCCAAACCGGCAGCCGACTGCGTACGTTTCCGCCCAACCGGGACCTCGTCGGTGAGATGCGTACGAGTTACTGAGGAGCGGGGCAACGGGAACTCCTTCTACCTGACAAAATCCTACAGGGGCCACAGAATATTCACTTAAACTCTAGTAACAAGCGCCAGGAAACAGGGGTATCGTACATCAGAATCAATGTGCTGCGTGACATCGTGAACATATATCGTATACCTATAATGTTTTATCATAGTTATGGCTTCAGCAGGGGAGGATGCAACACAACTACTACTACAACCGGTGCCACAGCCTGTCAAAGCAGAAAGTAAAGCTCTGGAGCAACACGAGCACCTAGTAAAGAAATGACTGTCCCTACTAACCAGGGTCAGTTGGGAGGTACTGTATGTCACGCGTGTGGTGACTGGAATGCAGGTGTGCATCTGCCTACCAGCCGGCTGGTATAGATAAATAGAAGAAGCAAATGGAACCTAGAAACTCACACCACATGAAAATAAATGCCTGAAAAGCACCAGAATGAAGGGAATTGGGTGCCGGAGCACTATATCCACTCACAAGACAGAGCGAGGAACATGTTTAAAAAGTCCCCGAAGCGGGTAATAGAAACACGGCCCGTGATTTATTCGGTCTGGGTAGGGTGCACCAACATGGCCGCCATCTCTGCTCAGCGCACAGAATAGTCGCATGCATGACGCAATCCGGCTCGAGATATCAGAGTTCCGGTTGGTTTCAGCGGATGGATACAGACGCGGCGGACTGATACCGTGCGTGACGGTCTCGCTCTATGATATTGATGCTGTACGTTTGTGGGTGAAGCGGTTGTTCTCTGTGTTACCTCATGCTGCCTCCCCGGGCCTTTATTATGATTTATTGTTCTGCAATTACGTCTTTTTTCCACTTAAATTGAAATGTTTCCAAACATCTTAGTTTACTTATTTTCTGCTGTAAATAATGCTCCTCTGAGGTTTTGCCCGCATGCGCCGGCACCGGTTAAGTCTGAGATACCCCCCTCTATTAAAGTGTGAAGAAGAAACACCTGAGGTCTCAAAAAGAGGGGCAAAAACTTGTATGCGTAGGGGATGTCTGCCTTTATGGGGTCTTTTCTGGTCATGAATTTAACCCCTTCATGTCCTATGGCAGGCCAGGCAAGCACCAATGACGTAGCGTGTCATTTCATTAAACAAGCTTAGAAAGTGATCTACGCTTAAGCGGTGTTGCTGCGGTGCCATGTCTGCACCTCAAGTGCAATTTTTGTGATAAAAAAAAACCCCCCCCACAAAACGAATTACTGGTACTTCAAAAAAGTTTGAGAAAGGGTGGTAGTAGAATTAGTGCACGGAAAGGGTTAAAATACCAGCATTGGAAATACAATGAGTTGTCTAGTGTTCAAATATATATGGTTTCATGGGGGTAAATTGCAGTTTCTGGCTTCAAAGATATCCGAAATGGCGCATGTGGCAGAACGACCAGATTTGGGGTGAAAAATTGGTTTTGAAATTATAAATAGCAAAATGCTACTTGTACTTATTGCCCAATAACTGGCAGTAAATGGGTGAGGAGAAAATTACAGCTAAAAACAACCTTGGTCCAAAAGGGTACAAAACATAAAAAACAGCCTGTCCTTAAGGGGTTAATGTGTCACAGGAATGGCTGCCTGGAGTTTTATCTAAAACAGTTTTTATAAATATATAAGGCTGGGCCTGTATAATGTATAGTTAATGTGGGGTGATTAAGCTATACAGGGGCCGGCTTACTGATTTAACTATACATTATATTGCGGCTGGCTCACTGATTTAACTATACATTATACAGGGTCCGGTCACTGATTTATCTATACATTATACAGGGGGCCGGTCACTGATTTATCTATACATTATACAGGGGCCGGTCACTGATTTAACTATACATTATATTGCGGCTGGCTCACTGATTTACTATACATTATACAGGGTGCCGGTCACTGATTTATCTATATATTACCGTATTGGCCCGAATATAGGCCGCACTTTTTTCTTTAAAGTCTTAAAGTGGGGGTGCGGCCTATATTCGGGGTCTAGCGCCCGACGCCCGGGACATGCAGTCCCGGGCGCCGGGCATGCAGCGGAGTTAGGATACAGATCCCCCGCAGCGGTGCAGGGGACCCGTATCCTTCTCTCTGATACGCTCAGACAGCCTCCCCTGCCAGCATTTCCCACGGGGGGAGTACCGGCACAGGAGGTTGTCTAACCGCATCGCACGGACGTTCACCGGCAGCGGCGATGCGCCGTTGCAGGTGAATGTCCGCACAATGCATTTTAACCCCCCCGACTTACCAGGGCAGACTCCCGTGTGTCTTGCAGGGCCGACGGAAGACACCTACGCAATACGCGTATACAACTTCCGGGAGTTGTATACACGATGTGCATAGATGTCCCCCTCCGGCCCCGTAAGACACCCGGGAGTCTACTCTGGTAAGTTGGGGGGAGGACAGAGTGGCAGCATATCTCGGGGGGGGGGAGGACAGAGTGGCAGCATATCTCAGGGGGGGGAGAGGACAGAGTGGTAGCATATCTCGGGGGGGGACAGTGGCAGCATATCTCGGGGGGGAGAGTGGCAGCATGTTTTTTGGTGCTTTTTTAAAGAAAAAAACTTTTTCTTTAAAAAAGCACCAAACTTTTAGTTTACTATACATTATACAGTTATTATATATACTGATTTACTATACATTATTCAGGGGCAGGCTCGCTGATTTACTATACATTATACAGGGCTGCTTCAGCTCTTGATGCAGGCAAAGCTCTCACAATGCATAGTGAAGTCAGGGAGATTTTTCCACCCCTGCTGGTTTCGTTGGTCACCCTGTACGGCTCTTTAGTATGACGGTTGAACTGTGAGATAGATTTTGGGTCGTTTTATACCATTAGGTGTATTTTCTGACACGGATAGTGAATTTCTAGCGTGATTTTTACCTGTTTAGAGGTTGATTCATTAATTAGTGAGTTACAGCACATAATGCATTTGAAACGTGAAACGCGTCGGGCGGAAGGCGCAGAGATATTTCCCCCGGGGCTTTTACGCGTTTCCTGCCAGGAGCCGCCACATAATCTCTTTCTATTGCAGGCGCGTTGGGGAAATTCAGATATGGAGGACGCCCCCGGCGGGGATCGCTGCCTGAATCGCTGGGCAGAAGAGAACAATCGCATTGTGTGTGAATGGCGCGGGGTAATGTGCACCATTCCGCGAAACGCTCATCCTCACACTATTTATTTCTTGTATTTGCACGCGCGAGAAACGCTTTTTGTATTTAATATATTTATTTCCGAGGTGATAAACGCTCTGGAAACTCCTAAACTGATTAAATTAAGGGATTTAGAAGCATAATGGGGTTTATTTACCCCGTTTAATTTATAAAGCCGTTTCCTGCTGTTTCTATACACATTATCGGGGCTTTTAGGGCAGTAGAACCCGGCGATCCCCTCATACCCAGCAAACATTCTGAGCTCCTAGAATAGAGCCGCGCAGATTCCCGTGGCAGGTGAAGCCGTGGACTTTGCTCAGCCTCGCGGGCAGACGGATCATGTGAGACGCGGGGAATGTGGCTCTCGCTCCACGACTCCCTCAATGAAAAGCACTTTTCTGTAGGTGAGCGATTTCCACGCGTGTAACACATATAATAAAACTATATATATATACTCTCACTTTCTATAGGGGTTAAAGTGAAGCTATAGATACAGAACGTTCTATTTCCAGCTCGGCTTCAGTCTGAATGCAGTTATTTTTCCTCTTTGTGCTCCTGATCTGCACAGAAAGCAGGAACTCCGTGACGCCACAATAGGCATTCCTCGCAGCACGCCGGATGTTCCGGGCTTTACTCAGACTCTGTAAGTGACTTGGGGCTCCTATTGAGGGGTATTTGTGTGATTGGCGGGGCATTTAGAAGAATAATGGGGTTTATTTACCCCGTTCAATTTATAGAACCCTGCGATACCCTCATACCCCACAAACATTCTGAACTCCTAAAGAAGAGGGAGGAAATAGGGGTGTTGGGAAAGGAAAGAGAAGGGCACAATGATTTGAGGACCACCAAAGCAGGACTGTCCTTCCTAAAGAGACACTTGGCATATGCAGTTGGCTCCTGAGTTACATAACAACTCCTCCTCTTCCTCCTCGCTTCTAGTCTCCCTCCTCCTTGCCTGCAGAAGCTGTGAGTATGAGTATGAGTAGGTGTGTGTGAGTGAAGGCAGAAACGTGTTAGGGCAGGTAAGGCTACCCCCCCTTTTAACTATTAAGGGAATGGTTCTGCAAACCTTACTTTTAATATAGTTACAAATTATAATATATAATAAACATGAGACTGTGATTGGGATTCCAGATAGAAACTCAGAACCTGCTGGCAGATCGGCCCCATCCGGCCCCCGTCTAGTCGCCCGCTGTAAAGACTCAAACCTTAATCAGTTGTTGGTCTCTTATAGATTCAGAAGCCGTATGCCTATTCCATGCATGTTTAATACCCTCACTGTATTACCCTCTACCACTTCTGCTGGGAGGCTGCTACCTCTAAGCCCCAAACCCTCTAGTTTTAGATTGACCTCAACTTCTAAATCTGAATTACTTTATACTCTTTATAGGAGAAGGTAGATGTGGAAATGTTACGTCGTATCGCATCCACCTCCTCATATCATTGCAGCTAACACAGCACGCAAGCAGCAATGAAAGGGTTAAAAAGACAGCTCTAGCTTTAGCAACTATTGCTAAAACTATTGGCTATCAACTAATTGTTTGCTGATTATTGCTTGCTGATTATACTACTCAGAAACAAAGCAACCATTATAGTTCTTAAAAGTGTACATGTGACTGTTAACTGTTTACTCACTGGTTATACGGTTATTCCAATAACTCACTAATATATGCATTGACTTTTTTAACCGTGTTAATTGGTCAGATTGAGTTAAATCAAATAACGTAACAGTAACCAGGGCAGCTAATTAGATAATTACAAACACACCCCCATGTCAGAGATTGACAGGTATGATGACCAATGCACCCTCGGGAGGAGGAGGCGATCTGGGTTTCTCACAAAAATCTGGGTCTTTTTCATTGAAGCCAGTTTGTGAAACGCGTAGGGTTCTAATTAGTTTTTTTTCTTTTTTTCTATTTGATCTCTATTTCCAGGTCTTTGAAAGATTGCGTTGATGCAATGTAATGATTAAATTTAATTTGTAGCGTTCCTAGCAAACACTGTTGATGTCAATCTGTAGGTTACCCTGCTACGTAGTCATTGGTTGCTGTTCTGATAAGAATATTCTTAGGGTATTTTTAAAATAAAAGTTTTAATTTAGTTATTGTCCAGAGAGTTGGTTCTTTTGAGGATTTAGTTCCTAACTTTGGTGGTTGTGATTTTCGTATAAAGTTATGAATATTAACATGTATTTTGTTTTATTTTAGGGTATTGGGAGATTTGGATTTAAAAATAACATATTGTATGAGGCCAATTTGATCCTCTGCTTCGCCAAAAATCAGTGAAAATGTCTTCGTCGATTCTTTCCTACGTGTCCATGGCCATGAAATCTGCAGTGCAGTCCTTCCCACGGCAGCGCTTACCCTTACTGTGCGCGGCGGGAGTGGGTTTAACGGCTATAGCCTCTTGGATGTGGTGGAGACGGAGGAGCAGCAAGGAGCTGAAGCAGGTGGGGGTCGTGTCCCAGCTCCTGATTTACCCCATTAAATCTTGCCGGCCAATATCCGTCCAAGATGCAGACTGCCTGGACATGGGTCTCAGCAAAGGTGAGCTGAAGGACAGGCACTGGCTGGTGGTGACAGAGGCTGGAAATATGGTGACGGGAAGACAGGAGCCTCGTTTGGTCCTCATCGATGTGAGCGTAAGAGGGGACTCTCTGTGCCTTAAAGCTTCGGGAATGGAGGAGCTTCTGGTTCCCATGTCACTCCCCAAAAGCAACAAAGTTCGTGACTGCAGGGTGTTTGGGAGAGACATCCAGGGTCGAGACTGCGGAGAAGAAGTTTCCCGCTGGCTGACATCTTACTTCCAGAGCGATCAGCCGTATTACTTGGTGCATTTTGAAGCTGATACGATGCGTCCGCGTAAATGCGTTGAGGCTGAGGTATTGTTCAGAGAGAAAGATGTGATCGCTTATCCAGATGCCAGTCCCATCATGCTCCTCTCTGAAACATCACTGGAGGATCTCAACAGGCGTCTTGAAGAGCCGGTGTCCCTGATGAATTTCAGGCCTTGCATCGTGGTATCTGGCTGTGAGGCCTTTGCAGAAGATGGTTGGGATGATATCAGGGTTGGAACATCAAGGATGAAGAGGGTCATGGCGTGCGGACGCTGCGTCTTAACTACAGTGAACCCGGACACCGGCGTCATGAGTCGGAAGGAACCTCTGGACACGTTGAGAACCTTCAGGGAGAGTGACCCCACCTTGAGCCATCTCTATAAAACTGCACCCCTCTTTGGGCAATACTATGGCGTGGAGAAGACCGGGACACTTAAAGTGGGGGATCCGGTTTATCATGTGATCAAACATTAAAACAATCGTTAGGAAGCAGAAGAGATAAAACTGGATACAAATTGATACATTTTACATTAATTAAAAAAACATAGAATAATCACGCCTTTTCTAGAAACAGTTTAAAAGTTTGTAAGGTATGGATCAACCCACCTGTTTGTAAGCAGGAATATCACCCAACCTGCTAGGACTGGCCACGGTTGTTGCAGTGTTGCAGCCCATCTTCAGGGCTACCTGCGACCTCTGACCCCCCCCCAAGAGTAACTTCCCAGGGTCACACAGACTGGAACTCCGTATTTTTTATCTGGTTTAATGATATTTGAGCGTAGAAACAAAAAATGTGAATTAGACAGTTTATGGGGAAATTTAAACTGGAAGTTCGTACAAACAATATAGAAGCAGCATGTCACCCCCCTAACAAAATTCGCTGTATTATTGTTCCTGTAGCCCCTAGTGCGCCAGCCAAGTCGGAGGTACCGGTCTGTCTGACTTAAGGCAGAATATTAGTGCACGGAGCAGGCAGATTAATGCGGCTGCTCGCTACCATGGTGCAAACAAAAAAATGTGATAGAAGGCTGCCGGTGGATTGTTATACAAAAGCAAATGGGCTGATGAGCATCATGGGGATGAGAGTGACAGGAGTTGTAGCTCTTAAAAGCAGGTACAGCAGGGATGCAAAAAAGATGTCCTGTTTGTGTAAATGTATATATTTTACACATATCTTGTTTCTTTAGCATCATTTATAAGGTTTCCTGTCAATTAAATGGATTAGTAAACTGTTTGTGCTTCCTGGCCAGACCCCTTAGCCATCTGAATCCAAAGCTACCAATGTGACTCGAGATATAAATAAATACACGTGATCACACAGGGATCTCACATCTATGACCTTTATTAATGCAAGGTACCTGATACTGGAAACCAGCGGCCGGACGTGACCTCTAACCGAACCTGCCCACTCGAGAACTTCCTGCCGAATCTCTGGCCTGTCTTGCTTTTTGTATAGCTTTTGTCAGATTTGGCTAAGCAAAAGCTGTTCAGGAGGACTGGCCGGACACGTAACTACTGTCTTCCAGTATGACCAGAAGAACATCATAAATATAAGGTGATAATTTACCAGGTAAACAACCGTTTGAACGGTCGATTTGATCGTAAAGAAGCAAAGCTCCACAACGAACGCGTAGCGTGACCACCACAGGGCGGCGATCCAACGCGCCAAAGAGCCAACCTTAGTAGACGCCATGATCACGTTAACCAAGTTAACCGCAACCAAGACAAGTGAGAGGCTCATGTCGCCGGACTGGCCCTCCGCACAAGCGGCCGCAAAGCTCAAACTGACTGTTTCTGCCTTTTTTCCACTCTCCTCGTACCATTTAAGATATTGCGCCCATTGTTTTAAGTTTCTTTCGCTTGCTATTTCCCCCTCTCCCAAATATATAAACGTCCAATGATCCTTCACAGAAAAATGATTGTAAACATCATTCTTGATATTACTTCATGTATTTAGACATTAACACTTTAGTGGTGTCAAGATATGGTTCTTGATATGTTTGGCCCACTTACAAAGATTTTTGAGTTGGCTGATGCGGCCTTTTGTGATCAACAGCCTTTGGCTCCCCAGGGGGTGCGTGGTTGGATACAAAGGGCAATATGTACGGCGGGTAACGTCAATCCCTCCGTTGCCATGGAGAGGAGGAAGGCGATTCTATTTAAAATAGAGCCGAAATTGGCCAATCTAGCACTGACTGAAATGGGTAAAGATGCTGACGGCTTGCTTTTTGGTGAGTCTTTAATCAAAGGTTTAAGCAAGTACATAGGGGCTTTTACGGCTCTTGACAAAGCCAGACGGGTTTTTGCCAGGGCCAGTGGACCCAGGAGCCGGCCCACTGGCCGCAACCAATCCAGTTATAATAGACCAGGTAGAGCCCCTGTTTCTACACCATGTTACGCCTTCTCAGATGTCAGACCCCAGACCCGTTTTTTCCTCAAAGAGGCCGAGCTACAGACGCCCATTTGGTAAGTTACACGTATACCCCTTTTTTCCCCAATGTCATTTGGGCGGAAGACCCATTTTTTAGAGGCATGGATGAATGTCACTTCAGACGCTTGGGTTTTACAGACAGCGCAAGGTTATCGCATCGAATTTGTCCAAGTTCCGTGCCAACGACGCATGCCCCCTCCTATGGTTTTGTCACAGGCAAATCTCAGATGTAAAGCTGCCATCGAAAGGGCAATAGAGGTCCCCAATGCTTTCGTAAGCAACGTTTTTCTTGTACCGAAGAAAGGGGGCCAGATGCGCCCTGTAATAAATCTTCAGCAGTTAAATTCATGGGTCGGGTACCGTCATTTCGAAATGGAGGGTATCCATCTTTTATGGGATTTAGGTTCTATGAATGAATCCAGCGTAATGTTCCAGCTGACCGTCTGCGTTAGAATTCCTCTTGATATTTATGGCCGCGCTATAACGGATCTTTCCAGCGGAGGTAGAATTTTGGACAGAAGTGCAGCTCAGCCAGGATTCTGTCCGGAAAAAATGTATCCAGAGTTGTCTGATTTCGTGGCTCCGTTGACTCAGGGCAGATTTCAACACGATTTTCCAATGAATCCGGTTTGTGCGAGGACATAAGTTCATCAAGTTCAACGTTTGACGGCAAACAAAGCCACCCCTTTTCAAACTCTAGATCGAAAACGTCAATAAAAATTTTTGTTACGTTCCCAAAAGTATTGCAGCAGCCCGAAAAAAAACACTCCTCTTGATGTTTAAAATGACAATCAACACAACATAGGGAAAAATGGTCGCAACACATATGTTATGCACAAAAGCTCAATAACATGAGTGAAGTCCCACTTCTCATCACAGGAATAATATAAATCGGTCACTGTAGCAGTCCAGATGATCTCAACGCGTTTCGCCATAATAGTGTAGAATCTGTTATAAAAAGAAGTATATACACTTGAGTTCCGTCTGTTGTCCGTTTGTATCGGCCAAATACTTCCTCCCCTTTGCTGATTTCTTATAAATAATATTATTTCTATCGGGGAGATAATCTCTTAATATAGTGCCTTGTTTTAAAATTGGTTAATGGCTCTTTTAACATCAAAACCTTTATGATTATATTTGGTTAAAAAGGAAAAAAATCAAATATCTGTTTAGGTTTTTATTTTTCAAAAATTATTCTGTATTAGTTTTTTGTAATCTGTTCTAAACTTTCGTGGAGTAATTTCTTTAGGGTAGTGTCTTTCTTCAAGCTGTCCTGGTAATTGATGACTTTGAGTTGAAAGATCATTATCGTCGGTAAAGTTTCTTCTAATACGTGCCAACTGCCCCTTTGGTATATTGCGTAACCAGTTGGGATGGCGACAGCTGGAAAAATCAATGAATCCACTGCCGTCTGTGGGTTTAAAGGTTTTAGATTTTATTTTATTGCCAGAAATAAAGTGAGATCTAAAAAAATGAATCGTTAATACACAATGTAACACTTGATGTAAAAGGTATATTGATTATAATTAACAAAAGTTATAAAATCCAGGAGATCCTTTCACCCCTGCCAAAAAAATTTGTTTGAATAATTGAATAAAGGCCTCTAAATAGAGAGAGAGAGACCGGGTCTCCGCTGTTCTTCTAGCCAATGCCAAAGCCACCAATAGGGCAGTCTTCTAGGCGAGAACTTTGACCGGGATCCCTACGAGGGGCTCGAAAGGATGTGAAACCGGGTTAGCTAGACATAAATTCACGTCCCAGGAGGGCAATAGAGGCTTCCTGAACGGACAAAGTCTAGAGATGGCTTTCATAAAACGAGAGACCCAGGGATGCACAGCTAACCGCTCGTTCGATAGAGAGCTAAGAGCTGCCACATGAAACGTCAGGGTGGCTGGAGACAGACCTTAACGAAAACCTGCTAGTGGGAAATCTAAGAGAGACATAATCCCGTCTGCTAGAACACCAGGAGCAGAAGGACTTCCGGATTTTATAGTACCGAATATTGGTAACGTGCTTCCGGCTTTTCATCAGGGTATCAGCCACCTCTTCGGCCTGGATCAATCTCTCCCTTTCAGAAGCCACGCTGACAATTTGAATTAAAAAGGGTCAGAGCACACGCCTAGTTCATCAACGTCAATGGGCACACTATGGGCACAGACGGATTAACTCTGGGTACCAAATCCCTTGGGCCAGTCGGGAGCTATCAGTCAGGACCATCAGGCATCTCTCTCTCTCTTGATACACAGACAGTTGGAGCGCAGAACATAAAAAGGGGAAAAAAATAATAATAGTGCAATAATGCTAAAAAAGCTAAGTGGAACTGTATAAAGCGTAAAATCAACTCACAAACGAATTGAAAATATCGAACCCATCAGATGATTCAATATAAAATTCCGTTTAATATCTTCATTAAGATCTATAAAACAAACAGACTGCGATGGTGTGGTATCTCTGGTAAGGTGGTCTCTGTGCACCCAAGCCAGAGTGTCCCAAAGTCCACAAATGTCCAAACAAAACTTTTAAACGATCAAATCTCTTGTTTCTCAACGCGTTTCGCCTTTGGCTTCATCAGGAGAAATAAAGAGGTAATCGGTGTGTATCTGCAGCGTGTGTTCGGATTTTTTTTTTCTTTTTTCTTTCAAATCTCTGTTTATTAAAAAAGATATGAAATACATACACGGTATTGCAAGTATACATATGAATCATATTGGTCCATAAAATGTGCATAATATATATGTAGAAGAAGGGGCTCTGCCACACCGACACCCAAAGACACACACCAGGACAGGCTCTGCCACACTGACACCCAAAGACACACACAGGACAGGCTCTGCCACACCAACACACACACCAGGACAGTCTCTGCCACACCGACCCCCAAACACACACACCAGGACAGGCTCTGCCACACCGACACCCAAATACACAAACCAGGAAGGTGCTCTGCCACACTGACAACCTAAACACACACACCAGGACAGGCTCTGCCACACCGACACCCAAACACACACACACCAGGACAGGCTCTGCCACACCGACACCAAAACACACACACACCAGGACAGTCTCTGCCATGCCGACACTCAAACCAGGACAGGCTCTGCCACACTTGACCCCCAAACACACACACCAGGACAGGCTAAGTCATAGTGAAGCATAAAAAATGTATTTCCTACACTGCTTTGTCATTAAACCCCCACTTTTGTATTTTTGCCTCCTTGTGTATTGATGCCCCAGCCAGGACCCCCCTTTAGTATTGATTAATGTGCCCCCCAACTTTGTGTATTGCCCCCAACCAGCCCCCTTTTAGTACTGATTTATGTAATGCCAACTCTCCCTCTTGCCTATTGATGCCCCCACTGCCATGTGTATTACCCCCCCCAGTTTATATTAATTTTGTGATGCCACAACCGAGCCACCCCGCTTTTGTATATTTTATTTTTAACGATTTCCCATGGTAATTCCTCCCGTGATTATGGGTCCACTTTCTTCTAACCTTTTCCTATTTTCTTTGGAAATACATTTTTGCTTTTCTTTCTGTTTCCCGCTCTCCTCCGATATGCTCCCTGTCACGAGGAACTGTTCTGTGAGCCCGCCCCCTTAAGCGTCACGTCTTCAAAGGGGCGGGATGAAGAGCGGCTATTTTCATTAGGCGGCCGGCGGAGGCGGTCTTACGGGTGCTTTAAATATTGTTGTTCTGCCGGCCCTATTCACATCACATGAAAATAAATGCCTGAAAAGCCTAAGAATGATGAGAGTTGGGTGCCGGAGCACTATATCCACGCACATGACAGAGCGAGGAACATGTTTAAAAAGTCCCCAGAGCGGGAAATAGAAACACGGCCCGTGATGTATTCGACCTTGGACACGGGGTGTAGGGTGTACCAACATGGCCGCCATCTCCGCCCAGAGCAGGCAGCAGGGCACAGAATAGACGCATCGATTACGTCACATTACATGGGGGTGGGGCTTTGGAAATCCGGCGCGAGATATCAAGGTTCCGGTTGGTTTCAGCGGATGGATACAGACGGGGCAGGCTGACACTGTGTGTGATGCTGTCCATATAGATATATAGTGTCTGTGAGCGGTGTGCGTCCGTGGTGCTGTAACCTTGTGGGTGAAGTTTGGGCTCTGTGTTACCTCAGGCTGCCGCCCGGGCCTTTTTCCCGCTCAAATTGAAATGTTTTATAGCAGTTTATGTCTTTTCTGCCGTAAATAATGCACTTCTGAAGTTTTGCCCCCCCCCGTGCCCCGGCACCTGTTAACTCTGGGATACCCCCCCCCTTTCTCTGTTAACATGTGAAGAGGAGACACCTGAGGTACCAAAAAGAGGGACAAAAACGTGTGTGCACGGTGGGCGTCCGCCTTTATGGGGTCAACGCAGGGACATTTCTGCTCTTGAATTAAATGCGTCACAGAAATGGCCGCTGGAGTTTTATATTAAAAAAAAAAGTTTTATATATATATATATAGCTGGCCCTGTATAATGTATGGCTAATGCGGGGGTGTTTTCTTGAATGGTATGTCACTGTTTTATGTATACGTTATACAGGGGCCTGCTCAATGGCTTAACTATATTATGCAGGGGCCGACTCGCTGATTAAATGATGCATCTCATTAATTTAACTATACTTTATACAGGGCATCTCATTAAACTATACATTATACAGGGCATCTCATTAATTAAACTATACATTATACAGAGCTGATTCAGCTCTTGATGCAGGCGAAGCTCTCACAATGCATAGTGAAGTCGAGATAGTTTTTCCGCCCCTGCAGGTTTCATTAGTCACCCTGTACGGCTCTTTAGTATGACGGTTGAACTGTGAGATAGATTTTGGGTCGTTGTGACGCGGATAATTAATTTCTAGTGTGATTTTTACCTGTTTAGAGGTTGATTCATTAATTAGTGAGTTACAGCACGTAATGCATTTGAAACGTGAAACGCGTCGGGCGGAAGGCGCAGAGATATTTCCCCCGGGGCTTTTACCCGTTTCCTGCCAGGAGCCGCCACATAATCTCTTTCTATTGCAGGCGCGTTGGGGAAATTCAGATATGGAGGACGCCCCCGGCGGGGATCGCTGCCTGAATCGCTGGGCAGAAGAGAACAATCGCATTGTGTGTGAATGGCGCGGGGTAATGTGCACCATTCCGCGAAACGCTCATCCTCACACTATTTATTTCTTGTATTTGCACGCGCGAGAAACGCTTTTTCTATTTAATATATTTATTTCCGAGGTGATAAACGCTCCGGAAACTCCTAAAATCATTAAGGGATTTAGAAGAATAATGGGGTTTATTTACCCCGTTTAATTTATAAAGCTGTTCCCTGCTGTTTCTATACACATTATCGGGGCTTTTAGGGCTGTAGAACCCTGCAATACCCTCATACCCAGAAAACATTCTGCCCTCCTAGAAAAGCATCAGGGTAGGAGAGGAGCACTGGCTAAACTAACAGGGGTACTCAGGAGGTATGGTATATAATCTATGGAGTTTTCTAGATGAATTACCGGTAAATACTTACAGTACTAGATTATTTAGAGTCTTTGGGTCAAGCAGAATATTGATCGTTCTAAACAGGAACACTCAGAACTGTAATTGCACCTGTCCATTTCCTCTACCACTTCTGCTGGGAGACTGTTCCACTTATCTACTCGGTAAAGAAACACTTCCTTCCATTACATTAGTTATAGTGTCTATCTCTTCTCCACTCAGCAAGCAAAGATTTGCACCGATCCAAACCTCCTGCTTCAGAGGAGGCAGCGGTGTCGCTCCGACTTGGACATCCTGCTCCAGAAGATAAAAGGTACCCGGCATCCTATTGAGTTTATCCGGTGTGGAAGCGGCTGTCCAGGTGTAAACCTCTGCCAGCAGCGGCCAATAAACAAGCCTCGGCCACTGGGCATAGCCGGGGGCTTTCTAAACGAGAGCTGAAATATTAACCCTCCGATAGCCCATCATGAAGATTTTATGTAGCGAAATGGCTCAAATTCAATCACTAATATGATCAGACATACAATTGGGGAGTCTTCTGTATGATCGCAGCGGGTAGAATAGAAAGGAGTCGGCTCCAGACGGTGTGACCCTGAGAATCTGCCCCTTCACCCTGAAAAAGGGGCAATTGCCGGACACTAGAATTTACCACCACAGTTTACATAACGCCGCGCGTCTCGGAGAGACTTTATAGCGCTTTCTCCTTGATCCCTGCAGCTTTCTGTAGGTTGAGCTCTCGCTGTTTGTGGATCAGTGATTCTCTGCTGTCCTGCCAGCCTCCGTTTGTCAGCTATTTATATATATTTATATAGTCCATAAATCCTCCTGCACGTTTTACTTTCAACTTTATTTATATACGGTTTATATTTGTGTATATATATATATATTTTGTCTTTTGTGTTTTCTTAGGGTTGCCGCTTGCCAGACCCAGTGCTTCTTTGGAGCTGTCTGTGGCTTATAACGCAGTGATTTTACATATTAATTTGGGAAACGGTGTGAAGGATGAATGCAACCAACTGATAGAGGAGACGTTGGTAAGAGGTGTGGATATTTGGAATTATTTGTTCTTTTGTACTGTTAGCCGGTTTAAAGCTCCGTCATTTGATGAAACGTCTGTGAGCCGAAGAATGTCGGGCTTTATACAATACTGGAAATCCAAATACTTTCTAAAAGTGTGTTTATATATAAAATCTGTTTTCATGGAAAACGAGAAACTTTCTGGCTGTAGCATAATAACAAAAGGGTCAATCAATTAGCTGCCTTTACTGAGGGTGTTTTGCGCCGCAAAAGCTGAGAATCTTTCCACATTTTTAGACTTTTACACACTTTCCCCCCTCACAAATTATGTATTGTTTTTTGTTGGACAGATAGAGCCTTCTTTTGATACTATTTTTGGATGTGTAGTCCAACATTTAGTATAAATAATACATTAAAGCAGTGAAAATATTTGAAAACAAAACATTTTTTGCACTATTGTCCCCCAACCAGTTCAGTTGACCAAAGTTTTGATTTTGGGAACAAAACCCAACATGCATAGTTTTTTTTTTTATGTTTTTTGGAAGTTATGGTGCACAAAGTGGAACATGCCGGTTTCCCTTATCCAATTTTAACATTTTATTTTGTGACAACTAGGTCTTATTTGGGACTGTTTAGTAGCCCACCTGCTCAAAGTACCCTCAAAAAAAGTGTATATGTTTTTCTCCGGGAGAATTTGGACACTTATCATGCCACCAGTTGGTCTCTAGTCCTGGCAATAGGAAGCCGAAACATTAATTTTCTTTGCTTCTTTCACCATATTTTCCAAGATATTTTAGTATTGTTTGCAAATATTACATGCATCTGCAGAGTAACTCAAAATGCATTCAGCTGCATCTCCATATTATACGAATACCCAGCATGCGGAAGTTTTTGTATATTTTTTTTAATTTACAGGGCATTGTAATAGGGCAGAGTAGGCACACTGAAAACAAAGGGTTAACTGACTTATTACAATGTACAATACAGATTTTTTTTAAAAAGTATGCCAACCTTTTGCTTTTCTCGTGCACCTGCTTTTGTGGGCCACAACTCCCATTATTCTTATTATCTGAGGGTGATGGGAGTTGTAATTCTGATTTCTTTAAAAAATATAAATGTTTATAAAATGTGAACGTAGGGTATTTTTTCTTTTGTGTTTTACTATTTATTTTATTTGCATGTGGGACGCGGCTGGCTGCGCCTGATCCCGTGGTATCATCCCCGCTATCCCTGCCTAAGTAATGAATAAATGTTCCCCACAGTTTTGGAAGCCCACGGCCTGGATTACAGCAACGAGACGAGCTCCGCTCTCTGGAAAAAGGCTTTTCTTGCTGAATGTCTCCAGGAACTCTCCCCAAACCTGCAGGCACTCGCCGCTTTACAGTCTCTGGTCTGGGTGGCACAAGGGAACGTTGAGGACGTTTTGGGCTTGTTTCGGCTGTTTGTTAGTTTTCAGGTAAGTCTGAAGCCTCAGTTTGTCATGCTTCCATTACCAAAGGAGGTTCTAAAAGCAGCCGCTGACTTGAATGCGCGCCATCGGCAACAAGTAGATATTGCTGCTGTGAGAATGTTTTATTCATCTAAGAACTGAAAGTATCCTGGTACCCGATCGGAGATATAATACGCCTTTTAAGCGAGTGTTTGTTTTATTTTACTGTAAAATAATAAACCTGATAATTTTCCTAATTCTAAATGCATTAACGGCAGAGACTGTGTTGTGTCAGCTCCATATTGAAAAGGTCGTTAAACTGAAACTTCCGGGTCCTTGTTGTTCGGACGCTGAACGTTCCTTCCGTGCCGTGACCAGGAGTATATGGGGAGCGCATGCTCAGCCCAACTAGTGCCAATGCTTATTTCTTCTACGCTGTCGGTAGCCGATGGCTCCAAAGCTATTGCTGATGTTCATGCAACCGGCCCACTGGCATTCGTAAAGTGCCCCGTCTTGGGGCTATAACACGCTTTCAGTGAGCAGCAATCTTACCCTCGTTAGTCGCTGGATAGAATGTTCAGTTATACGTTTCTTTTTAGGTTAGTAACACAGGTTCCCCGACGTCCGTCCTCAAAACATGGGCTCCTGCCGAGAGGACGGAGGCTGCGGCCAAAGTGCTCGATCCGATGCGGCTTAAAGAAGCTCTGTGTGTGGCCGTCGCTTTGCAGCAAGGTAACTCCGTATTCTGCATTATCGCCTTATGGGTTAGGGAATAAAGTGTTTCACCCTCTGCCACGTTTTGGTCATCAACCCGTCCAGGAAGTTTTCATTTGGTCATTTGGTATATTTTAGCAACAGCAACAGAAAGATTTAAATTCTTCCTTCATGGGATGATTACTCTTCAGTTTCTTTATTCCAAACATGCGGTAAATCATTTTTCTTGGCAAGCACATGTCAAGCCCTTTATATGTAAATGTTCATGCTACGCACCGTACACGTTAACACCTTTTGTCTATTCCAGGCCTCCATAGAATGGGTGCCGGCGATCCCGTCAGTGCCTTCGATCTGTTCCAGGAAGCTGTAGATGGTCAGTGCACCAGCGCTCTATTGGCCAAAATCTACAATTGCCAGGGATACTGTTTGATCAAGATGGTAAGATCAGGAGCCGGTGCCGGTCGGGCCCCAGGGGCTGTGTGTTGGGCATTGCAGTGGTTTTATCTGCAGCATTAGTCTTTCCCTGTATATTCACGTGATGGTCACCCTCCGGCTATCAACTGTACTTCATCAGAATGCAGGGTGTTAAGATTTAAACAAAGAAGTAAGCGAGTATAATGAGGCTTTTCCACTTATTTACCACCCTCTCAGTTTTACTTCAATTAGATGGTGGTACATCAGTGGAATAGACTTCCAGCAGAGGTGGTAGAGGGTAATACAGTGAGGGGATTTAACATGCATGGGATAGACATACGGCGCCTGAATCTAAGACGACCAACGACTGATTAAGGTTTGAGTCTTTACAGCAGGAGAGACGGGCAACTAGGTGGGGGCCAAATGGGGCCGATCTGCTGGCAAATTCAATGTTTCTATGTTTCTGGCCTTAAATAATAACTTTGCTTTCTGCATCGGAGATAAACTGGCGCATCTTGCGTTTCCCGGGGGCCGGTGGAGAATGTTTTACAGCCCAGCTGCACTCTCTGGGGAATGTCATGGCTGAAGTGAAGATTGTCGCCATCTCTTTATCCACGGGTGGCCCTCTTTCTCGTTATCGTGTAGTTGTTGTGATGTGCAGTCGCTGTCGGGTGATCACTCTGATGTCTCTTTTTCCCAGGGGAAGCCGCAGCTGTCTCTGCAGTATATGAGGCAGTCTCTGCAGCTGGATTTCAGGTGTCTGTCTGCGCTGTATAATAGCTCTCTGGCGTACCGTGAGCTGGGCAGGTTGGAAGCGGAGATCGAGGTGTTAAATCTGCTTTACAAGGCAAGTCACCGCGCATGATCAATATCCATGTCTGCACAATGTATAGCTAAATCAGTAGGCCGGCCACGTGTAATGTATATTATACAGCCGGCTCGCTGATTTAAGTATGAATTTACTGTGAAGGCAGCATCTGCTTGCATCGTAAAGAAGCATTTCTTGTTATTTTTATTCCACTCCTGTTAGTAATCATGCTGTTTCCCTCCCAGGCTTTGTGTCTTTCCTCCCCCGAAGCCCCAGCAGAAGATCCAGGCTTACTAATTAAGCCCGAACAGTTTGTGGATATCGAGCGTTTGAACCGCTGGGCTCGGGCTCCTTGTTCAGCAGAAATAAAATATTTATTAGCGCGCCGCTGTCTCCAGAGCCAACGGTCGGTGTTATTTTGTTACGTTGATTTGCAAGCTGCATAAATGAAAGCATAGTTGTTTATCAGCTGGTTAGAAAAGTCCAATGGCTACAGTTAATACCACACAGCATTAAGATACCATGTTTAAGGTGCTGTTCCGGTGGTACCTGGTTCTACAAAGGCTAGTGAATTCCCACGTCATGCGCGAGGATCCCCGTGTAATAAGTGGAGGCAAAGTCCCAATATTAGAAAATCACTCAGGCTGTACATTTTATATACGGCGAGTCCCGGGTAGTGTGGATGGCTCCGGACTTTATGCGCAAGCCATAAAATTAAAGTGAACCTTTCCTTTCTTGGTTCGAGAAGGGAAAGCATTACTTATTGTTTTAAATGGCGCCATCATATTCTGCAGCGCTGTACAATGTGATTGGAAGTGCCGCATTGTGGTGATCGCACTCTGCATGTAATGTCTTCCATTTATTAAAAGGGTGGCCGAGGCAGCTGAGAACTTCACGGAACTCCTGGAAGCTTTAAGGCACGAATCGTACCAGGAAGTAAGTGGAAAGGGTTAATGCGGGTGGTTTTATGCTTCTGGAAACAAAACTACAACAAATTTGTTGGTTCTTTTTTTGCTTTTGGAGCCAAATCAGCTCTTCAACTTTTTTTTGTTGGATTAAATGAAGCAAGAGGGTGATGTGAAAGGTGGAACCCGATGAAGTTCTGTCTTTTACCCTTCACTGTGTATTAAACCCCGAATCGCCCCCCTGAGCACTGGCCTCGGTTTTTCGCAGGCTCCGTTACCCAGTCCTGCTCCTCTCCCTGCGATCGCAGAGGTGTTTCTCGAAGCAGCCGCGAGTTTCATACATGACGAGAAATTTGACGACGCCGCATCCGTGTGCGAAGACGTCCTTGCCAAGTCACAAGCGATGATCCCGGGCAGACTCGTCATAGATGGAGCCCAAGAAGCACGAAGCCACACAGAAACTGACCAAATAAACTGCGTCCTTTGGACATCCGCTGCTCGTCTATTCCAGGCCGTGATTCAGGGGCTTCTGGGTGAACACAAGAAATCTGTGGAGGAATTCTCCAGGTACGGAGGGGGCGGCCGCGGTTTCTGAGACATTCACTAGTATATGAACCGCTCACCATCCATTGGTTCTTTGGGGTCACGAGACATTCAGATCGTATTTAATGAACCTTTTGCAGTTTCCCAATAAACATAGAAACCTAAAAACTTCAGATCGGCCCCATCCGGCCCCCATCTAGTGAAACCTGAAAACCTTAATCGTTGTTCTCGTCTTAGATTCAGGAGCCGTATGTCTATCCTATGCATGTTTAAATTCCCTCTCTGTTTTATTTATCTACAACTTCTGCTGGGAGGCTGTTCCATTTATTTACCACACTCTTGCATTACATCTAAAATAGTTTTCTCTTTTTTTTAATGTAATCTAAGGCTGTTGAGTAGGGCGTTTTCTGTACGTTTTCAGCGCGTTTCTTAGTTCCGGTCGGCTGCCCCGTGTAGCAGGAGCTCCCAGCCTCTTGTTGTTTGTCAGCAGCTCTGTTTCTTCCGTTACGAGAACCCCTGTGCGTTTCGCATTTCAATCAGTCCCACACATAACATCAACTCCTATCAACAGCGATGCCTTAGGGCGATCTGCCGGTTTACCCTCTCACTCTTGTACTCCGTCCCTTGTTTCTACTACACCTCGGACACATGTTACTTCTTGTTTCGTATTTTTCCCGCAGGTCCCTTAACGTGTTACTCGCTGTCCAATTCACAAACGCAGGTGAGTGGAAGCTGCAGCTGCCAGCCTCCTCCTGGTCCAGCTATTCTTGGCAATGAATGAAGCAGCCAATCAGGTACAGGCAAGCACTCCGATTGAAATAAGTGGGAGCGCTTTCTGACAGCAATCACATTTGTCTTTGATTTTCCCATCCTGGGGCTGGTTTTACTGGGCTGGTTCATTTTTTATTGAAATATAAATACTGCCAGTCGCAGAGTTTTAGACAGAACTCTTTTCTTATTAAATCTTATAAGCGTTTGCAGAGCCTGATTAGTTTTGGAGAGATGGGAATGTAACTGGTTGTGGCTGACGGAAGCGTCACTGTTTAGTAGATCGTGGCCGTGTGATCGATCCAGCTGCCGGCGGGGTGCGAGCGAAAGACATGCTAGTCTTCGACGTGCTGAAGGCCTGCAGCTTTATCGGCAGAGGACGCCAATTCTTGGAGCTGGAGAAGGGCCGGGATGCATTGCTGAATGCCCAGCTCGGCTTACAAACCTCGCCAGGTACTTCCGCAGGCATCGGGGGGCAACACCGTGCGATATGTGCCCTATGCGACAGGCCGGAGGCCGGAGTGCTCGCGTTTAGCGGCCGAACGCAGAGACGAGACCCCTAAATGCCAAGTGGATTTTATAAATGCTTTTTTGAATTGTTTCATTCATTGGCTGCAAATAAATAATAAGCCAATGCAGCATTTATCCTTTTTCCGTTACTTTTGCAGCTTTGTTTAGTGAATGATGGTAAACGACAAAATATCTTCTTGATAGGTCACTGAACTTCTTGCCGCTCCGTGGGGAGGAATGGATCTTCCGGGTTGGACGCGTTGCCGGTTTCTTTTTAACGTGTATCTTTTCTCCGCAGCCTTCCCGCAAGCGACCGCCGTATTCCTGAGTTGCCTTTGGCAGCTGAACCGGAAGGAAGAAGCTGTATTTCAATGGCGGAGACTTCAGGCTAATAAAACGCTCTCGGATCAGCAGTGGAAGGCGACCGAGCAGTAAGTCCGCTTCCCAGCCGACGTCCTCTCTATCCCGGTGTACGCCGTTTCAAACGTCCACATCGTACGGGTATTCCACAAAAATGCATTTTGTCCCAGTAATGGTGGGATCTTGTTTGTCCGCTGAAAGGGATGATTAAACTTATTATAGAACCCGCCGGCAGATCGGCCCCATTCGGCCCCCGTCTAGTCCGCCCGTTTTTCCCTGCTATGAAGTCTCAAACCTTAATCAGTCGTTGGTCTCGTCTTAGATTCAGGAGCCGTATGTCTATCCCGCGCATGTTTAATCCCCTCACTGTCATGTAGTAATGCTAGTGGGTATTTTACTTGGTGGCACGTACCCTTCACAACTTACTGGCCAAAGTGTAATTATAGCATAAAAAAACTTCTGCAATCTTTGGATTTAAAAGTGAAGAAAATACATTAAGTAATTATATATATATATATATATATCTCATCAGAAATAATTTCTTATATCTTACACTTACATGATCTGTCTGAACTCAAACACGCTGTTTGCCGTTTAGTACCGAAAGTTTTTAGTACCCTTTGTTTTGGACGTTTATACCTTATGTGGGTTTAATTATGATTCCCCACATAAATAATACATATCCCTATTTTTTCCTGGAACAAAAATATTTTATTTGAAAAACCATAGAAAAACAATACCATATTTTCTTTTTCTATGAATTGCGATTCTTTTATTTTCTATGAAGGAAAGTCTGATCTGAAACGGTGTTGCTGGGCTTCTGACCCTCTGTGACTTTCCATCGCAGATTCCTGCCGCTGTTTCTGCTCCAGCACATAAATCACAAATTCTATACGAATGAAGCCGTGCTGAAAGCTGTCCGGGAATCCGCCGAGGGGGGTGATGGAGGAGAGCGGATGGAGCTGGAGCCCTAGGAGGAAGGCGGCTCGCTTGTATCGCTCCCGTGCTTTCGGACTTTATAAGCTTCGCCGTGCTGTCAGAGTTTGCGTAGAAGACGTGAACTGCGCTTTATCAACAGGGAAGCCGGCTCCATATTCTTACAGGGGGTCTGTGACGCTTTGTGACGAGTGTTTACCTGGTCCCTGTACCCCCAACAGCCCGAACCACTGAGAGAGGGGGAGACAAGAGTATTTACCTTAAAACAAAAACAACAAAAATATCCGCCTTTAAATTTTTGTCCAGAAGCCCCCAACAGGAGGCGCCATCTTGGACCAGAAACACCTGCTGTAAGTGCGGGCGGCTTCAGGATGCTTCAGCCGGCCAAACTCGTGATGTCGTCAGTCACTAACAAACGTGGCAGAAGCAGTGATTTATTCATCTTTACTGTTGCCCCCGTGCAGGGCAGCAAACCAGACTGGACTCGCCTCTGCGGCTTTCATCCTTGCCATGTGCCAGCGAATGCCGACGTATCCCGGGCCTCCGTCTCTTTCGGTTGTGTGGCTCTGCGAGCGGCGCGCTAGGGAGCCCTCCGTAGTAAACTGAGCAGCTTTGGGGGAGATCAGAGATCCTGCTTGTATCTGACTCGTTGAGCAGACATGTCGCTCCTGCAACCCAAACACCGAGCACAGTGACCCAGGGAGGCCGCGCTTCAGCCGGAGAGATCCCAGCTACGGACAGAAATCTTATTCTATGGACAAATAAAAAAAAAAAAGACCTTTTAACGGGAGTTGTTGTACTTAGCGACGCAAAAACTAATGTATCGGCTTGTCTTAGTCTGTCAATTCTCGGCTTGTCTGATCCCTAACATATATATTGTATGAAGCGCTGGGTAAAGTGTTGGCGCTATATAAATAAAAGATGTTACTGTAATAATAATCAGAGCAACCAATGGAATGGACCTAAGTCCATCTATTAGAAAGTGCACTTTGCACTCCCCCCCCGCGCTGTGCAAAGTAATATAACCCTCCTCCCCAGCGCTGTGTACGGTAATATAACCCCCCAGCGCTGTATACAGTAATATAACCCCCCAGCGCTGTATACAGTAATATAACCCCCCAGTGCTGTATACAGTAATATAACCCCCAGCGCTGTATACAGTAATATAACCCCCCAGTGCTGTATACAGTAATAACCCCCAGCATTGTATACAGTAATATAACCCCCCAGCGCTGTATACAGTGATATAACCCCCCAGCGCTGTATACAGTGATATAACCCCCCAGCGCTGTATACAGTAATATAACCCCAGCACTGTATACAGTAATATAACCCCCCAGCGCTGTATACAGTAATATAACCCCCCAGCGCTGTATACAGTAATATAACCCCCCAGCGCTGTATACAGTAATATAACCCCCCAGCGCTGTATACAGTGATATAACCCCCCGGCGCTGTATACAGTAATATAACCCACCGGCGCTGTATACAGTAATATAACCCCCCAGCGCTGTATACAGTAATATAACCCCCCAGCGCTGTATACAGTAATATAACCCCCCAGCGCTGTATACAGTAATATAACCCCCCAGCGCTGTATACAGTAATATAACTCCCAGCGCTGTATACAGTAATAACCCCCAGCGCTGTATACGGTAATATAACACCCCCAGCGCTGTATATAGTAATATAACCCCCCAGCGCTGTATACAGTAATATAACCCCCCAGCGCTGTATACAGTAATATAACCCCCAGCGCTGTATACGGTAATATAACCCCCCAGCGCTGTATACGGTAATATAACCCCCCAGCGCTGTGTACGGTAATATAACCCCCCCAGCGCTGTATACGGTAATATAACCCCCCCAGCGCTGTATACGGTAATATAACCCCCCCAGCGCTGTATACGGTAATATAACCCCCCCATCGCTGTATACGGTAATATAACCCCCCAGCGCTGTATACAGTAATAACCCCCCAGCGCTGTATACAGTAATATAACCCCCAGCTCTGTATACAGTAATATATCCCCCCAGCGCTGTATACAGTAATATAGCCCCCCAGCGCTGTATACAGTAATATAACCCCCAGCGCTGTATACAGTAATATAACCCCCAGCGCTGTATACAGTAATATAACCCCCAGCGCTGTATACAGTGATATAACCCCAGCGCTGTATACAGTGATATAACCCCAGCGCTGTATACAGTAATATCTGGTTTTATCTCATTTTGTTACAAAAAAACTCCCTTTATCTGCAGACTTGGAGCCGCCATTGCTGTCAGTCATGTGATATTTTGGTGAATTTACTGGCGCAAACACTACTGAGCTAATGCTTTATGGCAATGCTGATGAAGTCCTTCCTCTATAGACTTGCATTGATTAGAATGTCCAGCTGGGTGATTAAGACTGAGCCGTATTGTTCCACGCAGGCAGTATGATAAGGAGTCGGGGTGTTAAGTAGATTGGGGAATTGGATAACAGAGCAAGAACTTGAAAAAAAAATTAGCTGCTATGCAGCTGCCTGTAAATATATTAAATGGCAAAAAGGAAACAGCAGTATCACCAAAAACATTTTAATCTGAGACCAGGAATACAAATAAAGTGGCAGGATTTCCCCTGCTATGTGGCAGATGGGCTGTTGCCACCCCCTGCCCCTGCAGCTGGCCTGGTTGGCCTAGGCCGGTACACACTACTGTGCAGTGAGAACAATATGTGTGTGGCTAGTAAATACCAGGAAATGACTCTACATCTCTAAACACACCGATCGTTTCACAAAGCAGCCGGTGTATGCGATGTTGTTAAGGCTTCGATGGTTTGAATGACAACCGTCACATCCAATGAGCTGCAGCCAGATATTTAGCTAGGGCACCACCTTCACCTATTCTTTCCTCCTAGCGATTCAACTGGGCCACGCCTTTCACACATTGTAACCAATCAGACGTAGCCAGCATAACAGTTGCTAGGCAGCTTTGCATCAGACTCTTGCTTCGCCAATGAACTGTTCAATTAACAGCAGGCCAATCGCAGGCGGCAAACTAGAAGCAACGAAGGGGCGTCATCACATGCTAAGACACTTAGTATTGGTCCTGGTTCCTCCGCGCATGCGTAGTTGGAGTACATGACGCAGCGCTTTCCCGTGTGGCAGGCTCCTCCCTCCTAAGCAGTCAGTCACACAGTAAGGGACAGACCGGGTACCCGGGCATCGCAGGCAGCGGCGGTACGAGGGTAGCGGACAACAGTGACACAGCGGCGCGAACCACCGGGGCAAGAGGCAGCATCAGCAGTACGTGACTAGAGACGGGAAAACCGGCAATACCGGCAGCCAGTGCTCAGCGGCACAACCCGGACACCAAACATGGCCTCCGGATCAGAGTGAGTACGCGCCTCGGGTAGACTCGCCAGGGGCCTCAGGGGAGGTGGAAGAAAAGGAAGGGACTGGGGGGGGTTGTAGGCTGTAGCCGGGTCCTGGCAGTCACAGCACTTACCTGGCGGTAACGCCTCCCCTGCGCTGAGTGCGGCCTAGTGAGCGCATCCTGCTGTGTCATGCAGGCCCGGCCTGGATGCGGGTGGACTCAATCCTGTCACTGCTCGGCCTGGGCCTTAGGCCGCAGCCGGTGATCCTCTCCCTCATGACGGGGAGTCACCTGACTCTAACATCCTGGTCTCCTGCCCGTTTCCTGGTTCTCTTGCCGGCGGTGAGGCCGGAGCCTGATGCCGGCATTGTGTCAGAGGCCCTCATCCCCGGCTTCCTGTCAGAGTTACCGGAAGCTTGTGGTACCGGGACACCTGCCAGCAGCCGGTACCCTGTCTAGCTGTCCGGGTCCGGTCTATGCTTTATCTTCCTTGTAACCCAATGAATAAAGCATCCTGATCCAGGAGGAGCCCCTGGGCATCTGAGCTTACAATCTATTCTGCGCACTCAGCCTTATGTATAAACTTTCAGTGTCAGACTATTATATTTTCTTTTTATAGTGCCAACAATTCCCGCAGTGCTTCTTACAGTCCCTACATTCAAAGGGTCTTAGCTAACAGCGGAGCTCTCCTGACCCTCTCTGCTGGCCGGCAGCCCTTTGTCCATCTGGTATGCTCTGTAATGTTTTATTCAGTAGCATCAGCAAGTACAGCATGTAGGTGCCCCTCCCCCTACATCTTATATAGAGGGCCCCTATATACATTACACTGGGCATGACGTTAGGACATTGCGTCGTATCGCGCGTGTTCCGCATGTCCCTGATACCCGTATCAATAATCTTTGTAAATAATATATATTTTTTATTTTCTATAGGTACGACATATAGGCTACGGTTTTAATTTAGTGAGAATTTGCACACTTTGGCAGTGAAAGGGTTAAGTAGCAACCCAGAGGGAGAACATACAAAGCGCCAGCATCGCTACCCCGATACGGACCGGTCTGAGCGACGATATCTCCCCGTTTACCTTTTGGTGTAACGTCATCCAACGTGCCGGTTGGGTTCACGATATGTGATAAAAGTTTGGGGTCCTAGTTTTTAAAAAGAAAAGCTAATTTTGTCCATTAAAATAACATGAAATGGATCAGAAACCCAGCACAGACGGGGTTAATGTTGTTAATGACTATTGTAGCTGGAAACGGCTGATTTTTAATGGAATCTCTTCATAGGTGTACGGATGCCCTTTATCACTCCCACCACTCCTGTGTTCCAATGGCCCTTTATCACTCCCATCACTCCTGTGTTCCAATGGCCCTTTATCACTCCCATCACTCCTGTGTTCCAATGGCCCTTTATCACTCCCATCACTCCTGGGTTCCAATGGCCCTTTATCACTCCCATCACTCCTGTGTTCCAATAGCCCTTTATCACTCCCATCACTCCTGTGTCCCAATGGCCCTTTATCACTCCCATCACTCCTGTGTCCCAATGGCCCTTTATCACTCCCATCACTCCTGTGTTCCAATGGCCCTTTATCACTCCCATCACTCCTGTGTCCCAGTGGCCCTTTATCACTCCCATCACTCCTGTGTCCCAGTGGCCCTTTATCACTCCCATCACTCCTGTGTCCCAGTGGCCCTTTACCACTCCCATCACTCCTGTGTCCCAGTGGCCATTTATCACTCCCATCGCTCCTGTGTCCCAGTGGCCATTTATCACTCCCATCACTCCTGTGTCCCAGTGGCCATTTATCGCTCCCATCACTCCTGTGTTCCAATGGCCCTTTATAACTCCCATCACTCCTGTGTTCCAATGGCCCTTTATCACTCCCATCACTCCTGTGTTCCAATGGCCCTTTATCACTCCCATCACTCCTGTGTTCCAATGGCCCTTTATCACTCCCATCACTCCTGTGTTCCAATAGCCCTTTATCACTCCCATCACTCCTGTGTTCCAATGGCCCTTTATCACTCCCATCACTCCTGTGTTCCAATGGCCCTTTATCACTCCCATCACTCCTGTGTTCCAATAGCCCTTTATCACTCCCATCACTCCTGTGTCCCAATGGCCCTTTATCACTCCCATCACTCCTGTGTTCCAATGGCCCTTTATCACTCCCATCACTCCTGTGTCCCAGTGGCCCTTTATCACTCCCATCACTCCTGTGTCCCAGTGGCCCTTTATCACTCCCATCACTCCTGTGTCCCAGTGGCCCTTTACCACTCCCATCGCTCCTGTGTCCCAGTGGCCATTTATCACTCCCATCGCTCCTGTGTCCCAGTGGCCATTTATCACTCCCATCACTCCTGTGTCCCAGTGGCCATTTATCACTCCCATCACTCCTGTGTTCCAATGGCCCTTTATAACTCCCATCACTCCTGTGTCCCAGTGGCCCTTTATCACTCCCATCACTCCTGTGTCCCAATGGCCCTTTATCACTCCCATCACTCCTGTGTTCCAATGGCACATTGTGTTCCCTCATTCAAGTTTAAGTTTTAAAGGCTAATTCATGGTTTGTTACAGGGCTTAGGGCTGGAGTCAGAACTTTTAATGTCTTTTGACCCAATTAGAAAGCGGTGCGAGGACCCCAATCGTCGGTTACATTTGGCTGGACGGAGAATCTGTTCCGTTGTTACCCGGAGTGCGAGTTTCTGTTCCTCGGCCGCTCCCTTTAACCATGAAATAGAAAGTGATGCGGAGAACACACCGCGGATACGAACAGAAAGTAAACAGCTGAGATACGGCGACGTATATGAAAGAGCTTCTATTATTACTTATATCTAACGCCATCATAACGAGGAGAGCTTCATGCAAGAATTCAAGGGAGGGAGGGCTCTGTGCACAGGAGCTTACAATCTAGAGCGCGTTGGGATGTATTTGTTAGGGATGGACCAGCCGCAGTGGTATAAATATTATAGAGGCAGAGAGGCGGGTTAAAATAACTCCTGAAGCGCTCAGGCAGCCGGGGGGGAGATAGAAGGGAGGGAGAGAAAGATACGTCCAGCGTTCATGCTGGGTTGTATAGGAGGGAGAGCAGGGGTTACAATAGTCAGGGCGGGAGGTAATGAGGGCACGGACCAGGGCCTTAGTGGCATCTTGTGTTGGGAAGGAATGGATGCGGGAAACGTTTGTGGGATGGAGACGGCAGTTTTTAGCGACAGAATGTGGGGGTTAAATGAGAGGTCAGAGTCAAGGTCGACGGGGGGGGGGGAGGTTTCTGCCATTAACATCCAGGAGACTGATGAGGGAAGAGAAGTACGGGATTGGGGGGATCCCTGCGGCGGGACAGCCTGTTACACGAGTATAACTTTACCGCCTACTCTGTAACGCCGCTCTTATAATGTCTGAAATCGGACATTTAAAGCGATTTAATTCAACCTTTGGAAAGTTATTTTGCTTCCAATTCATTTTCCTTCATTTAACCTTCAAACCGCAGCTTCACCTGCAGCACTTCCCGCGACATTCGATTCAAACTATAAGGAAAGCCTTAAGGGCTCACCCGGGCAATATGTCGGTGGCATCAGGGGCAGAACTGGTTTGTGTTACGCAGCTACTCTCTACCCATCATGCCTTCTATACACGCGTGTGTTTACAGGAAATCACCCCCCCCCCCAAATCAATCCCACGAGGGCCACACTTAAAACGGTCAGCAAATAGCAAGGTCTGCGTCCGGCCCCGGCTGGTCTGCTGTCTTAATTGATGTCAAACGATATTTTCTGTGTTCCGGGAGTGGATGAGCTCCTCAGGCGGATATATTTCAAAATATACATTAAAATAAGGCAACAGAGGAGAGCGCGCAGCACGTTAAGGGGGGGTTTCAGGTACATGGGGTGGTCCGATGTCCCGGCAAACCGCCAACAGACTGTGTCGGGCCGCACCTTACGCCGTTTAATAATGTATACATCGTCCGGGGTCATTGTCTGCTAAATAAAAGGGATATTGTAACCTTATTCCACGGAGCGTACCGCGCACCCTTTCCTTTCCGGCTCGGTTTACAAGCTCTGCCGGTTACTACAAACAATGTCTTCGAATATAGTCTGAGAATAGAGCGTGCCGTCCACACCGGCCCCTCAGTCTTCTGTATTTTAAATGAGTTGCTGCCACGTATAAGAGCTCTAGCTGCCTTTTAGTGTACAGCAGAGGCATACCACCGGCCAAGAGTAACGGCGTTTACCCGGTCGGGGGCATTTTAGGGCGAGGGGTACAGAGGATGTGAAACTTGAGTAGAAGTTCTGGATACAGGCGTCTGTCTCGGGGGCTGGGCGCAGTCTGTTGGGTAACTAATAATAATAATAATAATAATAATAATGTCTCTGCGACCACCTATGGATGCGACCTTTAAACTTCATTTTTTTCCTCCCCGCGCAGTTCTAAAGCAGATGACTTATCCACTGCAATTCTCAAGCAGAAAAACCGGCCCAATCGGTTGATTGTCGATGAAGCCATCAATGAAGACAACAGCGTGGTCTCCTTGTCCCAGGTGTGTATAACATGCGCCTGGAGGGTTGATTTATGTCTCGGGTGTTTTTTTTCTGTCTTCACTTGGATCTTACCTGCTTGGCCGTTTTGCGCAGGCCAAGATGGACGAGCTTCAGCTGTTCAGGGGAGACACCGTTCTCCTAAAGGGGAAGAAGAGGCGAGAAGCCGTCTGCATTGTCCTGTCGGACGACACCTGCTCGGACGAGAAGATCCGCATGAACAGAGTGGTCCGTAACAATCTGAGGGTCCGACTAGGAGATGTGATCAGGTACGGCGCTGGGTTTAAACTGTGTGTCCTGCGGACAGAGAGGGGCAATGGGGTAACAGTCCATATCTTTATATAAATATATATTTTACTCAAGCTCTGCACTGGATTTGTAAGTAAAACCCGTGTATAATAACTCCAGTTTCACGGGTTACTTCTACGATCTTGTGTATACATACACATATATACACTCACCCACATATACCGATACTAAAACGTGTACTCGCTCCTCACATCTACATTCAGTAGCCTTTGTAGGATCAGCAGGAGGCTCATCCTTTGTGTCCCGGTGGCCAGCGATGGGGCAGTCAGCATGCTGGGACTGAAGGAACGTCGATGGAGAAGGCTTTGCCTTCAGTCCCAGCTTGCGGAGTCTGATGATATATTTTATATCCCAATCTCTCTGTGGTTTCTCAGAAGTCATGTAATGCCGTAAACAGGGTAACGACCAAAGTGCCCTTTATCACTGAATTTGGGAATAAAGTGTGTGTGTGTGTGTAGATATATGTATACATTCTCTATCTCTCTCATAGTAGCCAAGAGTCTAGCCACCTTTTATTGAGCCAGCAATATATAAAGTTGCTTACGGGGGTCTACGTTCAGAAAGATGAGCCGGGACGGGCTCTGCTCTCATGAAGTTTAACCGGGGAATTGTTTCGCTTGCAGCATCCAGCCCTGCCCTGATGTGAAGTACGGCAAACGGATCCATGTCTTACCCATGGATGACACAGTCGAAGGGATCACTGGGAATCTGTTTGAGGTTTATCTTAAGCCTTACTTCTTGGAAGCCTACAGACCAATCAGGAAAGGTACGGACCCTCGGAGTAAAGCAGTCGCCCCGCAGCAGAGATTATAACATATGTTATAACATCGCCTCTTGTATATTATCTCCTTGTTAGTTGCTGTCGGTTTCCTTTTTGTTATTAAAGGAGAGGTAACTGTTTTTTCTCAGTATAAGAGTTGGTTTTTTTTATTATTATTTTGTGTTAGTTTTATTCAGGAGATAATTCATGCTTTGCCAGGATGGTCAGAGGAACAACAAATACCAAAAACACAATAGTAAAACAGTATAGTAATCGGTTTTGTTTGTTGTGCTTTTGATGCCTCCTAAACATTAGTGTGTGCCGGTTCTAGACCCAGTCGTTCTCACGATCTTTAAATGTGATAAAGCCGAAGAGGCAGATTTGTAGTTTTACAAACTAATATACCGGATTATATACCGGATTAGAGCTTCACGAGGCGACGATTGTATTTTTTTTTTTTTTTTTTTTGTTGTTTTTTAATACTTCGGCAGCCTTGTGTTTTCCGCCCATTAAACTAACAGGAGGTCCTTTGTTTTTCTGCAGGGGACATCTTTCTGGTGCGCGGTGGGATGCGTGCCGTGGAGTTCAAGGTGGTGGAGACTGATCCCAGCCCATACTGCATAGTGGCCCCAGATACCGTAATTCACTGTGAAGGAGAGCCCATCAAGCGCGAGGTAGGAACGAGTAAAGAAGTGTTTACACGGAGCATCCGGTGTCCGGTCTCTCTGCCGGTGCTGATTCTTTCCTCCTTTCGCAGGATGAAGAGGAGTCACTCAATGAAGTGGGTTATGATGACATTGGTGGCTGCAGAAAGCAGTTGGCCCAGATTAAGGAGATGGTGGAGCTGCCGCTCAGACATCCAGCGCTTTTCAAAGCTATTGGCGTGAAGGTAAGCGGTAGCCTCGAGTGAAGCCTTCAGGGAGTGGATCACTAATCCCTAAAACTGAATTGGGTATTAAGCTGCCATATAACAGTCTATCGCCTCGTCACGGCCAAACACTTGGTATTTATTCTATGGGCACGAATTCTGAATTCTTCTGCGTTAGACGTCACTTTTCACGCCATTCTCGCAATTTATTATAAGCTGATGACGTTTCCTCTTCTGTAGTTCCTGAAAGGCTGCGTACACGGCGTGTACATATCTAGGGGCAATTAATTTAGAAGAATATCTTAAAAACTTTCTAAGCCGCGTTTTCTACCCATGGGTTGGCTGCTGGTTTCATGACTGCCGAGCTGTGATGTGAGAGCGTTTACCGTATTGCAGTCTTACGCCTGCTCTCAGGGGTGCAGGATTATGTCTTTCAAAATGCTGTATTATGACTATTTCACTTATTACCAATACCATTCATATTTTCTAAATTTATTGTGCAGCCTCCACGTGGTATTCTGCTATACGGACCCCCAGGAACTGGAAAGACCCTCATTGCTCGGGCTGTGGCTAATGAAACGGGTGCATTTTTCTTTCTGATTAATGGTAAGTCTCTGTAGTAACGAGAACGCACAGGTAGCCGGCGGACGCTCTCATGCTGCGGCTCTCGCCGGGTCTCTGAATGTTTAAGTGTTCATTTTGACACCTGCTGTTTCTAGGCCCGGAGATCATGAGCAAACTGGCTGGTGAGTCTGAGAGCAACTTGCGCAAAGCGTTCGAGGAGGCCGAGAAGAACGCCCCTGCTATCATCTTCATAGATGAATTGGATGCCATCGCCCCGAAGAGAGAGAAGGTGCTTGGATAAAATGACTGACGACGTTCTCGGGCGCTTATTGTCCTCTTGTGTTATATACAGAGCTTTTATAAGTAACTTTATAATTGGGGCCTGGAAAGAGCAGCATTTCACCGAAACCTCCCGATATCATCTTGTCCGTCTCGGCTGCCGGGTATTGGGGCAGATAAAGTCTTATTTGCGTCTGTAGGTCGGTGTTTTTTCTTCACATGGAGATCTAATTTCTGTATATATGAGCAACTATGTAAGGAGGAGTAAAAACTGACTTTTATTCTTTTGTTGTGGTGCAATATACCTTCAAATACATATCGGAGCCTCGGCTCCTGTTTAATGTGTAAATACTAGTTGTCTGTAGATGAAGTGAGGTTCAGGGCGTTTATGAGATCGGCTTGGGTTTGGACGGAGCCGTATGCGAGGAGATGCGGGATATACGTTCTGGGTTTCTGTCCATAACGCTGCCTCTCTCTCTTTCAGACACACGGTGAGGTGGAACGCCGCATTGTGTCGCAGCTGTTAACGCTCATGGATGGGCTGAAGCAAAGGGCGCATGTCATCGTTATGGCTGCAACGAACAGACCCAACAGCATTGATCCGGCACTCAGGCGATTCGGTGAGTCCTCCTTGTGTCTGCTTACACCGTGCTGACCAATATCTGTACCAAACTAAGCCCAATCGCGTTTAATAATCGTCATCCCTGGTAGGATCCGTTTATGTGAATAGCCTTCCCGGAACCAGTGCTCGTTATATTGGGCTTTAAGGGGGGGGGTTATGACTTTAGCTTTGTATGCACCGTATATTAAAGTGCTAGACTGATGTGTATGCTTGTCTTCTAGGTCGCTTTGACAGGGAGGTTGATATTGGAATCCCTGATGCCACCGGTAGACTGGAAATCTTACAGATTCACACCAAGAACATGAAGCTGGCTGATGATGTCGATCTGGAACAGGTTGGTCGAGTGTTCGGCTTTCAGACTTTCCACAGGGGGCTTTGAGGTTGTTAGTGGCTAAATATCGTATCTTTATACGGTAAAAATCTAAATGTTCTACCTGTTATGACAACTAGGGGGCAGTATGCTGCCTCAGAACACACTTACCCCAGCAGCCCCGCCATCTGCCTGATCCCTTACACACAACTCGCTGATCTGTGCGTATTCAGTGGTTATTATAACGTTTCAGTGTAAAGCTGTACTTGTGCTTTATGCGGGGTGGGTGATATCTATATATTATTATATAAATTCTGAGTGCTCGTCTTTAATTCCCCGTCCTCAGAAAAGGATGAGGATGAGTGTCTCGGCTCCCGCACGCTCACTGCTTTATCCCCGCAGGTGGCTAATGAAACCCATGGACACGTAGGCGCCGATCTGGCCGCTCTGTGCTCAGAGGCTGCCCTCCAGGCCATCCGCAAGAAGATGGATCTCATCGATCTGGAGGATGAGACTATAGATGCCGAAGTGATGAATTCGCTGGCTGTCACCATGGATGACTTTAGAGTAAGTATTAGAGCGCCTGGCCGTGTGCCTGCGCATGTATTTTGGCTTATGACTACCAGCTGAGTGACATTTAGGTCACAGAGATTGGCATTGAACACCCGTCTGTTTTTAGTGTGTGAATCACGTAGCTTTTTGCAGCTTAACAGATGTGAATTTCCAATCGCTTCTCCGTATTATTCTGGGGCACGGCGTAGCTGTGGGTGCTGTGAGATTGTTTCGGTTTGGGATATTTTGTATCTAGGTGGGTGATTCGTTGATCTGCAGGTCTTGGCAGTCTGTAATTGATGCATTTTGTGCTCTGTTCTCTATCAGTGGGCCCTGAGCCAGAGTAACCCGTCGGCACTGCGTGAGACCATTGTAGAGGTTCCTCAGGTTACCTGGGAGGACATCGGCGGCCTGGACGATGTGAAGAGAGAACTCCAGGAACTGGTGCAGGTGGGTGTCACAATGGCTGCTTTCTGATGTCATTCCCTTCGGTGGTGGGTTTTCCAGGGTGGGGGGTATCCGAAATTTATTCACCCAACAATCGATAGGTTTCCTGGGTGTTTGGGAGGTGACCACTTACACCAAATAGAGCTCCCCAAAAGTGAATAGAATGACCGTCCTTTGGACACGTCTCTAAAGCTTTAGCAGTAATGGATAGTAATACCAAATTACAGATTGTTAGATTGTAAACATGGGTGAAAGGCTCTTGACCCTATTTTAACCTCTTGCGTTCACATTCTGTTTCAGTACCCCGTGGAGCATCCAGACAAGTTCTTGAAGTTTGGAATGACTCCTTCCAAGGGTGTCCTGTTCTATGGGCCTCCTGGATGCGGTAAAACTCTCCTAGCCAAGGCCATTGCCAACGAATGCCAGGCGAACTTCATCTCCATCAAAGGTCCAGAGCTGCTCACCATGTGGTTTGGAGAGTCTGAAGCCAACGTCAGAGAGATCTTTGACAAGGTGAGTGCGTTTGCCAAGCAGACTTACAGCGTGTGCTATTTTATTTTGTCGCTCAGTTCTGTGTGTGTATATATCAGATAGCAGAGGTTGGCACATATTTTGTGAAAGTTTGCATCTTCCTACATAGATTCTTATATATTGAAGTAAGGAATATGTAATCATTATTCTGTTCCCTCTGTGGCTGACCGCTTATAATTTATTTATTATTATTATTATTATTGCTCTTACAATTGGAACCTGTCAGGGCTAGAAGCGCAGTAACTCTGGGATGTGAGCCTTTAAATGCAGGTGCTAAAGCCTGGACGCTCAGTCCTTGATGGGACGTTCTAACTTTAGAAGCGTTTTGTACCTGTGCCAGGTGTGTAACGAGGACTGATTGTGCAGTCGCGTTACATTAACAGCTTCTCGCTGTAATTGTTGGCGTTGGAGAGCTCTTCTTCGCTGTCCGGTCTGCAGTTCTTTTCAATTCCTTGGAGAGTCTGTAGGGTCCGTTTTATTAAGAATTTGTTGAGTGTGCAGCAGTCAGCAGCTGGTTTCAACTGTGATCTCTTCCAATACATTGCCTGTTTTTTACGTTAATTTTCTCAAGTGGGAGAACTAAAGCTGTTCCTCTCCCTTTTGACCCGCAGGCTAGGCAGGCTGCTCCCTGTGTACTCTTCTTTGATGAGTTGGACTCCATAGCCAAAGCCCGAGGTGGTAACGTCGGTGACGGCGGTGGAGCCGCTGACAGAGTTATCAACCAGATCCTAACAGAGATGGATGGCATGTCCACAAAGAAGAACGTGTTTATCATCGGCGCCACCAACAGACCCGACATCATTGACCCCGCCATCCTGCGTCCCGGACGTCTGGACCAGCTCATCTACATCCCCCTGCCAGACGAGAAATCGCGCATGAATATCCTGAAGGCCAACCTGAGAAAGTCTCCTGTTGCTAAGGTAAGGAAACACAGCTGACGCACCTTGCGATCTGGTGAAGATTTTCTCGCTCTGATCAGAAACTTCACCATTAAGATGAGTTTCTCTGCTCGGCCCAAATATGAGTCCGTCCCTCATGTGATAAATGTCTGTATAACACGGGTTGTGAAGACGAAGGAAATATTTGAATTGCATTGGTTTGTGGGATAAAATGTATCTGCAGAGTTGTTGTCATGGTCCTCATTCTGTCTGTCATGCGTTTTCTTCTAGGATGTTGACCTTGACTTCCTGGCCAAGATGACCAACGGCTTCTCTGGCGCTGATTTGACGGAGATCTGTCAGCGCGCCTGCAAACTGGCCATCCGCGAATCCATCGAGAACGAGATCAAGAGGGAGCGGGAGAGGCAGACCAACCCTTCCGCAATGGTATGACCCAAAGCTTCACACACCTGTACCATCCGGATGGTTTCGCCTTCATGTAGGAAGTTGGCGTGACGGATTGTTACGTATTTACTATCACAGGCCACAGGAGAACATGTGCACCACATGACATTGTGTGCAGCAACATAACCCTTGACCTTCTCTATTAACCATTCGTGCTCCGTCTTTTCTTCTGCAGGAAGTGGAGGAGGATGACCCTGTGCCAGAAATTCGCAAGGATCACTTCGAGGAGGCCATGCGCTTTGCCCGCCGCTCTGTCAGCGACAACGATATCAGAAAATACGAGATGTTCGCACAGACCCTGCAGCAGAGCCGCGGATTTGGCAGCTTCAGGTAATCATCTGCGGGATAAACCCAGTGCCGGTCGGTCTGCTGCCGAGGCGTGTTCTATAGTCCGGTTGAATGTTAATGCAAGGCTTTGGTGTCTCGAGATCGTAAGCCTGCGGGCCGAGCCTCTCCACCTAATGTATCAGTCTGTCAACGCTAGTCTTACCCATTTAATACACGTATAGTACGAAGCGCTGGGTAAATTGTTGGCGCAATATAAATATTAGATGATATCTAAAGCTGAAGGCCTGGATTATTACAGTCCAACAGTTGGGGTAATTACTGTATTTTTCCCCCCGCAGATTTCCATCTGGTAGCCAAGGAGGAGCCGGTCCCAGTCAAGGTGCCGGTGGAGGCAGCGGCGGGAGTCATTTTACCGAGGAAGAGGACGATCTCTACGGCTAGACGAGGCCTTTCTCACCGTCCGGGTTGTACAGCGAAGAAATTCCTGCGTTAATGGACACTCTGCTTTTCATTCCTCAGTCAGACCGCCGTAGCTGCACACACCGCTCCCGATTTATTGTTTTGTTGTTACGGGTCTGTGAAGAGGGGAGCCAAATTTTGTCAGGATCGGGCTACAACATTTCTTTCCCTTCTTTCCGCCCGTCCCAAAGCCGCTGTAGCTCTTTGATAAAGGAAAAAAAAAAGTTTTGCGCAGTCAACGAGTTCCTGTAACGTGACATTTTGTACTATTCCTTCAGCACCTGGGATGCATGCAATGCGTAGCCGTGACGGCCCTCAACCTCCTCTCGCTTATCTTTCGGCAGCGAAGTCCTCCTCCACTTGTGACGGGGGCCGGCGTGCGGCTGCTGCCCTCGTACAACGTGACGGGGGGGTCTTTTCGCGTGTAAATGCTGAAAGATGGTGATAGTGTTGGCGGGAAGATCAAGCGGCCGTGCTTTGGCTCTTGGCATTGTAGGCCTCTCCAGATCTGAAAGGATCTCCCCCCTCGGGTGGATTTAAAACATAGAGTGGAATTTTTTTATGTTGGTATTGGGCTTATAATGTTATTGGATCCAAGCGAAGAAAAAAATAAAATACATGCAGGTTGTTGGAATCTAACGTGAGAATAAACTGACTGATCACTGAATTTTCTCTTTATTGCGCAATCGATTTTTGGAAGTTAGTGCCTTTAGATCGTCCCTTCACCCGTCCCTATCCTCAGCGTGTGCCGGAGCTTTACATTATGACAAGAAGTCGGTAGGATTTCATGCAATATAATCAGATATTTGATTGCGTGGTGGTGCTTGAGAGAGAAGATTTATTATTTGATATAGCACCATCGTATTCCGTAACGCTGTACAATGGATAAACGAGGCATAACTAGCAGTATATAACATCATTCCTACCTTATGGAAATAGGTAAGGAGGGCGCTGCACAAAGGATTTTACAATGTAGAGATTTTGGGGTGCTGTTGAAATGATCTGTATCCCCCATACAATAAAAGTCCCACTGATTCAGCTCCATGGAACTGTTATAAGATGGGACTCGCCGAGATTACTTTGTCAAGCAATGTATCGGCATTTAGTGAGATGAGATCCCCGATATTTTTGCGCTGGTATCTTGCTTCGCTTTGTAATAATCTGCCGCAGATATCGCCTTCCTCCAGTCAAGAATCCTTTACCTCTAAGCTTAATCTCTCCAAACCTATTATAAACTCAATGACAAAGAGCAAAGTAGATCTAATATCTTATTAACGGTATTGTTGGCACTATATAAATAAGATGTCCATGCACCGTACATCGCAAGCGTAATCATCAATAAGTCTCCAAAGTCCGTATTTCCTGTAATCCGAGATCCGAATCCGTTCCTAGAATCGGAGTAACTGCCCCTAGAACGCGACGTTCAAAATGTAATTAGCGGTAGAAGCCTCCGGAAGATCCACAGCGCCCAGGGCTGCATACGATATCGCAAATAAAATGGAATATTTACTGTATATAAAACCCATAATAAATTCATTAGTGAAGCAGGCAAAGCGTCCTCGTGGAGATAAATCAAACAAATTCGCGCCACGCCAGGTTCCAGAGGAGCAGCGAACCTCGAAATTAAAATCATTAGGATTAGATTAATATCTGAATGCCGTGTCTGAAATGGACAGCTGACCATTACACCAACAGGGACTTTGATGACATCACATTCTAAATACACAGACATTAATGTGATGTCATCCCCCCTTTGCAGATATAACGGCGTCCGCTCTTCTGGGGAATTTCTGTATACATTTTTGCCCATTCATCCAGCATTTATGAGCTTGGGGGACCAACTTCACATTAATGTCTAGGTATTTAGAATGTGATGTCATCAATGTCCCTGTCAATGGTCAGGCGTCCCAATACTTTTGTCCATGGAGTGTAGTTGGATTTTAAGCAAAGTATCAGCCCGAGTAGAAGAGTTCTTTTCCTTGCTGAGTCTAAGGTTGGCCGTAATAGATTGTTTTGTTAAATAAATGGCCCAACCTGCTTTTATTGGGGTTAAAGTAGTCATCCCCTTTTGGGTCCAAAAAGCTGTGAAGTAATCCCTAAAATTGGCCACATTGCCGGGGTATATTCTGTGATAGAACGCACCATTCTGCTGGCCTGTCACGGACTTTCTAAACGTCCTGAAAGCTGTTCTTCAGCCGCATTCAGCAGATCCTTTCATAGAGAAACTAAAGACTTGTTTATTGCGAGAGCCAAGAAAGCGGAAACCTCGTCGGCTCAAAGATTTCCACAAATTCTGTCGGAACGTTGAGTTTCATAGTTGAATGTAAAGGGAGAATGGAAAAGGCGATAGAACCTTCACACCATATATATATATATTATCATATATACATTACTTATAAGGGGTTTTATTCCCTATTTCATTGAAGTAACCAAAGTAACCTTATCCGTCTCTCTGCTGTATGCGGGAGCCGCCATCTTTTTGCCCCGTCACGGGGTATAAATCTCCCCGTCTCCCTGAGATATCTGTGATAATAGCGTTACGGAGGGACCTGCGTGGCTGGAAACAATCTCTAGCGCTAGAAGCTCACTGTTGTCCGCTAAAACAATGCGGGAGAGAACAGGAAGCGGCTTACAACTTCCTGCTTGGGCTGACACGGAGAGAACAGGAAGTGGCTTCCAACTTCCTGCTCGGGCTGGCCGGAGGATTCTGAGGCCGCCCTCACTGAGGGATCATGGGAAATGGGGGGAATTTGCATGAAGCGAATAAGATTTTGTTTAACCCCTTGGCTGCTAAGCCATTTCACACCCTGGTGCTAAGCTAGTTTTCGGCATTTTGGTGCATCTCACGTTTAAACGTGTTTCAAGTAAATTTCTTGGGAATAAACTATACAAACCATATATTGTTTTTTTCAGAACACCCAGCAGATTCCAAATATACCATTTTCATATGTGTATGTCTCATAAGGTTTGCAAAATACAACCAAAAATGGGAAAAAAGTGTAATTTTTCACTTCCAACTCAATAAAAACTAGTTTGTAATGTTATTTTTCTAAACTCTAATATCAAAACCTGTGTTGCTAAATATTTGTAGTAGGTAACCGGTCTAAAATAAACAGAAATTGAGAACAGTAGACTGTGTTTTTCTAATATTTTATAGCTAAAAGTTAAATTTATTAGACTATCACAAAATTCATCTTTAAATTTAATGCATGGCTGCCGTCAATTAAACAGCTCTAGCTGCCCGGGATGTTAAAATATGCCAACAAAACTATATATTTTTAGAAACTACACCCCCAGCCGCAGCAAATGAGGTCTTATTTGTATTTGTATCACAAATCTGCCGTGCACAACAAATAAGTGAATATCACACAAATAAAAATAAAAAATAAATAAAATTAAAAGCGACAAGTTAATTTATGTCTTGCGCACTCCAGGTTTGTCCTAGAAACACATGCAGCCCCTCATTTGATGCGCCAAGGGGTGTAGTTTCTGAAAATATATACTTTATGTACCATAATTTAACTTCCCAGCTGTCTAGAGCTGTCTAAATGCAGCCATCACCCCTAAATGTTTTAAGACAATTTTTTAACAAGATTCTCCAATCTGCCATATCTGAAGTTAAGGTGGTCTAGACATCTGGGAAGTTAAATTAGGGTACATAAAGTACATATTTCAAGAAACTACACCCCTTGGAGCTTCAAATGAGGGGTTATATGTATTTCTAGGACAAAAGTTAAGTTCACAGATAATGATGGAATATGTCGCTTTGGCTAGAAAATATGTTTTTTCTAACCATAGCGACATGTTCATTTGTGTCTTGCGCACTCCAGGTTTGTCCTAGAAACACACGCAGCCCCTCATTTGATGCGCCGAGGGGTGTAGTTTTTGAAAATATGTACTTTTTGTGCCATAATTTTACGTCTTACGTGAGCAGTAATGCCATGTCAAGGCTTCAACCCTAATTACTGACCATTCACACGCTTTTCATATCTCCATTCACTCGCAGAAGCACACACCATACTTTCCATACATTCACTCGCAGAAGCACACAAACCATTCTTTCCCCTTACAATCCCAAAGAGATGATCGTAAAGGGAGAAAAAAATCACTTTTACAGCAAAAATAAGTTTTGCAGTAAAAATGCAAGGGGCTCCAGGGATGACATGGTTAACTTACGTACTACAGGCTATACGGCTGATTTTTGCAGTTCATCTGGATTTCAAAAATTGCCTTCCTCTACCATTGGCTAAATTTAACCCCATGATCAAAGGGATCATGGGGTTAAAATTTAGTATCGGCCATTTTTAAAAAGGGAATGTGACTTTTTATAGCTGTATGATCACTGTGGTAACATTGGCTACCACAGTGATCATTTAGCTAGAATACTTAAACTTTTTTTTTTTTAAAGTTAAACCAGTTTATGTTTAGATAATTTAATTTGGGGGTCTCTAGGCAATTTTGATCTTTATTTATCTGCCTTTAGAGACCCCCAAATCATTTTTTTTACTTTGTTTGTACATTTTTATTTTTTTAACATAATATTTTTTATTCTTTTTTTACAAGCATTATACCGTTGGAAAGGTGAGGCGATTACCTTTCCAACGGTATATGTTGGGGGTCTGTAGCTGCTCAGATGCCTGAGATACAGGCATCTAAGCAGCATGCCCCCATACCGTGAAAACTGACAATTGTCAGTTTTCAATAAAGTTGCGCGGTGACGTCATCGCGTCATTACGCGCGACGTCACCGGCCGGATCGGGTGGTCCCAGCGATGCCCTTCAAAATGAGGGGTAGATCGCCGGGGTAGGTGGTGATGGGGGTCCACAGACCCCCATCAAGGTAGGAGAGTGCTAGCGACGGCATGGTGCCGTCGTTAGCACCTGACTGGGACTGCTAGCGACGGCACCATGCCGTCGTTAGCAGTCAAGGGGTTAAAGGCAGCGTACAGGGAATATACAGTAACAATAACTGGTTTCTGTAACACAGGGGGCTCCTTGTCGCGTTACACCAGGCTTACGGCCTTTTTGATGACACACAAAGGGTCGGCATCCACTAAAGCACAGGAGGCATCGGCTAGATCTCCTTCTACGTGGTTCAGAAGCCCCCGGGACCCGCATCATATGTATCCTAACTTATGCGGGAGCCATGGGGGGTCTGGTTGATAATAGGGGGAAAAAGTTTCTCCTACCCCCAGCTCATAATTATCAGCAATGGGTCTCTACTTGGCTCCACCGGAAGGAATTCACGTCCTCAGACGCTTTCAGTTCTTTCTTGGGAGACAGATTAAGAAATCTCAAAACATCCAGCTTGGGGGAGAGAAGAGAGATAGAGGATGGGAGAGAGACATTTAAATGTTAGAAAAAGAGGCCAAAACCAGAGGATTAGAGACTATGGTGGAATGGAAGGAATTTTTACTTTACTTAAAGGGTGGTAGATAAGTGGAGCAGCCTCCCAGCAGAAGTGGTAGAGGGTAATACATGCATGGGATAGACATACGGCTCCTGAATCTAACACAAGACCAACGACTGATTAAGGTTTGAGTCTTTACAGCTGGAGAAACGGGGGCCGGATGGGGCCGATCTGCCAGCAGATTCTATGTTACTATAAGGAACTCTCTACATTCCAAGACAATGTAGCAAATATGTTTTATTGAAACATTAGATCTGCTTTATTTGCGCTGCCCTCTTGACTAGAAACAGATGAGGAGGAGAAAATAACGCAGGCGTCACATTTACTGACCCGTGCCAAAGAGAATGCATGCATGGCCTGTCCCTTTAAATAATATCTTTAAAAAGAAAATATAAAAGGTATCATAACAATAAGATTTAATATTGGATCAACTGGACACAAAGTCATAAATGTTTCCTATAAAATGTAGGCATTTTACATTAATATAAATTTAGTTAAATAAAATTATATTATATACATATATAATTATATATATTTATTTATTTATTTATTTTAAACAGAAGGGGCATCGAGGTCACAGTAACTCCCAACCTATCCTATGTTTCTGTCATTGAAAAAAAAATAAATACAAGTTTGAGCTGTAGAATCTTTAATAAATAAAATATTTTAATTACATTTACAATATATTACGATTAAAATAAATATTTTACATTTATAAATTATTATTATACACAAAATACTCGAGACATTAGCCGGTCCCGACACACAGCAAGGATGTGACAAACAGCCGTGCACAAATCATGAAAATAAAATAAAAATAATAAAGAATTAAATTCCTTGGAAGAAGAAAAAAAAATGTGGACACCCCAAAATAATTGTCATAGTTATTATAAATAAAATAAATTATTATTATTATTTTAAATATATAAAAAATAAAAAAATATAATGAGAAAATGTGGCAGAAAATAAAGCGATCAGATATCAGCTTTAAGTGATAAATTATTTTATGTTTAATACACAGAGGCATTAAATCTATAAAGAGCAATTCTGTTACATAGTGACACAAGTGGTGCAATCCCCATAGCAACCAAAACATTGCTTTACCGCCATGGTTTTTCATGGTTGCGTTTGGGGGGGGTTAATAATCAGGACCAATTAAAGCAGGAACTGTGCGTCTAAACTAATGTTTTGGAAACAGAAACACAGGAATTGGACATTTTTTTGTGCAGAAAAGCAGCATTTTGGGGGACGGAGTATACATTTAAAAAAAAAATCCTATAAATCCCAGCCGGCATTAATTGTGCATTGCGGGGGTACTATTCCAGCTGTGTCATACGGTTAACATTTAAATCCAGACCGAGACAGACAAAAAAATATCTACGATACGCACAAATACGAGGAAAAAACATATAAAAATCAGACATTTGCATTAAAAATAAAAAAATGACATAAACACATAAAAAAAAATACGTCCAGAGGTGAGCCGCCTCCTCATCGAGCAGAAAAAACATAAAATGCTTGTATCAACAAATACAAAAAAAATATATTTTTTTTGTAATATAAATTATAAAAAATATATATTTTATGATTTTTAAAAATATTATATAAATTCCGGTCGCCACCATAATATCCGAAGCTGATGCTGTGTGATGTGCAGGAGATAGTTTTAGGGATACGTTGTTGCTTGTGCTGGGGGATCTGTGAAAATATTGTGCACCATTTCGGGGCATGTGGACCCCCGCCTGGTGTGAGGATGACGGGGGGGGCGCTATAGGTGGGGAGCTTCACAGAAACACGTCGAATGTCTCCATGGGTGGAAGGCAGTCCTGCAGTTGCGTGTTGGGGTACAGGGGGTGCAGATGGTGTAGGGGGAGGGGGATAGATACTGCAGGGTGCTATGTGAATGGGGTAGGTGTCAGGAAGCGAGGGGGGGTGAGGACGTGCAGAGGGCTGGAGGGTTTCTCTGGGCTGGGGTGCGAGGTTACACAGGGTGTGGCGGGATGAGCGTGCTCAGTGTGCATATTGTAGGGTGGTGGCGCTGCTCGATTGCGCATTGCGCAGAAGGGCTTCCAAAGGCACATTTGTGGCAAGTCCTTCTCCTAAGGGTCAGACCCAGTACTGCTTGCTGCACAGAACCGGGAGGTGGTGGTTCTGCCGGGTCCGGAGCCGGTTCCTGCGCAGGTAGCATGGGTCGTAATGATCCCACTCCATTCCGGAGACCCAGGAGCAGGTGTCGCTGTCAGAGGACAAGATGTGCACGGAGACCCCTGCAAGAAAGGAGGACAAATAGCGCCATCAGACGGAGCGGGCCGGGCTCCATGACGCTGCGGCGTAGAGCTCTACTGGGTTCATTGGTGATGCTCAGAGAACCATCACACACATGCCACGGCCAGTCTGACCCGCGGAGTCCGCGTAACGCAGCAACACAGGGGCTGGTGGTCTTCCCGAGCGCCGCAGAGACTCACCTGCACTGACCCCAAAGTCACTGTCCAGGCCTGGACCCGGCAGGTAGCCGCTGGCCGAGAGGTGGCCCAGCGAGTCCTCCCGGTGAACGGTGCCGGGACGGTCAAAGTTTATGGAGCCCAGAGGGGTAAACGGAGCCGAACCCAGGCGGGATTTCCTCTGAGTGCTCGTTTTGTGGGAAAAAGTCACCTTCGGAGTCACCTGCCAACGGGAAGTCACAAAAAGTCACACTCTGCCACTGCGTATGCGGTCGACACTTGGTTTGTATAGCTCTGCCCGTCCGGCACAAAATGTAACACTTCTGTAATGACCTCCTCCATATCACAGGGAGCATCATTCCCGACCCCCAGTGCCCAGAGCACCCAATACTGAGTGGGTCAAATAAAACAAAAGATTAAAAATCACTATTTTACCCAATTTCAAACTTATTGTTTTGCTGGAATTGTTATTAAACATTTTAATTTAACCCCTACATAACCAGCAGTTTCCTTTCCTTGTTCAATGAACCCCACAATGACTCAGAGGGATTATAAATAAAACAGATGCTGGGGCAAAAGGGGTTCTTATTGCCGTAGCAACCAGCGGAGCGATGCAGTCACCAGGAAAATAAACCTCAGTGTCCCAAACAGCGAAAGCATCCGGAAGCTCCGTGAAATCTCATCCACAACGAGGGTCACTTAGAAAAAGGCAGCAAAGAAAGTAATAAATAGCAATCACCACGGAAACTAATTTGAAACCTCATTCTAATTAGTCTGCTGTTGCAAGCGCAGTGTGATCCCTGCTTGGTCACAGGTGACTCAAAATGAATGAAATTAGCTAACTTTTGCTCAAGCAGAGATTTCCAGAAGCCCGACACCCCCGGCATTACGGGATCACATAGAACCCTAGAACCGCCGGCAGGTCCGGCCCATTCGGCCCCCCGTTTCTCCTGCTGTAACGACTCAAACCTTAATCAGTCGTTGGTCTCGTCTTAGATTCAGGAGCCGTATGTCTATCCCATGCATGTTTAATACCCTCGCTGTATTACCCTCTACCTCTTCTGCTGGGAGGCTGCTCCTATTATCTACCACTCTCAACACTCAAGTAAAAGGACTGTCTCTCCTCTTCCTATCCCAGCAGTGATCGGCAGACGTTTGCTTTGTTAGATTTACATACAAACTCCACGTCCCAACACGTAAACATAATAAAAGCACGTTGGAAACACTATCTATTTACATAGCGCCGTCACTGTCCGTAGCGCTGTACAAAGGGTAGACAGGACGCAACAAGTAGCGCATTACAGAACAATTCGACTTACAGAAACGAGAGGCGAGGAGGGCCCTGCGCACAGGAGCTTACAATCCAGAACCTGCCGCAGGAAGGGGTAACTGTAAAAAGGTACCCCCAAACAGTGCACGCGAGGTACTTACTGGGGGGGCGGCTTCCGGGCTGTTGGGGGGCACGGCGTTCTGTCGGGTCTCCAGCTCGCTGTAAGTGCCGTGCGATCCGCCTCTCCCTCCATCGCCGGCCGCCCGGTCCCAGCCCGGTAGCTTCTCCTGGGATCGGAGGCGGCAGCTCCGGTGGGTGGCGGAGCAGCACGGCGCGGAGGTCATGCGCGGGGCCCGAGCGGAGCACGACTCCCAGTCGCTCGTCAGGAAGCTCAGCTTGTGGTCTCGGAACCCCGATCTGTCCGGGGCCCCTCGACACGATTCCCCCAGAGCCAGCGTAGCCTCCAAGCCGTGGCTGAAGCTGGCCGTCGGCCGGCGGGGGTCACAGAGCGGCTTGTTGGAGTCCAGCCTGGCGCGTCCGTTCTGATCCACCAGAACGCAGGGGTACTTGGACCTCGGCGGCCCCCTCCGCTTCGCCTTTTTCTTGGCGGGGAGGACCGGAGAGCGATGGATAAGCAGGAAGCAATTGAGTAAAAAGAGCAGAACCACGCAGGGGACGAGGATCACGACGAGGAGGGCCAGAGACGGCTGGGGCCACAGCTTCTCCTCCGCCGAGGGCTCCACGTGGGGGGCGAGCGTCCCCCCATCAAAGGACAGGTTAGAGGGAGCCGCGGTCACCATTGCAATTACGGGGCTGCTGGGGTATTTGGAAAAGGTTAAAGGGGGAGGGGTATCCGGATCAGTTGTAATACTTGGAAACAGGAAGATTGTAGGGGGAACGGGGTCACCCACACCCTGGAAACGCGGCTTTGTGTGCGAGGTCAGCCGCTAAGGGCGCGTAAGATGCCCCCAACCCTGACCCGGTCCCAGTCACAGGGGCAGATTGTACCCAGCTGCACGGCATACCCCTCCAGCACCCGTAGGGTTAAGGGGCAAATGTGGGCCACATTCAGCACCACTACGCGGGTCAGCATTTCTGGCGCATGTCAAAGGATGGACCACTGTGGTGTGTGTGTGTGTGTGTGTGTGGTTGGCATTAACGCTATAAATGCCAGCAAGCGTTGCGTTTGGAATGAATTACTTGTGGCAATAAAAGAGTTAATGTAACATTTTGGAGCAAAGGAGGTCACACCCTAATTAACCCATTCAGGGGCAAAAAAACCCAAAATTCGAGTTTATCTTCCCAAGTAATTTGCCCAAATCCACAAAGCAAAATGTGAAACCTCGACAGAAACCTCTAATCCGCGATTTCCTGGGGGTGAAAGGGTTAAAGGAGGAACTATTGCCACTAAAACTTGGCTTTGATTGTTGGGCTGCAGTGAGCCGCCCCCCTGTATAATGTATAGATAAATCAGTGACCGGCCCCCCTGTATAATGTATAGATAAATCAGTGACCGGCCCCTGTATAATGTATAGATAAATCAGTGACCAGCCCCCTGTATAATGTATAGATAAATCAGTGACCGGCCCCTGTATAATGTATAGATAAATCAGTGACCGGCCCCCTGTATAATGTATAGATAAATCAGTGACCGGCCCCGATTGCTGGGTGAGGCATTTTTTAAATGAGGCTGTTTCTATACACATTATCGGGGCTTTTATGGCTGTAGAACCCTGCGATCCCCTCATACCCAGCAAACATTCCGACCTCCTAGAAAAGAGGGGCATCAGGGGAGGGGAGAGGGGCAACAGAAGAGAAAAAGAGAAGCATAAGGGGAAGAATTAGAGTCATGGGAAACAGGGGCAGAAATATTACTGCATACAGTAACCCCCCCAGCGCTGTATACAGTAATATAACCCCCCCAGCGCTGTATACAGTAATATAACCCCCCAGCACTGTATACAGTAATATAACCCCCAGCGCTGTATACAGTAATATAACCCCCAGCGCTGTATACAGTAATATAACCCCCAGCGCTGTATACAGTAATATAACCCACAGCGCTGTATACAGTAATATAACCCCCAGCGCTGTATACAGTAATATAACCCCCCCAGCACTGTATACAGTAATATAACTCCCCAGCGCTGTATACAGTTATATAAATCCCCAGCACTGTATACAGTAATATATCCCCCCAGCGCTGTATACAGTAATATAACCCCCAGCACTGTATACAGTAATATAACCCCCAGCGCTGTATACAGTAATATAACCCCCAGCGCTGTATACAGTAATATAACCCCCAGCGCTGTATACAGTAATATAACCCCCCAGCACTGTATACAGTAATATATCCCCCCAGCGCTGTATACAGTAATATAACCCCCCAGCACTGTATACAGTAATATAACCCCCAGCGCTGTATACAGTAATATAACCCCCCAGCACTGTATACAGTAATATAACCCCCAGCGCTGTATACAGTAATATACCCCCCAGCGCTGTATACAGTAATATAACCCCCCAGCACTGTATACAGTAATATAACCCCCCAGCACTGTATACAGTAATATAACCCCCAGCGCTGTACACAGTAATATAACCCCCAGCGCTGTATACAGTAATATAACCCCCAGCGCTGTATACAGTAATATAACCCACAGCGCTGTATACAGTAATATAACCCCCAGCGCTGTATACAGTAATATAACCCCCCCAGCACTGTATACAGTAATATAACCCCCCAGCGCTGTATACAGTTATATAACCCCCCAGCACTGTATACAGTAATATATCCCCCCAGCGCTGTATACAGTAATATAACCCCCAGCGCTGTATACAGTAATATAACCCCCCAGCACTGTATACAGTAATATATCCCCCCAGCGCTGTATACAGTAATATAACCCCCCAGCGCTGTATACAGTAATATACCCCCCAGCGCTGTATACAGTAATATAACCCCCCAGCACTGTATACAGTAATATAACCCCCCAGCACTGTATACAGTAATATAACCCCCAGCGCTGTATACAGTAATATAACCCCCAGCGCTGTATACAGTAATATAACCCCCAGCGCTGTATACAGTAATATAACCCACAGCGCTGTATACAGTAATATAACCCCCAGCGCTGTATGCAGTAATATAACCCCTCAGCGCTGTATACAGTAATATAACCCCCAGCGCTGTATACAGTAATATAACCCCCAGCGCTGTATACAGTAATATAACCCCCCCAGCACTGTATACAGTAATATAACCCCCAGCGCTGTATACAGTAATATAACCCCCCAGCGCTGTATACAGTAATATAACCCCCCCAGCGCTGTATACAGTAATATAACCCCCCCAGCGCTGTATACAGTAATATAACCCCCCAGCACTGTATACAGTAATATATCCCCCCAGCGCTGTATACAGTAATATAACCCCCCAGCACTGTATACAGTAATATAACCCCCCAGCACTGTATACAGTAATATAACCCCCAGCGCTGTATACAGTAATATAACCCCCAGCGCTGTATACAGTAATATAACCCCCAGCGCTGTATACAGTAATATAACCCACAGCGCTGTATACAGTAATATAACCCCCCCAGCACTGTATACAGTAATATAACCCCCAGCGCTGTATACAGTAATATAACCCCCCAGCGCTGTATACAGTAATATAACCCCCCCAGCGCTGTATACAGTAATATAACCCCCCCAGCGCTGTATACAGTAATATAACCCCCCAGCACTATATACAGTAATATATCCCCCCAGCGCTGTATACAGTAATATAACCCCCAGCACTGTATACAGTAATATAACCCCCAGCGCTGTATACAGTAATATAACCCCCCAGCGCTGTATACAGTAATATAACCCCCCCAGCGCTGTATACAGTAATATAACCCCCCAGCACTGTATACAGTAATATATCCCCCCAGCGCTGTATACAGTAATATAACCCCCCAGCGCTGTATACAGTAATATACCCCCCAGCGCTGTATACAGTAATATAACCCCCCAGCGCTGTATACAGTAATATAACCCCCAGCGCTGTATACAATAATATAACCCCCCACGCTGTATACAGTAATATAACCCCCAGCGCTGTATACAGTAATATAACCCCCAGCGCTGTATACAGTAATATAACCCCCAGCGCTGTATACAGTAATAACCCCCAGCGCTGTATACAGTAATATAACCCCCAGCGCTGTATACAGTAATATAACCCCCAGCGCTGTATACAGTAATATAACCCCCAGCGCTGTATACAGTAATATAACCCCCCAGCGCTGTATACAGTAATATAACCCCCAGCGCTGTATACAGTAATATAACCCCCAGCGCTGTATACAGTAATATAACCCCCCAGCACTGTATACAGTAATATAACCCCCAGCGCTGTATACAGTAATATAACCCCCCAGCACTGTATACAGTAATATAACCCCCAGCGCTGTATACAGTAATATAACCCCCCTGCGCTGTATACAGTAATATAACCCCCCTGTGCTGTATACAGTAATATAACCCCAGCACTGTATACAGTAATATAACCCCCCAGCGCTGTATACAGTAATATAACCCCCAGCGCTGTATACAGTAATATAACCCCAGCACTGTATACAGTAATATAACCCCTAGCGCTGTATACAGTAATATAACCCCCAGCGCTGTATACAGTAATATAACCCCCCAGCGCTGTATACAGTAATATAACCCGCAGCGCTGTATACAGTAATATAACCCCAGCACTGTATACAGTAATATAACCCCCAGCGCTGTATACAGTAATATAACCCCCAGCGCTGTATACAGTAATATAACCCCCCAGCGCTGTATACAGTAATATAACCCCCCAGCGCTGTATACAGTAATATAACCCCCCAGCGCTATATACAGTAATATAACCCCAGCACTGTATAAAGTAATATAACCCCCAGCGCTGTATACAGTAATATAACCCCCAGCGCTGTATACAGTAATATAACCCCCAGCGCTGTATACAGTAATATAACCCCCAGCGCTGTTTACAGTAATATAACCCGCAGCGCTGTATACAGTAATATAACCCCCCAGCACTGTATACAGTAATAACCCCCCAGCGCTGTATACAGTAATATAATCCCCCAGCGCTGTATACAGTAATATAACCCCCCAGCGCTGTATACAGTAATATACCCCCCCAGAGCTGTATACAGTAATATACCCCCCCAGCGCTATATACAGTAATATAACCCCAGCGCTGTATACAGTAATATAACCCCCCAGCGCTGTATACAGTAATATAAACCCCAGAGCTGTATACAGTAATATAACCCCCAGCGCTGTATACAGTAATATAACCCCCAGCGCTGTATACAGTAATATAACCCCCAGCACTGTATACAGTAATATAACCCCCCAGCGCTGTATACAGTAATATACCCCCCCAGAGCTGTATACAGTAATATAACCCCCAGCGCTGTATACAGTAATATAACCCCAGCGCTGTATACAGTAATATAACCCCCAGCGCTGTATACAGTAATATAACCCCACAGAGCTGTATACAGTAATATACCCCCCCAGCGCTATATACAGTAATATAACCCCCAGCGCTGTATACAGTAATATAACCCCCAGCGCTGTATACAGTAATATAACCCCCAGCGCTATATACAGTAATATAACCCCAGCGCTGTATACAGTAATGTCGGTTGGTGACAAAAACCTGGGGGGGGTTTAACTCCCTTTATCTGCAGCCGCCGTTGCTGTCAGTCATGTGATATTTTGGGTGACTTTCCCGGCTCAAACACCGCACTGAGCTGATGCTTTATGGCAACAAAGTCCGTTCTGTCTTAGACTTTCATCGGTCACAGTGTCAGGGCCGGTGATTTAGACTGAGACATTCCATTGTTCCCCACAGGCAGTATGATAAGGAGTCGGGGGGGTTGGTAGATCGGGGATCAGATAACAGAGCGAGAATCATACAAATGGCTGATATGCAGCTGCCTGAAAACTTTATATTATGGGGGGCAAAAAAAAAATACAATTGGTTTAAAACACTGCACGATTTTTGAGAATTGTATTTTCAATCTAATACGAGGAATAAAAGGTCTGGTGGGAGATGACGCTCTGTAGCGTGGGAGAGGGTGGGATACAGAGATTTGGGTGATCAGGACACAGGGGAGATTTACAGAAATGTCTGTCTGCAACAGGGGCATACCTAGAGTATTTGGCGGGGGTACAACATAAATGTTATCACTATATACCGAGGCAGACATTGACAGTGGTACAGCATAACACTTATCACTATACACTGAGGCACGCATTGACGGTGGTACAGCATAACACCTATCACTATATACCGAGGCAAACATTGACGGTGTTACAGCATTACACTTATCACTATACACTGAGGCACGCATTGACGGTGGTACAGCATAACACCTATCACTATATACTGAGGCACGCATTGACGGTGGTACAGCATAACACCTGTCACTATATACTGAGGCACGCATTGACGGTGGTACAGCATAACACCTATCACTATATACTGAGGCACGCATTGACGGTGGTACAGCATAACACCTGTCACTATATACTGAGGGCATGCATTGACGGTGGTGCAGCGTAACACCTGTCACTATATACTGAGGCACGCATTTACGGTGGTACAGCATATCACCTATCACTACATAATGATGCACACATTGACGGTGGTGCAGCATAACGCCTATCACTATATAATGAGGCACACTATGACGGTGGTGCAGCATTACACCTATCACTATAGATTGAGCCAGACATTGACAATAATGCAGCATAACCCCTATCACTAAATACTAAGCCAAACATTGATGCGGTGTAGGCTTACCACTTCAGTGACTTGCTTAGTATATAGCAGGGATGCACCGAAATTAAAATTCTGGACCAAAATGGAAAATTCTGCATTCACTTGGTTGAAACCAAAAGTGAACCCCCCACACCTTTAAAAACAAAAACACTTTCATTAAATTGAAGTATTATATATATATATTAATATTAGCATTACATTTTTCTGTCCAATTTTGGTGTTACTTACTTTTAATAAAAGTGTGGTTGGACCAAAATTGGACAAAAAAATCAACAACAACAAAATCAACAAAACTGCAGCATAACACCCATCACTCTCACACACTTCCTAATCCACTCTCACTGAATGTTTTCTTACCTTTCCTCTGTCACTTTTCCTCCTCCTCTTCGTTCTTCCTCTTGGCTCTTCTTCTTCTTCTGTGTCCCGTCCTTCCGGTGCAGAGAGTGCGGAAGGCGGTGGGCGTGGCTTCACAGTTGCCGCGCGCACCGCACGGGAGCAGGATCGGGGGTCTGCGCTAACAGGCCCCCTGATGAGCGGCTCCCGGTGCGGACCTCCCTGCAATACTAATAATGGGGGACATATTGAGGGGAGATACATGCATTTTGGGGACAATAAAATGTGTTCTGTGGAGACTAAAATTTGTTTTTAAAGAACCTTTTTATTTGAAATATTTATGATAATCGTTGGTTCCTGGCGCGGCCGGAGCGCGGTTTGCAGGCGGTAGCCGCGTCTGGTGTTAGCGTGAGGCGCTGCTTGGCGGGACTTAGTCTGTTTTTAATCATCTGTGGTGTTTTTAAAGAGGGTGGAAGAAGCGCGTCGCTGCCTCTCGCCCGTTCAGCTCTATCTACGGCCGCCTGCTGAGAGTCAGAGACGATGAAGAGGCCTGAGGTACGGGCGGCCCGGCGGCCGTCATCCTGCCTGCACGGCCCTCTATTACTTTACATAATAGGAGCCCCCGGGCCACCAAGCAGCCTTCCAGGATAGAAATAGTTAACATGTAAAGGGTTAAGGGCTTTTAAGTCCTTGAGGTAAACGCGCAGAGCCAAGAGCCGGTGTCAGAATATACAGGGTCAGAACTATAAACGGTCAGGGCCTGCTCCATAGTTTCAGGGTTTTTACCCCAGTCGCAGGGTGAATGGGGCAGATTCTCAGGGTGAATGGGACAGATTCTTAGGGTGTCGGGGTGAATGGGGCAGATTTTCGGGGTGAATGGGGCAGATTCTTAGGGTGTCGGGGTGAATGGGGCAGATTCTCAGGGTCTCGGGGTTATTGGGGCAGATCCTCGGGGTGAATCGGGCTGATTCTCGGGGTGAATCAGGCAGATTCTTTGGGTCACACCGCCTGGAGCCGACTCCTTCATATTCTCTGATTTAATGACATCCGAGCAACCCGATTGGTGCTTTTCTCCCTGCTTCATCACAGCTGGAATCCCTGCTTGAATACAGGTGACTCCCTTCAGCAGATCTTGACCTCCTGACGAGTGATGGTTTCCATAGTGACTGTTATGAAACATTTTGACATTTACGGATCTAAACGAAATGTTTCCGGTTTCTTTACATTTGGAATTGGAACGATCCTATCACAGATTATCTCCAATCGTAAATCTTACCCCTGCCCCATAATCAGTCATTTTAAATTAAATATTTACATAAAATCCCCCATTAACCCTTGTTGTGCTGTACGCGGGAGCCACCATCACAGTTTAAATCCCCCCCTCGTCCAGAGATATTTGTAATAATAGCGTTACTAGAGGGTTATGCGACATCCGCTAAAACAATGCGGGGAGAGAACAGGAAGCGGCTTCCAACTTCCTGCTTGGGCTGTCGCAGGGAGAGAACAGGAAGCGACTTCCAACTTCCTGCTTGGGCTGACGCAGGCAGAGAACAGGAAGCAGCTTCCAACTTCCTGCTTGGGCTGATGCAGGGAGAGAACAGGAAGCGACTTCCAACTTCCTGCTTGGGCTGTCACAGGGAGAGAACAGGAAGCAGCTTCCAACTTCCTGCTTGGGCTGATGCAGGGAGAGAACAGAAAGCGACTTCCAGCTTCCTGCTTGGGCTGACACAGGCAGAGAACAGGAAGCGGCTTCAAACTTCCTGCTTGGGCTGATGCAAGGAAGAGCACAGGAACAAGAAGTGGTTTATAACTTCCTGCTTGGGCTGATGGGAGGATCCTGATGCCGCCTGCTGGAGGGATCATGGGTAATGGAGGGGAATTTGCATTATGTACCCTCTCTGTACTATTGATGTGCCCCAGGAACATTAACTCCTTCCGTTGACATGCGCAGAAAACACACACTCAGATAAAACAGGAGGCGATATCCAGGATCCTAAAGTTTTATTTCTGTTTAGTGTAGAAATGTTAAAATTTGCCGGTCGTTTTTAAATTATATTTACAAATTTGTTTATTTTCTTTTATTTTTAAAAAACATTCCTTGAAAAGTCATTTACAACAAAAAGTTCCTGTCTTTTGAAGCTACGGTTAAAAACGGAGACAGCCCACCGAGGGCCGAAGGCGTGTGCAAATCAAAGCGGCCACAGCCCCCCCCCACGACTGGCACTCAAGGGGTTAAAAAAGTGCCCGGAGGGGCGCGTCTTACAAACGGTAACGGCTGAAAAAAGTTCATTTATCTATATATATATATATTTACTATAAATTAAGAGACTAAAAAGATGTCCGGTTTTAACCCCTGCACTGCCGGTACAGCCTAAAAACACATGGAGGTTCTGGAAGGGAGACGCGACGGGCGAACACAAAAGGTTCCGTGTCCCCTTTATCGTGGCGGTGACCTGAAAACGCAAGGATGGGGCACAGGCCGTGGGAGCGGCCCCTGTGTACTCGGGCTTGGGGGACCTCTGCATAGAATGCACGTGGAGCGAGGAGACAACGGATCGGGGTAGAAGTCGTGGAGTCTTGGCACGGGTTTGTGACGTATTGCTTGGCCTCTGGCGCCCCCAGCTGTCCATGGAGGGTACTACGAGCAGGGGAGGTGCTGTTTGAGGAGTTCGCGAGTCGGTTGGGGTATTCTGTCCGGGAACCGTATTTGAAACTCCACAATTAGGTCGCCCCGCTGATTAGGCACTTTGGGGAAGGGTAGCCCCTCGCCCCGCAATCTCTTCACGGTGCCCGGCTTGATGACATCGCTACAGGGCAGCGGGATGACGCGGCCGTCGATGGTGGGAATGTTCACAGTGCAGCCGCACAAGGCCTGGGAAGAGAGAGACGACACGTTACAGCCTCTCATAACGACAACTCTGAGCCGAATACACGCCATGCACACACATAAAAAAACACCCGGCAGATCGGCCCCATACGGCCCCCTGCAGCCTGCCCAATTTTCCTGCTTTCTGTAGAGAATCAAACCTTAATCAGTCGTTGGTCTCGTCTTAGATTCAGGAGCCGTATGTCTATCCCATGCATGTTTAATACCCTCACTGTATTGCCCTCTACCACCTCTGCTGGGAGGCTGTTCCACTTATCTAAGATTTTCTCAGTAAAGTAAAGCTAGAGATATTTGGGTATTTTCAATACAATACAAACAGAAACGTCCATTTACAAATCTGCATTGTAATAACGCGGCATTGATTTATTTCTCTATAATTGATGCACAAAAGAAGCACAGCATTCAGATCCGACATAACGAGGCAAAGTGGTTTAATCACCATGGCAACTAATGGACTGGTCCAATCAGCAAGAACACGCTACAGCGATAGCACTTTTTGCACTAGAATTACTGTTTTGATCCATAATCCATAATTTCTGATCTGTTTGTAAAATTCCCAATAATTCCGACCCGGTATTTGTGTGTTTTAATGTATAAACAAAAAGATTTCTTTGGGGTGGATTAGAACCTTTTGGCTCATCTAGTAAACTCCAGGATGTAAAATGAGTCGCATTATTAAATATGGATTTTTTTCATGTTTTTTTTTTGGAATTCAGGTTAAAATCGGTGCGTTTGGGGCAGACTCCGGGTCCCCTTCCAGGATTACCCCCCCCAGGTGATTAAAAGAGAAATTTCTGGAGTTTTCCGTCCGGACTATTCCTGGAAGTGATCGAGCGGCTAATTCAGGCACTCAGCGCCTCTCTAACCCCCTGGGAAACACTCACTGGCACACGGAGCGCATGCGCGTCCCATGCTTTATCTTTAACCCCCTGAGTGCCAGTAATGCCTGTCGACCTTGATTCACCAGCAGGCATTCGGAAGAAAAAAATATATTCCAGCCCCTTTCTGATACCAGGAAAAAAACGAAACCTTGAAGTTTAGAGAGTTCATTAAATATTAAATATTCTTCTCCATGTTTAAAAGCAGCAATGAATTCAACATGAGCCATTGCATACTTGCCAACAGTCCTGGATGTCACAGGACAGTCCTGATTTATTGTCCCTAGTATTGTTTGTTGATTTTACTGGGAATAATATGGGGTCTCTCTAGTCCTCCGGGGCCCCATGCTCTGTCTCTGTCTCGTGGGAGCAGTGTTTAGACACGCCCACTCCCCGCCCCACTAACCCACCAACCTGGGGCTATTCCCGCCTGTAATTGTGGCAAGCCTTGCCCCCTCGCTAAGCCACTTTCCCAGAGGTGCGCCCATCCGCGGCAAGGGTTCCCACCGACTTCAGTGGAAGCCTTTTTGGCTGCTTACTGCCTGCTTCAAACAGCCAATCAGCAGTAAGAATTGTTCGACCACAGAGGAGGCATGGAGCTGCAGCTTCTCCTGAAGTCTTTTTATATTGTTAAGGTACTCAGTTCTTTAATATGGAATCCTTTTTGTTAAGGCTGTCAAAGAGACAGAAAACTGTTTAATGGGGAGGAATAATGATGCAGACCCGGCGGACAGGAAGTTAAAACGGCTGCTCCCGCAGTAAACACCATATACGGACACACGTAACGTACAGAACTGTAATGCACGATGCGGTTACTTCCATTCCTGGCCACCGCGCTCCATAAACGGCCTTTAACGGCCATTAACCCTTTCATTGGCGTCTCAATCCTATCACTCTCAGCTTTCTGCTCTCTGCAGGCAGTGCTGCTCTGGGTTTTTTTAATTTATTTATTAGAAGCCGTGCCTATGGGCCCCGCGTGTCGCCGTGTGCGCCCCCTCCAATGCGTGACTCTCCGCAGCTCGGGATAAAAATACCCCCGGCTTTAAATAGCTGCGATGGAAATTCTCTCCGAATCTACCAGGTGGAAGCGAGGAAAGGTCATCGCGGAGAACGAGGCAGCGGAAAGCAGCGCGGACGGGAAGAAGATTATCAGGAATACTCCTCATAATAAACATCTTGTGACCGCAGGGAGCGGGGGTCCGGGCTGCGTAACGGAGTCCCGCACGGCTACTGTATCAAAGCCCTGAATGCCCACCATGGAAACAAAGTATCCCACCCAAAATAACCCCCCCCCCCCCCGAGTTCTCAGTGACTCCAATTAGCCTTTAACCTCCAATCTCTGTCTACATGAATACTCCTGCTTGCACACAGGTGGTGCCACTGCTTGAATGGGGCGAGGCTGGCGGGCAGGCGGTGTATGGAGCGGACATGCAGCCCCCACCCCTAGGTGACGTATCACGGGCTCACTCGCTAACTGAGAAGAGACTGCGGCTGCTTCAACCCAGGACTCTGGGGGGGGGGGCGTTTAACTCCACCATATGGGGGGTCTGGACACCCCGGTAACGGCCACTAATCCACCCTCTGAAAGCTATAAGTGTCCAAGCACGGGGGCCAGGAGACTGATAAAGAAAGCCCACCGGAGCGTCCAAAGAAAGCAGCGAGAAGAGGCCAAACCGTCGGCTTCCTCGACACGTCAGGAGGACAAGCAGTTTATCAGTAACCACGTATCGGGGCGGAATTGGGCAGGATCCGTATGATATAAAAAGGTTCCAGTCTGGGAGAAATGCTCTCTTGGACCCACTCATCCCTACCCCTGCATGATCATTCTAAGTTGGAGACATCCAGCAAAGCTCAGCGAGTGCTGCACTCACCTCTTTGAGTGCGATCTTGGCGGTGTAGATCACGTTGGAGCCGTCCCGCTTGAAGTGGGCATGAGGTTTATCCTTCAGTAGAAACACGATGTCTGCCGGGATGTTGTCGGACGTGGCGTCGCCCTCCTTGGGGAAGGTGATCTTGGTCCCTTCCTTCCAGCCTTTCTTGATGACCACGTTGAGGATCTTGTCCTCAGTTCTCAGCGACCTTCCGTCCGGGTTGAGCCTCCGCCGCGTGATCTTCATGCGCTTGGTGCAGCCGTGGAAGATCTCCTCCAGGGAGACCTTCAGCTCGTGCACCACGGGGGGGTCCTGCACCTTCCGGCGGGAGTGGAGCTGATCGCCGTGCCGCCGGTGAAGCCCGTTCACGCCGTTGAAGCCAAAGCGTCCAAAGCCCCCGAAGGGGTCGTCGTCGTCGTCGTCGATGTCCATGTCTTCGTGGTCGAAGCCGTTGTGCATCCGGGAGCGGCTGGAGCCGAAGAAGATGTCGAAGGGGTTCGAACCGCCGAAGAACGACGCGAACGTGGCGTGGGGGTCCCCGTGGAACGTGTAATGGAAGGAGCTCCCGGTGTTACCAGACGACCCTCCACCCGTCTTCAGACCTGCGGGAAGACAGACGCATCGGGTTAAAATAATACATTCACGGGGTAATTAGAATTTACCTTTAACCCTTTCCTGTCTGTTTTTTTCATCATGCAGAATAAAATGTGTTTTTTTTTTTATAGGAGTAATTTTTTGACAGCTCGATACTCTTTAGGACCATTTAATAACCGAGCGTCTCTCTCCCTGCACCCCAGCAACTAAGCTCGCAGGAGATAAATTCTCTACGTCCTCCCCTTATGCTAACGGCACTTTAAGCTTTCTAATAGCTTGCCATAATTCTAGACAGTTTACTTTAATAAAAGAGAGGTGGATAAGTGGAACAGCCTCCCAGCAGAGGTGGTAGAGGGTAATACAGTGAGGGTATTAGACATGCATGGGATAGACATACGGCTCCTGAATCTAAGACGAGGCCGATGGCTGATTAAGGTTTGAGTCGTTACAGCAGGAGAAACGTAAGGAAGAGGCAAACAATGGGATTTAAGTTAAATTGTTGCTGCCGCTTTAAATGGAAATGCAAACATGTATCTCCCGCAGCTCGGAACGTTCCAGAACCCGAGGGTATAGAACGTTCTCTCCTGCACCTGGATCCTGGCTCGGCGCCCCTTTCAGAATAAACAGAGCCGCCGTTTTGTACAAATAAGTCCGGTTTAGAGGAGCCCCGGAGGATATTAATAACCCGAGAGCAGAACGAGCAACGCGCAAGTTCCTTCTGGGCCAGGAACCCGGCAACGAGAACCCCATCATCCCGTGGGGCTTAACCCTTTCATGTATGTTTCATAACAAACCCAGAATCTGGCCATTTATTTCTTTATCTTTTTGACGCTGAATCTCTGAGGAAAGATGGAAATCACGCAATCTGCGGATACTTTCCGGTTACCCGCCAGCCGTGACCTACGGATCGGGAGCTTCCGCTGCACCCAATCCGGCCAAAACACCACCAATAATAAATACATAAAAAAAAAAATAATGATAATAAAAAAAAAATATATATATATAAAAACCTTAATTGGACCCTTTCAATGCCTGATTGATGGCTCCGGCACGAAAAGGGCCGAAGGGAGTGGGTTAAGTTACATCACAGGATTATGAATGGAATTCCCCCTTTTCTATTAAAAGTATGGATTTTACTTTGTTACATTCCAAAACTATAGCGCTAGGGACCCAAAATCTCTCATCTCTGCGATGTCGCGCATGTACCCGGCCATATGAATGGATGTCGCCACCAACAGCCCACCCTGGAAACGAGTCTAAATCTAGCATTCTCCCCTCGTGGAAATAAACAAGATTCCGCCATCGGAGGTCGATAACGCGCAGGTTCTGCCAACTTTCACGGTCGTCGGGGATAACCGCGGAAGCCAATTATTAACCCCCCCGGCTCTCCTCACCTTCCTCCCCGTACTGGTCGTACACAGCCCTCTTTTTGGGGTCACTGAGAACGTCGTAGGCCTCGGCGATCTCCTTGAACTTGTCCTCGGCGTTGGCGTCCTTGTTCTTGTCCGGGTGGTATTTAAGCGCCATTTTTCGATAGGCCTTCTTGATCTCATCCTCGTTTGCCCCGTTCGGGATGCCCAAGATCTTGTAATAGTCCTTCCCCATTTCCACCGTGTGAGGTTTCTGATCGAGAATCCTCGCCCCTGGGGTGAAAAAGAGAGCTGGTTATTAAGACGCAGGCGCACACACACACACACGCTAACCTTCATTTTATTAGCTATCTTCAATTTAAGCATAACAAAAAACACAAAATCCCTCTTTTTATGCCAGAAATATATTAAAAAGTCCGGCCCCCACCCCCCAAACACATTTACAGCTCCTTCGATCATGCGCGATCTTGAGTAATCTTATCCGGAATCCTCGAACAACACGCTGAGACGTCGGGACATACAAACGGGAACGCGGTGCGATGGTCACGGAAACCGTATTTCATTTCATAACAAGTATTGGCCAATCAGGGTGTCATGGAGGGGGGGGCTTTCAGAGCCAGCCCAAAATAGCCACGCGGGGGGGGGGGCAAGTCACCTTATTGCCATCTGGCTGAGACGCTCATTAACACCTAAACTCCTGCTGCTATTTACAGAGAGTATCAAGCTCTTGAGTCAGTCCGCGTTTAATAACGCTCGCCCCCTAAGATGGAGTTCCGCGAGGCGCAGCGAGCGGCTCCGATCCCTAAATAAGACCGACATTAAAAAGATATTCACTAAGGGGCGAAACTGCGGGCGAGTAAACAACCGAAAATAACCCCGCAGCCAAGATTCACCAAAGAGTCATCTCTATTCCAGTCCGATTCAACATTTACAAAAGACCACCGCGCACACACCGCCCCGATCGCGCATGATCCCTCAGCGACCCGCAGGCCGGATACATCACGCCATGGAACGTCTCTATAGAGTAACGCAAAGATTCTATGGAAAGCAACAGATCTCATAATCCATGCAACCCGTATTACAAAGGAGGAGACGTTTTAGAACAAGAGACCATAATCTAAAACTAGGGGGTCAGAGGTCAGAAGGAAGTTTTACTTTACTGAGTGGTACAGCCTCCCAGCAGAGGTGGTAGAGGGTAATAAACATGCATGGGATAGACATACGGCTCCTGAATCTAAGACGAGACCAACGACTGATTAAAGTTTGAGTCTTTACAGCAGGAGAAACGGGCAGACTAGACGAGGGCCGGATGGGGACGATCTGCCGGCAGGTTGTAGCTTCATGGAGAGACTACGAGTAATACGGAGAGCTTTGCTTGGATTATAACCACATTTGGGAACATGAAACTGCTGAATCCAAGGGGTTAAAGGGGTGAAATTATATTGTTTTTCCTCTTTTATCGATCACTTTTATTAGTTTAGGAAAATATCCGTCGCCTTCGCTGGGTTTGGGGCTGCGAGATGCCCGATTTAGGAGAGGCTCCTGTAAGGAAGATCTATTCTTTTTAGAGACGGGTGAGTAAGAGTGAATCACTCCAAAACTCCCCCATGAGATCAGCATTAAATAGTTTCACGGGTGGGTAGGAAATTATATTAAAGAAGGAGACCTCTCAGAGCGCCACACGGTAACGCGCTGCGTGATCCTGGAGCGGGACTCCAGCGCTGGTACGAGAAGATCTGGACCTAACCAAGTCTCATCGACCTACGCTGGGGGGTAAAAGCTGGGGTTCTTTGGGGAGCTTTAGGTCAGAATGATTAACGTCGCACGATTTAAGATTCTGTTTATCGATCGCGGCCAATGAATTAGAACACGAAAGGTGATGACTTGGTGGCCAGCTTCCAGAAGACGTTGACTTGGACAACCACACGATCACCACAGCACGATCACAAGACACGGCATGCACGACTCAATGAACCCCAGAAGTATACCTACCCCCGAAATGAGCAGATAGGATGCCTAAGGTAATACCCACTCTGAAAACGGTGGTCCTACGCTTTTCTGCCGCGCCGTCTCCGATAGACTTGATGAAGTCGTTGCCCGCTCTTTGCCTGGTTTCACACTTGAACATGACTTGTGTGCTCCAGGCTTGGCGACTCGGGACGGAAGCTTTTTTTCCTCCGGAGCGGCAGAAGCGGACGTTTCCTCCTAAATCTTACTCATAGATCTATGGGGGGGGGAGAAAGCAGAGGGGCGAGACAACAAGCAGGCCACGTGAGTCCACCTCTCACATTCCCATTCCGCCCCCCCCAGTAATGAAGCGCCAGTGACGACGACACACGGACGGGGATGTGACAGCCAGGCCGGCCCTTTACATAGACAGCGGAGATGAAACAAAATGAAAGTGATGCGATGGAGGCTACATTCACATAGGCGCCTTCTTCCTCTATGACGCAGGGACTGTCTAAGGGGGTCTTCTGACCTCCAAGTCAAAGTTTTTGTTTGATTTTTGATGAATAAAACCAGGTAGGACCTGGAGATCAACCAAGTAGAAGAACGTTCCTCCTGACTTTCCCTTAACTTCTGCCAGGAGATCCGGCTCGTAGGAAGTCTCCTGGACTCGAGAAAGTTCCATATTAAGAGCAAACGTTTCTAATTGTTCTGCGCAGGGTAACAAAGAGCGCGTCGTTACTGTGTTACTTGGGCTAAAAATGTAAAAAGCCATTAACGTGTATCCGAGACTAAAAGGGCTTTTAGGTGGCAAACTCTAAATGTTAAAATAATTTGAACTACGCAAGGACCGAGGATTTCTGGGACCAAGAAGACCGAGATCTCCCTGGTGTTTACTGCGGATAAAGATTGCAGCCAACTCCTCGCCCAGCTTTTGATGCGATCGTTACGTCAAGATCCAGAAAGCACGAGAAACGAAGAATGGAATGGAGGCCGCGCCGGATGTTTGACAGAAAAGAAGCAAAAGCATGAGATTGATCAATGAGTGTGACAGATAACCCAAAAAATGAAGGGACATGCAGTGCGATTCTTCCTGCAACATGAAAACACAAGGAATGATACAAAGTAACAGAGTTTAGCCTGAACATACGACACGTTATATTATATTATGCAATAAAAAAAAAGAAGAAAACAAGATGTACAACACTGATAGTTTTTAACGCAATATTTTCTGCATATTCAAATATTTATTTTAAAAAGAATATAAACACCTCGGGTCAGACGGAATCTACAGAAAGTACAGAGACCCAGACACTCTCGGATGTCACGTTCGTTCAGGGTTATAAGGACGGGATTAGTTATACGGCCGGAGAGTGTATATAATATATAATATGAGGAATATACAGGGATATAACTGGTTATAAGGACGGGATTAGTTATACGGCCGGAGAGTATATAATATATAATATGAGGAATATACAGGGATATAACTGGTTATAAGGACGGGATTAGTTATACGGCCGGAGAGTATATAATATATAATATGAGGAATATACAGGATATAACGGGTTATAAGGACGGGATTAGTTATACGGCCGGAGAGTATATAATATATAATATGAGGAATATACAGGATATAACGGGTTATAAGGACGGGATTAGTTATACGGGGGGAGAGTATATAATATATAATATGAGGAATATACAGGATATAACGGGTTATAAGGATGGGATTAGTTATACGGGGGGAGAGTATATAATATATAATATGAGGAATATACAGGATATAACGGGTTATAAGGACGGGATTAGTTATACGGGGGAGAGTATATAATATATAATATGAGGAATATACAGGGATATAACGGGTTATAAGGACGGGATTAGTTATGCGGGGGGGGAGAGTATATAATATATAATATGAGGAATATACAGGGATATAACGGGTTATAAGGACGGGATTAGTTATACGGCCGGAGAGTATATAATATATAATATGAGGAATATACAGGATATAACGGGTTATTAGGACGGGATTAGTTATACGGGGGGAGAGTATATAATATATAATATGAGGAATATACAGGATATAACGGGTTATAAGGACGGGATTAGTTATACGGCCGGAGAGTATATAATATATAATATGAGGAATATACAGGATATAACGGGTTATAAGGACGGGATTAGTTATACGGCCGGAGAGTATATAATATGAGGAATATACAGGATATAACGGGTTATAAGGACGGGATTAGTTATACGGCCGGAGAGTATATAATATATAATATGAGGAATATACAGGGATATAACGGGTTATAAGGACGGGGTTAGTTATACGGCCGGAGAGTATATAATATATACTATGAGGAATATACAGGGATATATAACGGGTTATAAGGACGGGATTAGATATACGGCCGGAGAGTATATAATATATAATATGAGGAATATACAGGGATATAACAGGTTATAAGGACGGGATTAGTTATACGGGGGGAGAGTATATAATATATAATATGAGGAATATACAGGATATAACGGGTTATAAGGATGGGATTAGTAATACGGGGAGAGTATATAATATATAATATGAGGAATATACAGGGATATAACGGGTTATAAGGACGGGATTAGTTATACGGGGAGAGTATATAATAGATAATATGAGGAATATACAGGATATAACGGGTTATAAGGACGGGATTAGTTATACGGCCGGAGAGTATATAATATATAATATGAGGAATATACAGGATATAACGGGTTATAAGGATGGGATTAGTTATACGGGGAGAGTATATAATATATAATATGAGGAATATACAGGATATAACGGGTTATAAGGACGGGATTAGTTATACGGGAGGAGAGTATATAATATATAATATGAGGAATATACAGGGATATAACGGGTTATAAAGACGGGATTAGTTATACGGCCGGAGAGTGTATAATATATAATATGAGGAATATACAGGATATAACGGGTTATAAGGACGGGATTAGTTATATGGTGGAGAGTATATAATATATAATATGAGGAATATACAGTATATAACGGGTTATAAGGACGGGATTAGTTATACGGCTGGAGAGTATATAATATATAATATGAGGAATATACAGGGATATAACGGGTTATAAGGACGGGATTAGTTATACGGCCGGAGAGTATATAATATATAATATGAGGAATATACAGGATATAACGGGTTATAAGGACGGGATTAGTTATATGGTGGAGAGTATATAATATATAATATGAGGAATATACAGTATATAACGGGTTATAAGGACGGGATTAGTTATACGGCCGGAGAGTGTATAATATATAATATGAGGAATATACAGGATATAACGGGTTATAAGGACGGGATTAGTTATATGGTGGAGAGTATATAATATATAATATGAGGAATATACAGTATATAACGGGTTATAAGGACGGGATTAGTTATACGGCCGGAGAGTGTATAATATATAACATGAGGAATATACAGGGATATAACGGGTTATAGGGACGGGATTAGTTATACGGCTGGAGAGTATATAATATATAATATGAGGAATATACAGGATATAACGGGTTATAAGGACGGGATTAGTTATATGGGCCGGAGAGTATATAATATATAATATGAGGAATATACAGGATATAACGGGTTATAAGGACGGGATTAGTTATATGGTGGAGAGTATATAATATATAATATGAGGAATATACAGGATATAACGGGTTATAAGGACGGGATTAGTTATACGGGGGAGAGTATATAATATATAATATGAGGAATATACAGGGATATAACGGGTTATAAGGACGGGATTAGTTATATGGATAGAGAGTATATAATAAATAATATGAGGAATATACAGGATATAACGGGTTATAAGGACGGGATTAGTTATACGGCCGGAGAGTATATAATATATAATATGAGGAATTTACAGGGATATAACGGGTTATAAGGACGGGATTAGTTATCCGGCCGGAGAGTATATAATATATATGAGGAATATACAGGATATAACGGGTTATAAGGACGGGATTAGTTATACGGGGGGAGAGTATATAATATATAATATGAGGAATATACAGGGATATAAAGGGTAATATATATATATATATATATATATATATATATATATATATATATATATATATATATATATATATATATATAATGTGGATGGGATTAGTTATAGTTTGTGTATCTAGTGAGGAATCAGAGGCCATTTTGGAGTCAGGAAGGTATTTCCCCCCCTTTCTCGAGCTATAATTGGAATTTGGGGGTTTTGGTTCTTCTGGAGGAAGCAAATGGATTTGGGTCTTTTTTCAATGTGAATCGCTGTGTTCCCGTGTAGCCATCGCTCTCCTCCTTCAGTAGTTTAGAATGTTCTGGAATACTTGAGTGGGAGAAGAGATTTCTGGCCCCGACAGGGTTTGGGGAAATCACTTTCATACCCCGGACTCAGCAGACGGCACACAACAGAGAGGCCACCAGAATAAACGGAAAAGACGAGCTCAGCGGATTGGGGATTTATTGTGTTTGGGGGGAAGCCAACCTGCGCGATCAGGTTCAGCACAATTTTTAGACAGAGAAAAAATATCAGAGAGCTATCGGGTGCCGGGAGTCGGATGCCACAAGCTGACCTCTGACCTGATGTTCTATACAGAGGGCGGCCTGCTGTATATTCACATAAAAGCATCATAAAAAAGGGGAAAACAGACAACAGCGCGATTATTCATACCCCGGACGCTCCCTAAATCCACAAAAAAATTCCTTATCCCAAAAATTATAACCCTGTGCAAACCACGGAGTGCCTGCGGTGGTGGTCTTCCAGACACGGGGACCCCCTGCGAATAGACCAAGCAGCGTCAAACTTTAAATGGCGCCACACGTCACATTCACGATTCCGACCAATCACGTCTCTCCCTCGTTCTTTTGAGGGTCCGATCGGTTCCGTCTCTTGAAGGGACTGCCAGTCGTTAAACGCAATGGCCGAGGCTACACTCAACTCATTTAACCAAGAGACAGTCGCTCTGATACATAAAGAGAGCGCCGGCCACAAGGCGAGACAGCGTTAACCCCTCGCTCGGCTTCCAGTTATACTGTGTTCTCCTGAAAAGGGAAATGACCAAGAAACGTATGAGAAAGACATGGCCCGGGGCAGAGCCGAGCGACGGGATATACAGATTCCCAACGTGTTAAGTCCATGACCTGCTGTGGTAGATAAGTGGAATAGCCTCTCAGCAGAAGTGGTAGAGGCCAATACAGCGAGGAGACTTAATCATCCAAAGGATAGACGAGTCCAACGACTGATTAAGGTTTGAGTCTTTAAAGCAGGAGAAACGGGCGACTAGACGGGGGCCGGATGGGGCCGATCTGCTGGCAGGTTCTGTGTCTATGTGATTCCCATCTACAATTGCTGTTCTTATTTGGGCCATAGGTCAGGGTATCAGGGTAGTTTGGCTCGGTGTGTGGACAGGGCTGCGGCTTTTTTATTATTCTCTACATTATACGGGTTAAATTACATAATAAAAGGGAATAATTACCCAAGTTCCTCCAAAATAACGGTTGGTAACTTATTTTGTTCACCAGCCATTCGTTGAGCCACCCCACAATATCGCATTACATGCACTCATCTCCCTTGCTTTCATGTAATTATTATATATATATTATATATTTATTATATACTCTCAGAACGGATACATTTAACAAAAAAAAAAAAAATATGGAACTTTTGGTCTCCAAGATTCTATTTCCTCCCTTTTTGTATTTCAGCGACATCTGTTACAGGGAATGATTTAAAAAGGAGCCGACCGGCTGAATATTCCGCAGACTGATATTATAATTAACATGAAATGAATACTCGGAGGCTGGAATCGTGGTGAGTAATCTGCATAATAAGCAGATAAAGACCGCCGAGCCCCCCGGATCACAGCGCCCTCCCAGATAACATTTCATGAAAATAATCGTTGGTTGCAGCCCTACTGGGAATGCTCCGTCGGGTGGGCGGTGAGCGATAGTAAATACGGACTTCTGGGACCCCCGCGCACCTCGCGTGTGGCCCCTGCTTGCACATTTTGGATTGTTTATTAGATTTAGTTATATATAGCGCCATCATATTCTGCAGCGCTGTACAATAGGACGGGACGTCTCTCTCCAGCCTTCACATGTTATCTGTGGATGCTGAGGGGACCCCGGGGACGGGTGCCGCGAGCCCCTAAAATAATCCGGGTTACTGCTCCTTTTGCCCCAGGTTAACGATGGCCGCGGCCAGTGGGGGCATCGGGGGAAGGCAAGGGGGGCATCATAACCCCAGGGGTATCATTTATAAAGAGCAATTCTGGTAGAATATTACCAAGCAGTCACCATGGAAACCAGCGGAATGTTCCCGTTGATTGCGGTACATTTATCATTTTGCTCCGGAAGGGTGCCTTGGCGTTGCACACATTTCTCCAGCGCTCCAAGGGTTAGCAAGTTAGTTCTTTGACGCTCTGGCTTGACACTGGTTAAGTAAAAGCTTCTAGTTGTCACAAGGGGTGGTAGACAAGTGGATCAGCCTCCCAGTAGAAGTGCTAGTGGGTAATACAGTGAGGGTAATGGGATAGACATACGGCTCCTGAATCTAAGACAAGACCAACAACTGATTAGAGAGGCAGACAGGACGGGCCGAATGGGGCCGATCTGCCGGCGGGTTCTATGTTTAAGACCGTCTACCTCTTACCCACAGCTGACAAAACACCCACCCCGTTCTTGGGCAATTCCTGGAATTTCTCAAGCATTTGTCAGCCAGCTGTGTGCGGCCCCTGCACGGCCCCTGCTCGGCCGATCCACGCGCTGCGCTCTCTGCCGTATTCCAGTTGTTGGTGACGGGAGGCTATTTATAACGAGTCACGCTTTAATAACGCTTTAAGTGGACGGGGGGGGAGGGCGATGTATGGGGTGGACGAAATCCTCTGCACTTATATCACATCCACTGTGTTTGCAGACAGAGACGGGCCGGACGGACGCGTTCAGCAGAAAACCAGCGCCTTTCTCTCCAAGAACAGATATAATTAGACGCGTGAATCAGCCGCCCAGCTGGGAGGTGGAAATTAACATCAAAAATGCCAAGATCCCCACATCAGGGATCAATATTTGCCCCCAATGGGGGGGGTGTCTGGGTGACAAACACACACCAGGGACCCGTCAGAGTTTGCCCCCCCTGAGTCTTAGGGTTTTTGCCCTCAGGGCAATTGGGCAGACTCTGATGATTTATTTTCTGGTCTTTGGGGGAATGGGGGAGATTCTCGGGGTGAATGGGGCAGATTCTCACGGTGAATGGGGCAGATTCTCGGGTCACACAGCCTGGAGCCGACTTCTTCGTATCCTCCTCTGATTTAATGATATCTGAGAATCCCGATTGGTGCTTTTCTCCCTGCTTTATCACAGCTGGGATCCCTGCTTGAACACAGGTGACTCCATTCAGAACATCTTCACCTCCTGACCAGTCACTGTTTCTATAAGAATGGTTCATAAAACCACTCGCTCGCCGTTAAAACAGCCTTAAATAGTTAACACAGATATGCTCGCCGGTCCTTCAGGATGTCAGAGAGACGCGACGCAGATGAGCCAGACCACAAAAGCGGCGTGAAAGCTATTAAGGCGTAGGTGCCGCTCCATTTAATAGTTAATGGGGAGGAATTACTGGTCTGGTGGCTTTTTTTCTTTTTAATGGAGTTTTTAATTAGCGGGATCGTAGAACCGGTTTATTCTCGGAACGCCAGCTCCGCATGTCAGCGAGCGGCCGAGTCACGCATGGTCACAAGCTCCAGGGGCAACCAAAAAAGGAAGCGCAGGGGCATCGAAGCAGCCGTTAGGGGCAAAGAATGGCATTTTCCTTGGATGTGTAACGACGGCTGTGAGTCATGCCTGATGGGGGCCGGCTACGACCCGTCCACAAACGAGAACGGAACGGGGTATCTCCGCAAACGCTACCCTACATTAAGGGGGTCCAAATCTTATGGGGTGCAAGGGAGGCTTCAGGGGGGTCTAAAGAGGAATGATATGGGGGGGGCAGATCATGTGTGCCGATGCCTGAAGGGGTTAACACGGATTCCGGGAGTAGAAGGAAAAAACTCGCCCCCTTCCTGCCTCCAATAAAAATTTAAGGCATGGTCCATGACCTTTAGTGTCAATTCCACGCTCCGGCGTGTTGGTCGGGCACTGAAACAGTTAACTCTCCAGGACGGTCATGTATATGAACCTGCAAACACACCCGACCAAGACAGAAGCACAGCTGGGATCCCTGCTTGAATACAGGTGACTCCATCCAGAATATCTTCATCTCCTGACAAGTCACGGTTTCCATAACGACCGTTATAAGAAGCATTTAGTCGCTACAATGGCATATTAAATGGCCTATTAAAGGGTTAATAGCCTATAGCATCAACCAGCATTCCTGCCACGAGACCACAACTCCCAGCCGCCAGGGCTCATGAAATATGGAAATTCCCAGGGGAAGGAAAGCGCATTCCCATCCCAGAAGATCAGGAAGGCTGGAAAAGACGGACACTTCTCCAGCGACGGACTGCACCATTCATTCGCATCCTCATAATGCACCGCAGTGCATGCCAGGATCCGCCACTCATCAGAGAGGGTCATCTGTGCCAAGCTGTGACTGCCACGTGCCATCTCTCCAATCTGGAGAGCGCCAGGGTCTATGAAGAACATTAGGGTCCGCAACATGTCTGAACCAGCTGGAGGACAGGTTGCTTGGAAAGGTCTACGCTACAGCAGGCTGTCTTCTCCACATTTCCAAGGACAGCAGGCGACCGACAGTTCAGTACCGCGCCAGCAAGCAGTTTACCACCCGCCGGGGGGTCGGATCAAAGAGGAGTCGAGCGGTAGACCAGGGGTAACTGCATTCCTGGGAGTGCCGACACGAAAGGGGTTAAAAACATGACATCATAACCTTGTCTTCTGCCCACGCCTCCCCATCGCTCCCGTCTTTGTCAGGACTCCATGACTCTATGCCGTTTAACATGCGAAAAGGAATCGGATGGAGAGGGGGGACGGATGCCGGGAAACGCGCCCACTCTAAATATCCAGGAACACGCCATTACATACCCCGAGAGGGGCAGGAGGGGGAGACGCGGGCGCTTTCTGTTCAGCGGGCACCGATTCATAGGCACCCTGCGCTTGGTATATCCCTGCGATTACTATCAATGGAGCTGCCAGTCACGTTACCAGCCATGAACCCGCCGGTGAGGACATCGCCGGGCAGGAGCGCATGCGCGGGGCTCCGCCAGGACAGAAGCCCCTTCTGTCGCCCCCCGTTCCCCGGTGCTCAGAGCTAAAAAAACATTTTCAAAAATGACCTTACAGACAAAATGATGGCAGCCGCCCGGACGACTGCACCCGACGGGGCGGAATAAACCAAACATGTTATCTCTATCAGGGAATCGCTTTGGGCTTCGGGCTCTCGCGCTGTGCCATGGATAGGGCATCCAAACCGGCATATACAGAGTTAATGCAATAACCAATGTGCAAATGGCATCAAGGGGTTAAAGCCACACCGGGCTCTGGTGACACGCGGCTGGCACAGACCCAAATTTCCGACCATTTACCCCGTGTCCTTGCCATTTTAACCTTTCGCTGCCCAGTACAACCGCACAAACAGCTTAATATTGTTGGATCTGCCCGGTTACCCTAAACACACCAGGCCAGCACACCCAGGCTGGAGCCCTCACGCCCCATTAGCAATAGTAATAGCGCCCCACGACCATTTCAACCCCCCAATATATCACGATATACCCCACAAACCCCATTACCCCCAGAACTTGGACCACAGCGATTAAAATACAATGTAGCACTTTCTGGGAATATTAAACTAATAATAATAACAAAATAACAAAATTAGACAAAAAAAATTAATTAAAATGGCTAATGACAACAAGTGTGACAGAAACATAACAAATAGGAAACACTAGCCACTGTAGCAACGATGTAACAAACTCCCCAAATATATTAACCCATAATTAAGGCCCTGTCTGCCCCACATTAACATTACGGGTGACAGCGGTCACTCACCCTGAGGGGACAGGTACTAATGACAGGTGATGTGGGGACCCCCTTCGCGGTCAGCCGCCTTCTAATAACCCCCCTGTCCTTCCCACACGTGGTAATTAGGGGTTATTATTATGCAAATAAGGGCAGCCCCGCTAGTCAATGGTCCGGCGCATGCGCACAGCGTTCTGCTCTCACCAGTCCGCCGCCCGGCTTCTTCAGCACCAACTGAAGCAGAACTCAGAGCGAGAGCCGGCAACTAGCCGCTGCGTGACGTCACGGGGAACCCGCCCCCGCAAGCGGCTCGGCCGCGCCCGCTCACCACTATCTTTTTCCTATAGGGTACCAGGAGGGGGCGTAAGCCAATGAGTGCAGGCTTCGATGAAAATAGCACCGCCTACTCTGCGCTCTAGCTGGGCGGGGTTACAGCAATTTAATTCAAAAAGCGTTCCATTAGACTCTCACCACCTCCGTCGTGATTGGGTGGAACAGTGGGGGGTCCTTGCTTCTGAGTGGGTAACTTCGAGTGGGCGGAACAGAATGGTTGGCAGGTTCTGGCAGTGCTAACACCGGATGGCTGCCGCAGACATGGACATAACAGGAGATGTTGCTTCCTGGTGATAGCGGCTGCCCTCTGCTGGCAGCAGCCGCCATTACAGCCTAGTCTGTACCAATGTTATATAGGCGCTCTGGAGCAGTTACTAATCGATGTATTTATAGATTTATGCGGATGCCACTATATCACGTGTTCACATAAATATGGCAGAGACAGAAGACAGAGGGCCCTGCTTACTGGAATTTGCTTCTGCTCCCAATCCCATAATGCCCACATACCAGGACTGCCTGTGAATTAACATTTACTGGTAAAACTTTTTTCCTATAGGGTAGTCTTATATTCAGGCTTTTCCTTTTTTTCCCTAAATTAAAATCCAATATCGTCTTATAATTGAGCAAATACTGAACTACCTTATAGGGTACTGTGTAATGGATGGATGCGGCCCCCTAGAACACAAAAATGTGGGGCATGTCTGTGCAGAAACATTTCTAAGAGTTTTTTTGACGTTAAGTATAATTTTTTTGCATACTAGAGCTCACAATTATTATTTTTTGCATGTTTCTATGGTTTCAAACGAAAACCCTATATTTCTAAAAAAAAAAAAAAAACACCAATACATAATTTCTGTGTGTTCATCAAACATGGAAAAACGGGAATCTTAATTAATCTCAAATATGGCAAAAGAGGTAATAAAAAGCCTTGGTAAGGAAAGGGTTAAAGATCTACACAACCCATTATACCAGTTAGATAACAAAAAGCGCACATTTTAGCTCTCTAAACTCTATTCCAGCCCGGCAGTGAAGGGGTTAGCAAATGCTGACATATTCCGCAGCCCCCCGTATTATGTCATCTGATGTAAGGTGTCCCCCCACAGCAGTGGGAGGTAAATCGTGGGACTGATTGGCGATGTAATCTACTCACACATTGTGTCATTGTTTAAAGGCAGAAGCAGAGCGGGCTGCATGGTGTCAGCCGAGAGCGGAAATGACAAGGGGTTACCATGGCAACCATGGAAACCAGGCATTTCGAAGTAATTGTCAATAATTTAAACATGAAAATACATCGACGCAAATGTGTAAAAAAAATGATGTAGAGTTTATGTCAGAAGCATGCCTATTAATCCCATAATATATATGTGTGTGTGTGTGTGCGTGTGTGCGTGTGTATGTGTGTGCGTGTGTGTATGAGGATGTTCATATACTGTGGACAGGGCCGGACTGGAAATGAAAAGCAGCCCTGGAAATATTTGAACACCAGCCCCGTATTTTATCGCGCGGTCGAGCTTATGTGCGAAAACCCCAGCTTCACAAACAACATGTCCCACGGTGCCACGTCTGCCCCTAAACATCCTGCCTGTGCCACTTCTGCCCCTAAACATCCTGGCCATGCCACCTCTGCCCCTAGACATTCTACATGTGCCATCTATGCCTCTTAAACAGCCTGCCAGTGCTACCGCTGCCCCTAAACAGCCTGCCAGTGCCACCGCTGCCCCTAAACAGCCTGCCAGTGCCACCGCTGCCCCTAAACAGCCTGCCAGTGCCACCGCTGCCCCTAAACAGCCTGCCAGTGCTACCGCTGCCCCTAAACAGCCTGCCAGTGCCACCGTTGCCCCTAAACAGCCTGCCAGTGCCACCGCTGCCCCTACACAGCCTGCCAGTGCCACCGCTGCCCCTAAACAGCCTTCCAGTGCCACCGGTGCCCCTAAACAGCCTGCCAGTGCCACCGCTGCCCCTAAACAGCCTGTGTCATCTGACTATTCCTACAGCGCTTTCCCTATTTCTACCTGCCTATACCGAGCCTCCACACTGTTGGGATCAGAGTCTTTGTTTGCTTATCTCGGAGCTCGACCCCTTGCTAGGTGTTTCAGGGTGTGTGTTCCTGGGTGACAGCAGACGTAACAGGTGGGTAACGGTTCCACACCTGCATAATGGCACATTCTTATAGACTGTAAGCTCTTCAGGGCAGGGATCTCCTTTCATAATCCATTCTCACCTATCCTACCCCTAGGTGTTTGTAAACCCCTCTACCTACTATGAATGTTCTCACTCTACCCCCCTTTATTATACGTAAGGCGCTAAGCAAACCTGTTAGCGAATAATAAATAAAAACCATACACATAATATACATCCAGCCATTTACAATGAAGGGGGGGGGCTTTCATTTGGTCTCCAGCATTGTTTATTACCCCATTGGGGCAGTGGCTTTTGGGCATTTCTTTAGAACAGAACATCTTCAGTTCCATGGCTAGAATGCGAGTAACAATGCTGCAGGGTGCCCATGCGCGGCTGCACGCATGGGATTAGGAACCGGGACAGAATGTGTCTTCTCATCTGATGCGTCCTCGTTTCAACCCGCCTTAATTCTGCGCTTATTCTAAATCGATATCTGGCTATTTCAGGCTTTACTTTCCAATTATCCTCTCTGGCACGACTCCGATGCCTTTGATGGATTTCACTTCATCTCCAGCGAAGGCTTCTCGGAACGTTCCGCTATCGCTGCGTCCAAGCAATCGGCTTCTCTGAACAAATAGTGTTTAATATGTTACGTCTCGAGTATTCTAAGTGTATTTCTGAGTAGCTGGATTAGCCTTAACCCTGTGACCGTTTCGGTTTAAATTACTTTATTTTCCCCGAATGCTCATAAAGCCTGAAAAGAACATATTTTCCAAGTCCGATCCAGGCATGTAAGCAATGTTTGAGCGATGGAAGGGTTAACCATTGTAATAATAATAATAATAATAATTTTTTAAGGCAAAATAAACGAATTCAAGAGATGAGATTAGCTGTCCGAGGAAAGAGGTGCAGATAGAGAAGATGCCCGGAGAAGATGTCCCGAGGAACGTCAATGGAGAAGGAAACACTGAAGGTACGGAGCCAGGAGAGGGCCTTGTCTTGGATGCCATGAAGATGAAGGGTTTGCAGGACAAGAGGGAGGACAACAAAGGATGCAGAGAGGTCCAAGAGGATGAGGGAGGGAGAAGGAGACAGTATGTAGTAGGTCGGGACGGTCGGGTAGATGATTGCCGCACTTTACATGGATCTGGTAAGAGGTGAAGAGCATGTGGAGGGACGATGGTTCATGGTGGGGGGGGAGAGCTGAAGTCCTATGCGCAGTCACGCTGATGGAGTTTGAGTCACGCTGATGGAGTTTGAGTTGCGCTGATGGAGTTTGAGTCACGCTGATGGAGTTTGAGTCACGCTGATGGAGTTTGAGTTACCTTTAACTGTGAGCAAGGTCTGCTTTCTCTATTTTCTCCTCTCGCTCTCTATTTTTCTGCTCTCCTTTCACTCTTTTCTCTACATTTTCTCTCGCCTTTCTCTCTTCTGTATCCTTACCCTCCACCTCCTTTTCTTATTTATCTTTCCTCTTTCCTTTGATTTCTTTCTTCTTCCTCCTTTCTCTCTTCTTCTTCCTTTCCTCTCTTAACAAAAGGTGACAACCCTCACCGTCATGATTTTTTATATAAAGTAACATTTATCAGTAATAATTTATATGCCCTTTAGTAATATAAACCAAAGAATACGCATACTGAATAATTCATCCTATATACATACTTACAATCTATAAAAGCTCTCATTATGTAGTTTAACATTGTATCCAAACGCAGAACATTCTAGAAATCTCATGGTTTGGTTTTTTTCCATCACTTATTCGAGGTCACATTACTCAAAATATTATTCTAGAACCTTGAATTCGGTCTTTGTTTTAACGAGCAACACTTATCCAAATAGTAACTGTATCATCATATATGCTATATGTCCAAAAGTATGTGAACACCCCTCCTAATTATTGGGGTTTGGCGGACGCCAGGAGAACGGTACCTACCGGAATACACAGTGCCCGCTCTAAAGTGTTGCGGAGGAGGGATACGGAGTGGGGCTGTTTTCAAGGTTTGTGTTTCTTTCCAGTGAAGGGTAATGTTAATCTTTCAGCGTCCATAGACAGGGAATTTAATACTTCCAGCTTTGTGGGAACAGTTTTGGGGAAGACTCTTTTCTATTCCAGCATGACTGCGCCCCAGAGCACAAGAAGCAGGCTCCATAAAGACATGGTGGGATTAGTTTGGGGTAGAAGAACTTGACCTGCCGCACAGAGCCCCGACCTCAACCCCATCGAACACCTTTGGGAACACAACGTGCCATTAGAACACAGGAGTGATGGGAGTGATAAAGGGCCATTGGAACACAGGAGTGATGGGAGTGATAAAGGGCCATTGGGACACAGGAGTGATGGGAGTGATAAAGGGCCATTGGGACACAGGAGTGATGGGAGTGATAAAGGGCCATTGGAACACAGGAGTGATGGGAGTGATAAAGGGCCATTGGAACACAGGAGTGATGGGAGTGATAAAGGGCCATTGGAACACAGGAGTGATGGGAGTGATAAAGGGCCATTGGAACACAGGAGTGATGGGAGTGATAAAGGGTCTATGAAGAGATTCCATTAAAAATCAGCCGTTTCCAGCTGCAATAGTCATTTATAGCATTGACCCCGTCTGTGCTGGATTTCCATTTTATGTTATGTTAATGGACAAAATTTGCTTTTCTTTCAAAAACAAGGAAACCTCTAAGTGACCCCGAGCGATAGTATATATATATATACAGTGTGAGCAGCTCTCCCATCACCCCGAGCCGATTCCCACACACTGTGTTCTCTTCCCACCTTTTCCTCTCCCATTCATTCTCCCCTCATCCTTTCTATCATAGCATTTGTACTGAATGTGCGTGTTTCCATGGCAACAGGGGATATTTGGTTACAGACCATCTGAACGCAGGACTTCCTGCTGCGTGAGTGTCTGAGGATGAAGAATTGGCACAGGGTGGGGGTGCTAACTGCCCCTCCGGTGCCCGCACCCTAATACCTGGGTGCTATTTATACAAAATGAGGTTTATTTACCCCGTTTAATATATAAAGCCGTTCCCTGCTGTCTCTATATACATTATCGGGGCTTTTAGGGCTGTAGAACCCTGCGATCCCCTCATACCCAGCAAACATTCTGACCTCCTAGAGAAGAGGGGCATCAGGGGAGGAGAGAGGGGCATCAGTTGAGGAGAGAGGGGCATTTGCCTCTCGCCCCCCTCTGTAATCAACGATCACGTCTGTAGCGTGTTCCCATGGCATGTGAACGTCACGCAAAAGAACAATTTTAATTGAGCGCACCACAGAAACATGTCCTTTCAGCTTTAACAAGTCGGAACAAACACATTAATATCAGCTTGGTCGCGCCGGGGAGAGGATGCGTTACGACGTTATTCATTCATTGGCAAGAAACTCATTGCGGGTTGTGAAAATAGCCGTTTATTCACTCAGCCGCTTGTCAAAATAACGAAAGAAGCTAATTTTCAAAATTTATTTTTTTTAATAAAAAACAATTATCTGTGAACTTCTGTATAATTTGCATCGTTTTTGGAAGTTTAGTTGTGGAATAATGGTGATTTTGCAGAAAATCAGGACTGTCCTGTGAAAAGCGAGGCTGTCGGGAGGTAACCGGCTAATATTTCTAATACGCAGCTGCCTGAAAACATTATATTATGGGGCAAAAAAACAGAAGAAAACAATAAAATGGCCAAAGAGGAGGAAACGAACAAAGACGAGGAATGATATATTTCACTTACACCGTATTTGGTTATTTTATATGTTTGGAGATATAAAAACACTCAATATCCATTCTTAGACCGTGAGAAACGTGTCCGTTTGGGACGTTAGCTTAGAACCTTTCGCTTCTTTGTTCAGGCTCTATTTCTTTTTCTCCTTATGATTTTTCTCTCTTGTTCTCGGATCTTCTGTTCCCGTTTACATGAAGCCGTCACTCGGTGTCCCCGCAGCCTCTCCTTTATGAACAATGAGTCGTAAAGGCATTTTCTGGATCTACCCACTCGCTCTCACTCGCTGCTCGCTCTCACTCGCCGCTCGCTCTCGGTGGATGTGACATCAGCAGGTACTCTATCGAGAAGCTCCTGGACCTTATAAGGCTTTCGAGAATTCAGATACTGCCTAGAATATCATCTGGTGACACAAAAGCGAAGCCGGGGGATGGGAGTCAAACAGAAATCATTCTTTATGCACTATCCGGGTGTATACAGCATCGCCTCGCACATCGCTTTCACAAAGACACACTTACTCCCTCTAATGTGACGTCATTGTGAGTCTTTGTAAGTGAGCAGAGTGTGTATGGGAGCAGGTTTTATGAATAGGCATTATTTAGTAATAAAAGGTTTAACTACTAGGTGTAGTAATATATATAATATACTCTCCAGCCCTTATTGTATATACAATTTATATTATATACTCTCCAGCCGTATAACTAATCCCGTCCTTATAACCCGTTATATCCTGTATATTCCTCATATTATATATTATATACTCTCCGGCCGTATAACTAATCCCGTCCTTATAACCCGTTATATCCTGTATATTCCTCATATTATATATTATACACTCTCCGGCCGTATAACTAATCCCGTCCTTATAACCCGTTATATCCCAGTATATTCCTCATGTTATATATTACATACTCTCCCCCCGTATAACTAATCCCGTCCTTATAACCCGTTATATCCCTGTATATTCCTCATATTATATATTATATACCGTATTTGCTCGATTATAAGACGACCCCCCAAAATCTGAATATTAACTTAGGAAAAAAAGAAAAAGCCTGAATATAAGACGACCCTAAAGGAAAAAAGTTTTACCAGTAAATGTTAATTCATGTAAACTATTTTTTTTAATAAAAGCTATGATTGAGAAAAATATTTTTTTTTTGTTTTTATTTCTTGTATTTTCCAACCTGTCCCCCAGTTACGCACATCTGCCCCCAGGCTTGCCACACCAATATGGCACTGTGGCCCATGATATGCCTTTTAACCCTCTATATGCCACTGTGCCCCATGGTATGCCTTTTGACCCCCTATGTGCCACTCTGCCTCCAGAAATGCCTTATACCCCTATATCCCATTCTGGCATTTAGGGGGTTAAAATGCATATTATGGGGCAGAGTGGCATATAGGGAGGTATAAGGCATTCCAGGAGGCAGAGTGGCATTAAGGGAGTTAAAAGGCATTATATAGAGCACTCTGCCTCCAGAAATGCCTTATACCCCTATATGCCACTCTGGCATTTAGGGGGTTAAAAGGCATATTATGGGGCAGAGTGGCATATAGGGAGGTATAAGGCATTTCAGGAGGCAGAGTGCACTATTAAATGCCCCCTTAACGCCACTCTGCCTCCTGAAATGCCTTATACCTCCCTATATGCCACTCTGCCCCATAATATGCCTTTTAACCCCCTAAGTGCCAGAGTGGCATATAGGGGTGTAAGGCATTCCAGAAATGCCCTACACACACACACACACACACTTACTTACTTACTTACTTACCGGTGCTTCCAATTTCCTGCTGTATTGCCGGGGCAGCGGGTTGACGTCTCATTCCGCGGCAGCCGGAAGGAGGTGGAGTTGGCAGCGGGGGTTTGTATGCGTCCGTCGCAAATACCTTCCCCGGCTGTCAGAGATCAGGAACTCTGGAACTCTGATCTCTGACAGTCGGGGAAGGTATTTGCGACGGACGCATACAAACCCCCGCTGCCAACTTCACCTCCGGAAGCACCGGTAAGTGTGTGTGGGGGGGGGGGGCGACGATAGGAGGATCCAGGTCCCCTGCAGCGGTGCGGGGGATCTGGATCTTAGTCTCCTAATCAGACCTCTATTTGAGGTCTGATTAGAAGACGACCCCGATTATAAGACGAGGGGTATTTTTCAGAGCATTTGCTCTGAAAAAAACCTCGTCTTATAATCGAGCAAATACGGTACTCTCCCCCCCATATAACTAATCCCGTCCTTATAACCCGTTATATCCTGTATATTCCTCATATTATATATTATACACTCTCCGGCCGTATAACTAATCCCGTCCTTATAACCCGTTATATCCTGTATATTCCTCATATTATATATTATACACTCTCCGGCCGTATAACTAATCCCGTCCTTATAACCCGTTATATCCTGTATATTCCTCATATTATATATTATATACTCTCCCCCGTATAACTAATCCCGTCCTTATAACCCGTTATATCCTGTATATTCCTCATATTATATATTATATACTCTCCGGCCGTATAACTAATCCCGTCCTTATAACCCGTTATATCCTGTATATTCCTCATATTATATATTATATACTCTCCGGCCGTATAACTAATCCCGTCCTTATAACCCGTTATATCCTGTATATTCCTCATATTATATATTATATACTCTCCCCCCCATATAACTAATCCCGTCCTTATAACCCGTTATATCCTGTATATTCCTCATATTATATACTCTCCCCCGTATAACTAATCCCGTCCTTATAACCCGTTATATCCCTGTATATTCCTCATATTATATATTATATACTCTCCGGCCGTATAACTAATCCCGTCCTTATAACCCGTTATATCCCTGTATATTCCTCATATTATATATTATATACTCTCCGGCTGTATAACTAATCCCGTCCTTATAACCCGTTATACCCTGTATATTCCTCATATTACCGTATTGGCTCGAATATAGGCCGCACTTTTTTCCCCCACTTTAAGTTTTTAAAGTGGGGGTGCGGCCTATATTCGGGGTCTAGCGCCCGACGCCCGGGACATGCAGTCCCGGGCGCCGGGCAGGCAGCGGGGTTAAGATACAGATCCCCCGCAGCGGTGCAGGGGACCTGCATCCTTCTCCCCGATACGCTCAGACAGCCTCCCCTGCCAGCACTTCCCACGGGGGGGGGGGGTGCCGGCACGGGAGGTTATCTAAGCGTTTTACCTCTGCCCACCCCCGACTTACCGGAGCAGACTCCCGGGTGTCTTGCGGGGCCGGCGGGAGACATCTACGCAATACGCGCATGCAACTTCCGGTACCGGTACCGGAAGTTGCATACGCGTATTGCGTAGATGTCCCTCGCCGGCCCCGCAAGACACCCGGGAGTCTGCTCCGGTAAGTCGAGGAGGGGGGGCAGAGGAGGACAGCGGCAGCGTATCGCGGGGAGGGAGGACAGCGGCAGCGTATCGCGGGGAGGGAGGACAGCGGCAGCGTATCGCGGGGAGGGAGGACAGCGGCAGCGTATCGCGGGGAGGGAGGACAGCGGCAGCGTATCGCGGGGAGGGAGGACAGCGGCAGCGTATCGCGGGGAGGGAGGACAGCGGCAGCGTATCGCGGGGAGGGAGGACAGCGGCAGCGTATCGCGGGCAGGGAGGACAGCGGCAGCGTATCGCGGGCAGGGAGGACAGCGGCAGCGTATCGCGGGCAGGGAGGACAGCGGCAGCGTATCTCGGGGAGGGAGGACAGCGGCAGCATATCTCGGGGGGGGACAGAGTGGCAGCATGTTTTTTTTGGTGCTTTTTTAAAGAAAAAAAACTTTTTCTTTAAAAAAGCACCAAACTTTTAGGGTGCGGCCTATATACGGGGGCGGCCTATATCCGAGCCAATACGGTATATATTATATACTCTCCCCCCGTATAACTAATCCCGTCCTTATAACCCGTTATATCCTGTATATTCCTCATATTATATATTATATACTCTCCGGCCGTATAACTAATCCTGTCCTTATAACCCGTTATATCCTGTATATTCCTCATATTATATATTATATACTCTCCGGCCGTATAACTAATCCCGTCCTTATAACCCGTTATATCCCTGTATATTCCTCATATTATATATTATATACTCTCCGGCTGTATAACTAATCCCGTCCTTATAACCCGTTATATCCTGTATATTCCTCATATTATATATTATATACTCTCCCCCGTATAACTAATCCCGTCCTTATAACACGTTATATCCTGTATATTCCTCATATTATATAGTATATACTCTCCCCCCCGTATAACTAATCCCGTCCTTATAACCCGTTATATCCCTGTATATTCCTCATATTATATATTATATACTCTCCGGCCGTATAACTAATCCCGTCCTTATAACCCGTTATATCCTGTATATTCCTCATATTATATATTATATACTCTCCCCCGTATAACTAATCCCGTCCTTATAACCCGTTATATCCTGTATATTCCTCATATTATATATTATATACTCTCCAGCCGTATAACTAATCCCGTCCTTATAACCCGTTATATCCCTGTATATTCCTCATATTATATGTTATATACTCTCCCCCCGTATAACTAATCCCGTCCTTATAACCCGTTATATCCCTGTATATTCCTCATATTATATATTATATACTCTCCGGCCGTATAACTAATCCCGTCCTTATAACCCGTTATAACCTGTATATTCCTCATATTATATATTATATACTCTCCCCCGTATAACTAATCCCGTCCTTATAACCTGTTATATCCCTGTATATTCCTCATATTATATATTATATACTCTCCGGCCGTATAACTAATCCCGTCCTTATAACCCGTTATAACCTGTATATTCCTCATATTATATATTATATACTCTCCGGCCGTATAACTAATCCCGTCCTTATAACCCGTTATATCCTGTATATTCCTCATATTATATATTATATACTCTCCCCCCGTATAACTAATCCCGTCCTTATAACCCGTTATAACCTGTATATTCCTCATATTATATATTATATACTCTCCCCCCGTATAACTAATCCCGTCCTTATAACCCGTTATATCCCTGTATATTCCTCATATTATATATTATACACTCTCCGGCCGTATAACTAATCCTGTCCTTATAACCCGTTATATCCCTGTATATTCCTCATATTATATATTATACACTCTCCGGCCGCATAACTAATCCCGTCCTTATAACCCGTTATATCCTGTATATTCCTCATATTATATATTATACACTCTCCGGCCGTATAACTAATCCCGTCCTTATAACCCGTTATATCCTTGTATATATTGTTTTTCTGGTTGTTACCATTTTATGGCCAATTTACTAGCCAGGGAGATCCACATAAAAAAGCTGCACGTATCAAGTGTCTGCTGGACAGGCAGAGAACGATAAAATCAATATTAACTTTCAATGGCAGTTAACTGAGTATTTATTTCCAACAACCGAGTATTTAACCCCTTAAGGCCAAAGCTTTTTGCTAATTTTACCATATTTTTTCAACTATTATACTTTCTTTTGTATATTCATACATTTAACACAATGTTAAGAACAATGGGCGGTCCCTAAACCCATTGAAAACAATGCATTTTAAACAAACTTTATTTAATATGAAGGATGTTAAATAAAGTAAACAACCCCCCCACCGATGTTTTAATTTAATCCCTGTGCGGCCGCGCACCCCTAAAGCCGGCCCTGGTTGGGGCTGCCCGGCCTCCTAGAGTGGCGGACCCGGTCGCAGTTGCTGCGGGCTTAAGGGGCAGGTGCCCCTTATACCCTGCGTTAATGCGGCCGTAGAGGTCGCATAGGCCCAGTCAGTCCGGTCCTGACTGGGCCTATTTTAAGGTAGGGGCCTGGAGCTGCAGCCCGATGGCCAGTCCGGGCCTGCTCATACCCAGCAAGCATTCTAAACGTCCTGTTCTCAGGGTCTGCATCTGCTGTTACATCGCTAATCCCGGTGAAGGGAGAAGAAGCAAGAGAACAGGACACAAAATAGATAATGCTGGATTTGCCACAGGCTGCCACTGGTCGCAGCATGAAGAGAATCACATAAAATAAACCTAGGATTTGCCAGCAGATCGGCCCCATTCGGCCCCCGTCTAGTCTGCACGTTTGTCCTGCTGTAACGGCTCAAACCTTAATCAGTGGTAGAACTAAATATCTCCAGAACAATAAACCAAGTCACAAAGAAACCCCCCACCCGTATGTTCTGCTTTTACCCCTTTTGGAGGCATCCGGTGTATCTGATAGAGCACCCCCTCTCTCGGCAGTGGATTCCGTACCTTTACTGCCCTCTCTGTGAATCTGAAACTAAGTGACTTGACTAAGGACCTCGGAGAAGGATCCTTCAGTAGAAGACGGAGTGTTGGATTTACTGTCCCTTTAATAAATCTAAACGTTAATGTCTCTAATGTGTGACAATGTGTCACCGTGTCACTTCGGTGTCTTCATCGGGTCCTAAAGGGCACAGACGCTGAATCATTGCGTTCTCGCATTATTCACCGAGTGGCACATGAAAAAAGACGTGTTTTGACACCGAATTACTTGTTTCCTTGCGTTCTTGCTTGTTCCCCGGTTTCTGAGACTCGTAACATTCTCACAATAAGGATGATTCATTTGTCCTCCGTCTTACCGCACTGCATGCTGCGACATCTGAGGGATTATTCGCAAGGAACGCTCAAAGCCAACATTGTGACTGTCAGGACCGACGAAGGACCCCGGAACACAAAAGAAAGCGGAATTTTCACAATTCATTGACATGTGGCTCCAGAATTTAATAAATTTTTTAATTAATGAATTATTTTCATTAATTATAATTTTGTCGACCAAGAACATGTTCCTTTAATAGGCCAGATTTGATCATTATTTTTATTCCGAAACCAATTAATTCATATTTAGCCGCCTGTCAACGTAAGCGCATAAAAACTTTTTTCTTTCTTTGTACCAAATGTGAGATAACTTAAATATTAAAAGAGATCCAAGAAATCATACGTTTCTTTTTGGATTGTACAAAAGTTATAGAATTGATCTAAGCCGGGCAGAATTGGTCTTTAAGTACGAAAACAAAGTAACAGTATTTAACCCCTTAATGACAAAGCCCGTACATGTACGGGCTCAAAATGCATTGTTTTCAATGGGTTTAGGGACCGCCCATTGTCCTTAAGGGGTTAATGAACTGAAATCGTAAACTTTGGAGTAGAGCAGACGTCCGCCAGTGATGTCTTTAGGTTGGGCGCTACCCTTGGAGCTGGGATATGACCTCACAAGTACCCCTTTTTTACCTACCTGTGCCCCTTCCTACCTTACCCCATGCCCAGTGAGACGGAGGGCCATCACACATAATTAAGAAACCCTATGGGGACGTGTCTGCATTGTATGAGGGCATCTCGCGGGCACTGGGGCGCGCGGCGGCTTCCCATCCCGAATAAGTCGATAGACGTAGCTCTGAATTTTTGCCAAAACATTACGTTTTCATGTTACATTTGGATGCTGTTCTGGAACAGAAATCTTTATTTTTTTTTAGGTGTCTGAGTTCTATGGGTAAATATGAGTGGTTACCATGGTAACTCCAAGACACTATAATTTACAAACCTGTGGGTTATTGAAAGAGAAGTCTTACTTCCAGTCCTCTTTATTTATCCACTTTAGTCCCGCGGTGCGGCAGGCGGTTGGCGGATGAGTTTTCCAGTGTGGGATAACCGTGTTGCGTAATAGTGCTACGGAAAAATGTCCTCTTCCAAAACCGTAATTATAAAGTAAAAAAAATATATAGTTCATCCAGCCAATAAAATGTTTCTAAAAGTAATTGAAAGGTCATCTTGAAGAGAAAACCTGCCGGGTTCTAGATCTTTGAAATTTCCATAAAGAGTTGGCCTGAGACGAGGTCAACTCGGCCAATTTATGGAATCTTGGAAAAGCTTGACATAGAGTGAATTTGACGAACGTTCTATCTCCAGCAAAAAAAAAAAACTGAATGTTAGCGTAACTCGTGGACTCGTAAATCTGCTGAAACATCTTTGCAAATCCCATGAAGTCATCCATCTGTTAGAGGGAATGATTATCCGTTTGGAATCGAGGTCTGTGCAAGGAGATCGTCCATCTGGTCAAAGTGACAGTCAAGGTGGTTCCAGAAATAATAATTATTATAATTAATTATAATGAATAGTCTCTTAATTGGTACTTAGTTCTGGTTACCCTTAGTGGGGCCAACATGTTCAAAGAGATGTTTGCGTTGAAGAACTAAGCGTCCTTCATATGTAGAAGACCTAGAAGACACCATTGACTACTTAACCGGTACACTTGACCCCAAAGGGTGCATACAAGACATATCCGAGGACAACAAGAGGGGGTCCTTCTTAAAGCCCAGGCTAAGGACTTAACAAGAAAATGTCATTACATCGAGCGCCATTGGGTGGGCCACAGTCATAAAAAAGTGTTTTTTTAACCAACATCTTGCGTTCTGAACTCTTAAGCTGTCTGGAAGCGGAGGTCACGAATGGTTGACAAAAAATCATTGAAATTAACAAGTGAGTGAATGTTTTTCGTGTTTGGAAGGATTCCTCCATCCGATGCCCAATAACAGCAGTATCCAGGTGTCTATATAAAACTATAAGACCATGGCAGACGATGGAAAATGGGACGCTATGATGTCATGTGGCCGGTAAGCGTCCCTGCTCAGTCGGTGTATGTCGACGTGGGAAGACGCATAGAAAAGGTGTACCAAAAAGTCCACAAAAACACTTGTTAAAGCCCCAGTTCCTTCAACGAAAATCGAATTACTAAACATATACACAAACGTGCGATGAAGGCCAGTAAGGATCGGGTACGCAACCATCTCTTATTCCCATTTACCACTAATAGCGGTTATCTGCCCAACAAGATCTCCCACCAAGTTCAACCAAGTTGATCTACGGTTTTAGTTGGCGGTGTTCTTATTACTGTATAAAATTAAATTATGATTTTTTTCTGCAGAGGATAATAAATCTCTATTTATTTCTAGTATTTTTAACCGGGAACTTCATGGCGTGGCTGCCCACGCAGCGGCCTCGTGCAGCACCCCTGCAGCGTTGCCGGTGTGTTTTTCGGAGATATGACAATAGTGCAGCGCCTTCTCCCACGTTGCACGGTGTCTGCACTAGCTGTTCTCGCGGGTACCTGTGATTGGCGTGTGCTCGGAACATCCAGTTCCGTGACTGTTCTCTGATAACGGGAGGAAATCTCTTCTGTACCAAGCACAAAAGATCAAGGTTTAACCTCTTCAGTAACGTCTCTGAATCGCATCATTTGCTGCAGTTTTGGTAAATAAATGTACCTTTTCGGTAGAGAAGCTGATGATATTCTAGATCTAAGAAGAAGTGGACTTGGGGCAGAGGGTATCTCTGTGTCTCTTGTACTAGCGGACCTTAATAGACTCGGGTCTCCTTTGGCCGATCAGGGGTTCCTCCATTATTCATTATTTTGCTTTGTTACATCATAGAGATGAATTGTATTAGAGATTAGAGCCCTGCGCGGGACTACTTTTTTAATCCCGCTCCCGCCCGCTCCCGCGGTTTTTAATCCCGCTCCCGCCCGCTCCCGCAATGTGGGTGTTCCGCTCCCGCCACTTTTGTGGCCAATCCCACCCGCTCCCGCCACATTTGTGGCCAATCATGCCCGCATCCTTACCTGATTTCCCCCGCAGTCCCGCGCGGCTGCCCTCGAGTTGTTCCCTCACGGCGTCTCTTCTCTTCCTCCGCCCAGGAACAAGGCGGAGTCACAGGAAGTGACGTCACATCACGTGACTCCGTTTTGTTCCTGGGCGGAGCAAGCTAGGAGACACTGTAAGGGAGCAGCAAGAAGGCAGCCTTGCGGGACTGCGCGGGATTACCGGGACCCGCAGGTACAGTGCCTGACCGCCCGCTCCCGCCCGCAACCCCAGCAAGACCGCCCGCGCCCGCAAGTTTTTTGGCGGGACCCGCATCCCAGTGCAGTCCTCTATTAGAGATCACTGGGCTTGGTTCAGATAAAATCATCTTCCTCAATCAATACCTTTGATCTTGGTTTCCCGAAGAAGATAATTTCCAGCATTCCATTTAATTCTGGAGTCTGTAGACTTGTTTTTTTTTTAATAATTACTCACGAGACACCAGCCGTTACGCGATGTGGAATTACGTCGCCTTACCAGGAACCTAGAACGGCAAAACGTACTACATGCTCCGAATTCCAGAGGGAAACGAGCCATATGTCTCACGTAGACAGCATATAAATAACCAGCACGGCTCGATCATACGAGAACTCATCTTCTGCCGTATGCTGAGCCACCAACACCAAACGTCTGTTCAATCAAAAGAGAAGACGAGGAATCTTCTCCTGATTCCTGATCTAGAGTTCTGAGATTTATGCTTGGGAGGATTTGCGGAATCTTGGAGATTATCGGAGAACGCGGGACTCAAAACCCAACATACTGTACCGTTCTACCACTCGTTGACCTTGATGACTTTTGGAGGACAGACCTCCAGATCCCTATCTGGATCTAGTGGGGGTAACCAGAGATGTGTTCCAACCGCTGGTGGGGGTTAGACTAGATCAGTGATTCTTCTTACCGCAATTGGCGTCATTAGACCCAGAATCTCTCTGAGGTTATAACTGCGGTTATTTCTAGAGGTTTCACGTTTGGTTCTGAAAGACTGTAATACGGGCAGATTTTTAAGGATTTCCCTAATTAACATTTTGTTTTTTCAGTAGGACAAGATTTGCATGTAAAGTGACGTGAGATTAACTAATAGATCCCATTGCATATACAATACGTAGGGGCAGCTCATCAGTTCCTGCAGAAGTTCCCCGGCGTTCACAGTTTCAGCTCATGATTTAGTGACAACCTTCCTAGTATTTTCCTGAAAACCTCTTGTGCCCTCATGCCTTAACGCCAGAACTGGACATTTCTAACATGCATAGTAATTTAGGATGAAAAAAGACCCCACGTCCATCACATCCCCAGCAGAAACAAAAACCCTGCATTAAAGCGATTTAAAATGCGAGAAAAATCCTTCCTGACTCCTAAATGAACTCAGATTTCTCTCTGGATTTAAAACCTCTAACTAATCCCGTCCTTATAACCCGTTATATCCCTGTATATTCCTCATATTATATATTATATACTCTCTGGCCGTATAACTAATCCCGTCCTTATAACCCGTTATATCCTGTATATTCCTCATATTATATATTATATACTCTCCCCCCGTATAACTAATCCCGTCCTTATAACCCGTTATATCCCTGTATATTCCTCATATTATATATTATATACTCTCCCCCCGTATAACTAATCCCGTCCTTATAACCCGTTATATCCTGTATATTCCTCATATTATATATTATATACTCTCCGACCGTATAACGAATCCCGTCCTTATAACCCGTTATATCCCTGTATATTCCTCATATTATATATTATATACTCTCCCCCCGTATAACTAATCCCGTCCTTATAACCCGTTATATCCTGTATATTCCTCATATTATATATTATATACTCTCCGGCCATATAACTAATCCCGTCCTTATAACCCGTTATATCCCTGTATATTCCTCATATTATATATTATATACTCTCCGGCCGTATAACTAATCCCGTCCTTATAACCCGTTATATCCCTGTATATTCCTCATATTATATATTATATACTCTCCCCCGTATAACTAATCCCGTCCTTATAACCCGTTATATCCCTGTATATTCCTCATATTATATATTATATACTCTCTGGCCATATAACTAATCCCGTCCTTATAACCCGTTATATCCTGTATATTCCTCATATTATATATTATATACTCTCCGGCCGTATAACTAATCCCGTCCTTATAACCCGTTATATCCCTGTATATTCCTCATATTATATATTATATACTCTCCGGCCGTATAACTAATCCCGTCCTTATAACCCGTTCTATCCTGTATATTCCTCATATTATCTATTATATACTCTCCGGCTTTATAACTAATCCCGTCCTTATAACCCGTTATATCCTGTATATACCTCATATTATATATTATATACTCTCCCCCGTATAACTAATCCCATCCTTATAACCCGTTATATCCTGTATATTCCTCATATTATATATTATATACTCTCCGACCGTATAACGAATCCCGTCCTTATAACCCGTTATATCCCTGTATATTCCTCATATTATATATTATATACTCTCCCCCCGTATAACTAATCCCGTCCTTATAACCCGTTATATCCCTGTATATTCCTCATATAATATATTATATACTCTCCGGCCGTATAACTAATCCCGTCCTTATAACCCGTTATATCCTGTATATTCCTCATATTATATATTATATACTCTCCCCTCGTATAACTAATCCCATCCTTATAACCCGTGATATCCTGTATATTCCTCATATTATATATTATATACTCTCCCCCGTATAACTAATCCCGTCCTTATAACCCGTTATATCCTGTATATTCCTCATATTATATATTATATACTCTCCGGCCGTATAACTAATCCTGTCCTTATAACCCGTTATATCCTGTATATTCCTCATATTATATATTATATACTCTCCCCCGTATAACTAATCCCGTCCTTATAACCCGTTATATCCCTGTATATTCCTCATATTATATATTATATACTCTCCGGCCGTATAACTAATCCCGTCCTTATAACCCGTTATATCCCTGTATATTCCTCATATTATATATTATATACTCTCCGGCCGTATAACTAATCCCGTCCTTATAACCCGTTATATCCTGTATATTCCTCATATTATATATTATATACTCTCCGCCCGTATAACTAATCCCGTCCTTATAACCCGTTATATCCTGTATATTCCTCATATTATATATTATATACTCTCCCCCCCGTATAACTAATCCCGTCCTTATAACCCGTTATATCCTGTATATTCCTCATATTATATATTATATACTCTCCCCCCCGTATAACTAATCCCGTCCTTATAACCCGTTATATCCTGTATATTCCTCATATTATATATTATATACTCTCCGGCCGTATAACTAATCCCGTCCTTATAACCCGTTATATCCTGTATATTCCTCATATTATATATTATATACTCTCCCCCGTATAACTAATCCCGTCCTTATAACCCGTTATATCCTGTATATTCCTCATATTATATATTATATACTCTCCGGCCGTATAACTAATCCCGTCCTTATAACCCGTTATATCCTGTATATTCCTCATATTATATTATATACTCTCCCCCCCGTATAACTAATCCCGTCCTTATAACCCGTTATATCCTGTATATTCCTCATATTATATATTATATACTCTCCCCCGTATAACTAATCCCGTCCTTATAACCCGTTATATCCTGTATATTCCTCATATTATATATTATATACTCTCCCCCCGTATAACTAATCCCGTCCTTATAACCCGTTATATCCTGTATATTCCTCATATTGTATATTATATACTCTCCGGCCGTATAACTAATCCCGTCCTTATAACCCGTTATATCCTGTATATTCCTCATATTATATATTATATACTCTCCTCCCGTATAACTAATCCCGTCCTTATAACCCGTTATATCCTGTATATTCCTCATATTATATATTATATACTCTCCCTCCGTATAACTAATCCCGTCCTTATAACCCGTTATATCCTGTATATTCCTCATATTATATATTATATACTCTCCCCCCCCGTATAACTAATCCCGTCCTTATAACCCGTTATATCCTGTATATTCCTCATATTATATATTATATACTCTCCCCCGTATAACTAATCCCGTCCTTATAACCCGTTATATCCTGTATATTCCTCATATTATATATTATATACTCTCCGGCCGTATAACTAATCCCGTCCTTATAACCCGTTATATCCTGTATATTCCTCATATTATATATTATATACTCTCCGGCCGTATAACTAATCCCGTCCTTATAACCCGTTATATCCTGTATATTCCTCATATTATATATTATATACTCTCCGGCTGTATAACCAATCCCGTCCTTATAACCCGTTATATCCTGTATATTCCTCATATTATATATTATATACTCTCCGGCCGTATAACTAATCCCGTCCTTATAACCCGTTATATCCCTGTATATTCCTCATATTATATATTATATACTCTCCCCCCGTATAACTAATCCCGTCCTTATAACCCGTTATATCCTGTATATTCCTCATATTATATATTATATACTCTCCCCCCGTATAACTAATCCCGTCCTTATAACCCGTTATATCCTGTATATTCCTCATATTATATATTATATACTCTCCGGCCGTATAACTAATCCCGTCCTTATAACCCGTTATATCCTGTATATTCCTCATATTATATATTATATACTCTCCGGCCGTATAACTAATCCCGTCCTTATAACCCGTTATATCCTGTATATTCCTCATATTATATATTATATACTCTCCCCCGTATAACTAATCCCGTCCTTATAACCCGTTATATCCTGTATATTCCTCATATTATATATTATATACTCTCCGGCCGTATAACTAATCCCGTCCTTATAACCCGTTATATCCTGTATATTCCTCATATTATATATTATATACTCTCCGGCCGTATAACTAATCCCGTCCTTATAACCCGTTATATCCTGTATATTCCTCATATTATATATTATATACTCTCCGGCCGTATAACTAATCCCGTCCTTATAACCCGTTACATCCCTGTATATTCCTCATATTATATATTATATACTCTCCCTCCGTATAACTAATCCCGTCCTTATAACCCGTTATATCCTGTATATTCCTCATATTATATATTATATACTCTTCCCCCCGTATAACTAATCCCGTCCTTATAACCCGTTATATCCTGTATATTCCTCATATTATATATTATATACTCTCCCCCCGTATAACTAATCCCGTCCTTATAACCCGTTATATCCTGTATATTCCTCATATTATATATTATATACTCTCCGGCCGTATAACTAATCCCGTCCTTATAACCCGTTATATCCTGTATATTCCTCATATTATATATTATATACTCTCCGGCCGTATAACTAATCCCGTCCTTATAACCCGTTATATCCCTGTATATTCCTCATATTATATATTATATACTCTCCGGCTGTATAACTAATCCCGTTCTTATAACCCGTTATATCCTGTATATTCCTCATATTATATATTATATACTCTCCGGCTGTATAACTAATCCCGTCCTTATAACCCGTTATATCCCTGTATATTCCTCATATTATATATTATATACTCTCCGGCCCATATTTAAAGGCATCTATTGGATCTGATAGGGCAGCCCCTGTGGGAAGCGGATTCCACATCCTTACTGCTCTTACTGTAAAGAACACTTCAATGCTTTGGGTGCAAATCCCTTCCTTCATTTCTGAATGGGTGACGTCTTGTTTTTATTAATCGCTTGGTCTACAGCTGGTGTCTGGAACAAAGACTCCGCTAACGAGACAGGAGGTGGGAAAAAGAGAAAAGATGAGCAGACGTGGCGGGGATCGGGGAAAACAGGAGGAGAAGAGACATGGAGAGGAAGGAGGGGACAGAGCGTTGGTTATATATAGAGAGAAACACGGAGCGGAAGTGAGTGGGAGCTCCGGGGGTGTGGAGGACGAGTGTGGGAGAGAAGGGTCACGACAGGTGTAAACTGGATGTTTTAGGCAAACAGAGGATTTTAGTGATTTGAGAGAAAAATAATAATAATATGTATGATATACCGGATCCTCTCCTCTATTACTATATTTTACCTGTCCACATGGGGCACCTGTGTTGGAAGTTTAAGAGAAGAGACTGGGAGGGGTGGGGCCAGCACTGGAAATGGTTGGAGCTGGCTGTGGTTGCCTACCTGCCTTACTGGAAGAACCACCTTCGCTCCAGAGTGGCGTCAGCAGCATAGATCTCCATTGATTTTATACAGTTTCCTGGGCTGGCCAGGGTAGATGAGAGGGCAGTGGGGAGCTCCTCCCTACAGCGTCCTAAAATCAGGACTTTCTGAATATCCCAAACCCCTCCCAGAAATGACTCTGTAATCGTGTCGGAATTTGCCTCGTTTCTAATTTTTGCCAGGAGCACATTAATCGTCACGTGACACAAAAAGGGCACTCATATGTCGTCGCCGTAGAAACTGGGAAAATATTAAACTAGAGTGGCTTAAAATGCAGCAGCGAGGAGGAGAACGAAACGACAGATCGACCGAGCGTACTAAAGAGGGCAATTAATGTTCTGTCAGAGGAACGGCAGCTTTAATGCCCCTAAATATCCCAAAATGGTTCAATTCATATTTCAGGAAATATACGGAATACATAGAAAATAGTAACGCGTCATAACACCAGATTAATAACAAACCAATGAAAAACATATTTATTAAATCCCCAAAGTACTTTTATGTATTTTTGGAATTGTTAGAAAAGAAGAATTATAAATGTGGGAAGCGTTCGCTCCGCGCCCGATCCGAATAGTAATGGCGCGCATCGTGATTCCGGATGTCTGCTCTGCGCGGCCCCCGGGGGCCTTCTTCTTGGTTCACACCGCGATGAGTACTCGGTGTAGACGGGACGTCGGAGGTTATTGTACGTGTCCTCGTGTGACCCGCCGATCAGCATTCCCTGCAGACGGATGCGACGAGTCGGGAGGATGGGAGGAAGACGCGGGGTTAAGGCAGGATTTGACCCTTTCATTTCTGCAGAGACTGTTTGCCCCGGGGTGGGGTTATAGGGTAACAATGTTACATACAGTCCCGATGATGCCCCAGCGGGTGTAACAATAAAACAAGACGGGCTGCATCCTAAGCCTAATGTTTACCTAATGTTTGGTCGAGAATTTAACTATACATTATACAGGGGCCGGTCACTGATTTATCTATACATTATACAGGGGGCCGCTCACTGATTTATCTATACATTATACAGGGGCCGGTCACTGATTTATCTATACATTATACAGGGGGCCGGTCACTGATTTATCTATACATTATACAGGGGGCCGGCTCGCTGATTTATCTATACATTATACAGGGGGCCGGTCACTGATTTATCTATACATTATACAGGGGCCGGTCACTGATTTATCTATACATTATACAGGGGCCAGTCACTGATTTATCTATACATTATACAGGGGGCCGGTCACTGATTTATCTATACATTATACAGGGGCCAGTCACTGATTTATCTATACATTATACAGGGGCCGGCTTGCTGATTTATCTATACATTATACAGGTGGCCGGTCACTGATTTATCTATACATTATACAGGGGCCGGCTCACTGATTTATCTATACATTATACAGGGGGCCGGTCACTGATTTATCTATACATTATACAGGGGACCGGTCACTGATTTATCTATACATTATACAGGGGGCCAGTCACTGATTTATCTATACGTTATACAGGGGGCCGGCTCACTGATTTATCTATACATTATACAGGGGGCCAGTCACTGATTTATCTATACATTATACAGGGGGCCAGTCACTGATTTATCTATACATTATACAGGGGCCGGTCACGGATTTATCTATACATTATACAGGGGGCCGGTCACTGATTTATCTATACATTATACAGGGGGCCGGTCACTGATTTATCTATACATTATACAGGGGGCCGGCTCACTGATTTAACTATACATTATACAGGGGCCGGTCACTGATTTATCTATACATTATACAGGGGGCCGGTCACTGATTTATCTATACATTATACAGGGGACCGGCTCTCTGATTTATCTATACATTATACAGGGGCCGGCTTGCTGATTTATCTATACATTATACAGGTGGCCAGTCACTGATTTATCTATACATTATACAGGGGCCGGCTCACTGATTTATCTATACATTATACAGGGGGCCGGTCACTGATTTATCTATACATTATACAGGGGACCGGTCACTGATTTATCTATACATTATACAGGGGGCCAGTCACTGATTTATCTATACGTTATGCAGGGGGCAGTCACTGAATTATCTATACATTATACAGGGGCCGGCTCACTGATTTATCTATACATTATACAGGGGGCAGTCACTGAATTATCTATACATTATACAGGGGCCGGTCACTGATTTATCTATACATTATACAGGGGCCGGCTCACTGATTTATCTATACATTATACAGGGGGCCGGCTCACTGATTTATCTATACATTATACAGGGGCCGGCTCACTGATTTATCTATACATTATACAGGGGCCGGTCACCGATTTATCTATACATTATACAGGGGCCGGCTCACTGATTTCTCTATACATTATACAGGGGCCGGCTCACTGATTTATCTATACATTATACAGGGGGCCGGTCACTGATTTATCTATACATTATACAGGGGGCCGGTCACTGATTTATCTATACATTATACAGGGGCCGGCTCAGCCCTTCCTGCAGGAGAAGCTCTGTGGAGTTGCCCCTTTGTAATAGTCGTAGCCCCCGTTACTGAGCTGGATAGTGAATATCGTTCAGTCAGATGGCGTTCAGGACCCTGGACAGCAACCGATAAAAGTTTGGTTCCATTCTGTTCAGTAACGATGCTGTCTGTTAATCATAAAATGCTGTATTTTAACCAAATCTGCGAGTTACATATTGTGCAGAAATCTCTAACCCCCCCTCCCCCCCCGCAGTCTGCTCGATAAAACTCTCAGGATCTGATCTCCAGGAGGGGTCCGCGGGGTCAGCTGATAACGCAAATAACATCCAAAACTAGGTCTTTTTTGTATTTTTGCAAACTTTGTGAATTTTTATTTCCTCCGTTTGCGTTTTCTACCCGATGGAGTATTTTCTTTTCTTTTTCCTTTGAAATTCCTATTTAAAACAAACACAATTTATTTAAGTTTTTTTCAGCTATAATAGGAAAAAAAGCGCCGTTTTAATAATCGTTATATTTGGGAACCCGAATGAAATGGGAAAGAGCGCGTCTACAGAGCCACGGAGCTGTTTGTATCATTAAATCCGTCAACTGAGATTGTCTGTTGTCATGGAAACAATCAGAACTCAATTTCGGTTTAAATTTAATACGAGGCGCTTTCGATTCCCCCGTGGGGGGCGTTTAACGTCCTTTATTTGCGGAGCGCTCTAAAGTTTCTGTTTTGTGTGATAATTACCCGCTCTGGTAGCAAAATGTCATTTATAGAAACTCCCCCCCCCCCGTTTATGGCAACAGCCTATCAGCTCCTGTCTTTGGGTCACATGATAATTACAGGATTCCAGCAAAAAAAAAAGGGGGGGTTCATCTAGTATTGGTGTACCAGGTTCCTGGGCTCCCTGCTCTGAGCCGGGATATGACATCATATCGCTGCATCGGAGTTTGCTGTCTCGCTGACGTTCTCCCTCTGCCCTGGCGTCTCTCTGCCCCGCGTTCCCACGCAGCTTCCCGACGGCCGCCGTTTTTACAGACAGTGTCGGGGGTCACGTGACAATTGGGGAGATCCTGTGCTGTCCCCCGGGTGGCCCCAGAATCTGTAAAGCCAATAAGGGTTTCGCAGTCGGCTTTTCGTCGGTTGGACAGCTGACCATTACTCTGACCCCACTCACGCTCACCCGCTCCTGCCTCTGCCCCCACTAACCCACTCCTGCCTCTGGCCCCACTCACCCACTCCTGCCTCTGCCCCCACTCACCCACTCCTGCCTCTGCCCCCACTCACCCACTCCTGCCTCTGCCCCCACTCACCCACTCCTGCCTCTGGCCCCACTCACCCGCTCCTGCCTCTGGCCCCACTCACCCACTCCTGCCTCTGGCCCCACTCACCCGCTCCTGCCTCTGCCCCCACTCACCCACTCCTACCTCTGCCCTCTCCCACCCACTCCTATCACAGGTATCCCGATCCGGACACCTGGAACGCTGCGGTTCCGCTCATGTGTTCTAGAACAGTTGAGAATGACTTTTTGTGCCGCGTCTCCCGCCGACCACTAACTAGGCTCAGAGATACAAAAAGATTGTCAGCTCTGTGGTTTGGGTCTTAATGGCTCATTCCGTGTCCCCCGTTCCACGAGCTTCATTTCCCGGGATAAAGCGCTTCGGAAACGCTGAGAATTCCGTCTCTCGGCAGACGCCGCGGTCTCGGGGGGGGGGGTCGGTTGGAGAGGGGGGAGAGGAAGGATCGGGGGGGATCGGCTGCGGTGTCGTGATCCCGCGTCGTCTCATTCTGTCTTAGGATGAGAACATAGAGTGTCAGCTCCCACGCGCACCGGGCGGGGGGGCATGGAAGGTGGGCGCGGAAGACGTGGGGGCCGGTGGCGTGTTGGCAGTAAATATTGGTCACATCTTTTGCTTATGTCAGATGAGAGAAGGTAACCATGACAACGGCAAAATGCTAAACCAGGAAGACAATATTGTGATTTATACAGCGAGCTACGCCTGGTCTCCGTAACCCCGCGAGTGCCGCACCGGGCCGGGGGGCTGTGTTACGTCTCTTTAGATCGTAAGCTCTTATGAGCAGGGCCCTCCATACCATGAACGTTCCACTGCCCGTCAAATCCTCTAAAGCTGCTGTTCCACTTAGACATTAATTGCATTCTTCAGAATGTTAAGCAAACCGACCTTCGTAGATCTGATGTGTTATTCTTTCCCCAGAAGGGTTAATCACACAAAACACAGAAACACGGACTTTGCAGTTTCTTTGGCAGCAACCAATCAGTGCCTGGTTTCGTGTCACATGACAATTAAGCATTCCCCGAAAAATGATTACAAAATTGTGAAAAGTAGAGGTGAAGAGTGTAGTGATGTGGTTTGAAGGGTGAGCTTGGTGAAAGTGGTGACGTGGTTTGAAGGGTGAGTGTGGTGACGTGGTTTGAAGAGTGAGTGTGGTGACGTGGTTTGAAGGTTGAGTGTAGTGATGTGGTTCCACATGTCTTACTGTTATCTGAGCCAATGGGAGTCTAGCATGTAATTTTGTCCCACTGCATATACACTACACAGAACATGTATGCTCATAACATACGTTATGGTCAACTCTCACGACCTGCCCCAGACAGCTATTACTGATCCCCCGCTATTACCGATCCCCCGCTATTACCGATCCCCGCTATTACTGATCCCCCGCTATTACTGATCCCCGCTATCACTGATCCCCGCTATCACTGATCCTCGCTATTACTGATCCCCGCTATTACTGATCCTCGCTATTACCGATCCCCCTATTACCAGTTCCCGCTATTACCGATCCCCGCTATCACTGATCCCCGCTATTACTGATCCCCGCTATTACCCATCCCCGCTATTACTGATCCCCACCATTGCCAATCCCTGCTATTACCGATCCCCCTATTACCGATCCCCGCTACTACTGTTCCCCGCTATTACTGATCCCTGCTATTACCCATCCCCGCTATTACTGATCCCCACCATTGCCAATCCCTGCTATTACTGATCCCTCGCTATTACCGATCCCCCTATTACCGATCCCCGCTATTACCGATCCCCGCTATTACTGATCCCCGCTATTGCCAATCCCCGCTATTACCGATCCCTGCTATTACCGATCCCCGCTACTACTGTTCTCCGCTATTACTGATCCCCGCTATTACGGGTAAAGAACGCACCCCCCCTCCCCTGATCTCGTCCTCCTTGTATTTTTTTGCAGATGCGGCATTTTTGGCAGCTGCAGAATAAACTCTCCGTAACCCGACCCGTATCGGCGCTGATTGCATTCTTTCTTCTCCTCTCATTGTTTAGATTTTGCTGCGGATTGAATGTCGGGCGTTTATAGAAGCTGCGCGGATAGGAATTATTTCTAAGGATATGGACACGTTGGAGAGAGTTCAGGGGGGGGCGACTGGAAATGATGAATAGTTTCGTGTGGCAGCATCAGGTGATATCCCCTCCGTGTTACATCGGGGCTACGAGACGTCATTCTCTGCCCACTCGGCCGCAGCCCCACCGCTTCGGTCACACGAAGTGTCTCATTGAGAAGAAGTCACTGGTCAGGGCAGCGGACACTGTCTAGACTGCCCTGACCAAACCCGGGCTATACCGTAGGTGGCGTCTGACCCGAGATCTGTAAAGCTGCCAGACCCCCCTCCTGCCACTAATACCCCTCGCTATACGCCCCGCTTGCTTTTTCCGATGCTTTACTGTATTGTCTGCTTACTTTTAAGTCATCAGAACTAAGTCCCTCTCTTCCGTTATCAACGACAGAACAGCCCCAATGCTATAATCTGCTGTGGGATTTTTACGTTACTTTACATTTATCAACATTAAACTGCAGCTCCCCCCACTCTCCCCCATTCTTCTTATTTACTAAAATCATTTGCCATTTAAGATTTTACCCTGTGCTGCTGGGGGCGCTGTCCAGGGCAGTAAATACATCGCTGATCATAGAACGTCTTACCTGATGTCTAGATTGTAAGCTCCTGTGCGCAGGGCCCTCCTCACCTGTTGTCTCTGTTAGTCAATTTGTTATGTTACATACTACTTGTTATCTCCTGTCCACCCATTGTACAGCGCTATGGAATTTGATGGCACTATAAACCAATAAATAATAATAATATATAAACCAATAAATAATAATAATAATAATAATATAAACCAATAAATAATAATAATAATAATGTCACACAGGAATAAAGAGCAGCCAAATGTGACACCTAGTGGTCAAGTGCATCGCTTCTCTGCCTTTTGGCAAAAATGAAAGTCAATTACTTTATTCAGCTCGCTGTTTTCATGTTATTTTACGGGAAACTAACGTGCCGCGGAGGAGCCTCGTCCCTGAAGATCCAGTTTTTTGGCGCTTAAGGTGGGCGGACATTTATCAGTGGAACGGGAGCTTTAATAAAGCTGTGGCCAATGCCCTTACACACACCAGGTCTCACGGGGTCATTTTGGGGTAAGGGGGTAAGGGGGTTGGGAGTTCGTCTGGTGTCTCTTGACTGCTGAGACTTACACATGCAGTATGTTCCTTTAGCTAAAACTGCTATTTTTTGGGGTAAAAAAATATTTTTTTTTTCTAATGATAAGTGCAGAATAAATCCTAAGGTTTAGAAGTTGTTCCGGGGTCTATACAAACACCCATGGAACACGAGCCGGGCTTCTCCCCCATAATCCATACCTCCCGAATCCCACCACACCTGTCCACGTTAACCCCTTGTATCCTGCCTCCGACGCTTAAAGATATTAATTAATTAATGATAATTTTAATTCATTTTAATGGTACATAATCCACCATTTCTCCTGTATGCTTCGAACGCCTCCCGCTCCATCCCCTTAACCAGCATGCACCTGACTTCCTCCTGATTGGCTACGTAAATGTTGCAGTTCACATTTTCTAATCTAATACCGGTGCAGGACTCGGGGAAGAAAAATGTCAGAATGTAATATGTCATGTATTTTAAACTTTGATTAAAAAACAACCCTACTGAGCAGTATGTCCGTCAGCTGAAGGAAAGCAGCACCCTATACGTCCTGAACTGCGGAAAACCTAAGCTATCTGGAGGAAACGCGCCATCGTTAAATCGCTCCCCGATTGTTACATGGAAATCCTCTCAAAGGCCAAAAACTTTGGGATCCACTGAAGATTTCAGCAACTCGTTCCCGGCCGTGATCAGGTCGGTCAAAGACGTGCCTGGAAGAAGACAGTTAAATAAATAAAGACGGATTGCCACAATCAAAATAAAATATTCAAGAAAATTAAAAAACGTCAAGATAAAAAATGTCTCATCTTGTCTATAAAGAAAATCTAATATAAGCAGTTATGCAGATATTTGATGTCATCAAGAGAAACTAAAGAAACGAGAGAATTAGGAGTTTTGGAACAGTAAAGAATACATGGGTTGCTAAAGAAGAAATGAGACATAAAACTCCCCTTTCCGTCAGGAATGTTGGCAGCTATGAATAGCTTGTAGGGTTGGCTTAGGTCAGCAAATACATGAATTCTTAAACCGAAGCTATCCTGAATCTATAAGGATTTTTAAAAATGATTATTTGTATTTATTAATTATTATTAATAACAATACTACTAATAATTAAAACAATAATAATAATAATAATAATAATACACATTACTATAATACATTAAAATACATTATTTATGTTTTAGTCCATGGACTGGTCTTCACTTTATGTCTTCTTGGCATTAAACTGGGACATTTTCCCCAAATAAATGGGCATTTCCCTCCCTAACCGTGCCACAGCTACAGAAAGAGAAAGTTAGGTAGAAAAATCCATATTTTTTTTTTTAACCAGAATCTGACATTATTGGGCACATTTCTGTATTTTTAGAGGCTGTTGCTGCTTATTGTTTGAATTTTTTGAATCTCCTTTTTTCGAGTACCTGCTCTGGGTCTGATCCACGCCAGCGCCTTCCCCTCCAGGAGCTCCCACTCCGCTCTGTCCGGGGAGTGGGATGCGTGGAGCCGGATCACAGCGAGCACCGTGGCCCAAACCGCAACATCCATGACCTGGCGGCAAGAGGGCAATGAGATGTGATTAAGGAAGAAATGGGTTGTCGATACCACGAGCCTCACAACCGTGACAAAGTGATTTCAGAGACACACTCGGGCATCAGATGAGTGCAACCAATATGTGTGTTTGGGCAATTAGGGAGGTGATCTGACACATGCCCTCTCATTTGCCCCTGCAGCCTGCATACCCAGGACTTGGCCCCTGTGGTCTTGGAGCCAATATAACCCTTTCCCCAAAGAGACTTTGGGGCTTGGTTGCCTCTAAGGCACGTCGACATGGCAGGGGCTGGTGGGGACAATAAAAGGGTTGATAGGGACATGGCAGGGGCTGGTGTGGAAGTGGCAGGGGCTGCTGAGGACAATACAAGAGCTGGCAGGGACATAGCAGGGGCTGGGGGAAAATACAGGGACTGCTACTAACTGTAATACAGAGGTAACTGTAATGGTGTTAGAGAGTGATAACATAAAGTGTTAGTGTGAGTGGGTGTGTGTTAGTGTATGGTGTATATATATATATATATGATGTTGGAGTGAGTTTGTGTGTTAATGTATGGTGTTACTGTGTGGGTGTTAGTGTGAGTTTGTGTGTATTAGTATGTTTTAGTCTGTGTGTATGTGTGTGTGTGTGTGTGCTACATGCCGGGGTAGAAGAGGGCGCCAATGAAATCCTGCACCCAGGTTTCGGTAATCCTTGGCTCACCCTTGGCTGTCCCTCTCTGGGTTCTAGGGCCTGGTGGCCCCATTGCGAGCAGGGGGAAGGCAGTGGGTGAAGCAGGGGATAGGGAGGTAGGGGGAGCATGGCCGGGGGCAAGGGTCCCTGTTTTTAGGTTTGTACCGCGCCTGATGGCAGCCCTGGATACCGCGAGTCTCTCAGAGGTCGACAACACTGGTAATCGTAATTCTTGATCAATTATAGTAGATTTGACCAAATATAGTATTTTTTTATTAAAAATCACACGAACGGCGTTTGAAACAAATGTCTCGGGGACGCTCCGTACTCCGGCTGTGTTTGGGAAGCAGCGAGATTACCGGATCGGGGAGGGTTTCCTGAAAGTCCGTGGATATTCCCAGAGCCGTCAGCAGTTCCGAGGTTGGGTTCCACGAGCCGTCCGCGTTCTGCAGGGAGATGAGTCTCAGGAGAGCGGTGGGCTCCAGCGCGTCACACGCGGCACTTTCTGGGATGAAGGTCACTGACGGAGGTAGAAGAGAGACCGCCGGGAGGGTAAGACAGTCTCATCCGGAAGCTTTACACTACTTTATTTAACATCAATCATTATTAATCATATTGAGTGGCAGCCATGGAATGATGGTTCGTGCAGGGACGGGACTCCCAGCCGCCTTGGCAATTAGTTTTCTGGGTTCTCAAGGAAAATTCCGGACTGTTGGCAGCTATGATTATCACAGATAAATGAAGGAAGGGTACGGTTGGTATATTATTATTAATTACATTATGTTACGAGTGATGGATTAATGCCGCAGTCCCATTTATTAAAAATAAAAATCAAACTCACCATGCGTTGAGTCGCAGCAAAGCTCAAAGAGTTCTTCGGGGGACTCCTTAAATGACGCCATTTTAATGATGCGTTTATTACGGGGTCCTGAAAATGAAATCAGCGACTAAATGCGATCTACAGATATTCTCGAGGGATCCTCCAGATGTTGAATGCACTTTCATGCAATGTCCCCTTTAAATTGCCCCCCCTTGCAGAATCACCACCTTGCCTCTCTCCCTGCCCCCTTGCCCCATGCCCCCCCCTAATGAGTCCCGGGGAGCCGTTACATTGAGTATTCATTTATCATGGGGGTCTCTTCATGGGACACTAAAACGCCCCTATAAAGGGGCCATTTTGGAGCCCCTCTCCTAATTGCCTCGGTTGCCCTGTGCATGATCCGGCACGTGATACGTCAATTACAACAGAGGAGCTTAATGTCCTGTTTTGGGGGGTTTAGGAGCCGGAGTTAAACTTCAGTAGAAGACACAAAAGTTGCCGACCCCAATAATAACGTTTCTCGTATTCTTCTACAATTATTGTGAGAAATGACATATTTGGTTAATCGCTATTGCGTCTGAAGACGTACTTGGAGCCGGGATGTCCCGACGCATCGGAGGACCTTCCACCGGCTTCTTGGTGTCTTTATTGACGGCCACGTAGGCTGTGAGCGAGGAGATGACTCCGGACTGGACGCTGGTCTCCAGGATCCTCTTCTTCGCCTCCTCCGAGTCGGAGTCTGTGCCGTTCTCCAGCTCCGAGATCAGAGCCTTGGCCGCCAGCCTGTGGACGGTCGGTCTGAGAATGGAAACGTTAGGATGTTAATGAATATATATTTAGGAATACGATATCATTCCAGAGACATCCTCGTCCCACGTTCCGCATACATACAGGGCTAGAAATAGAATAACTTTAATATTTTGGAGCTTTTTGATCCAAGGAGAAATCCGATGGCCTCTTGGAGTCAAAAAGAAATATCGTTCCCCCGATGGCAGAATTCAAAGTAACTTAATTAGGGTTTTTTTGCCTTCTTTTGGACCAGTAGTAGGAAGGTTGGGTAGAAGGGCTGAACTTGATGGACTGTTTTCAACCTTATTTACTATGTAACTCTGTATGATCTTTATAAAGACATCTATGCTATACCAGGGAGTTACAGGAGTGCGCCAGAATTTCACTGGTCAGTTGCAAATTTACCCCTAATGCCAGCCACATGCATCCTGAAAGAAACCCTCAGTCCTCCCCACCTTTGGGATGTCCGGCCGCTGACTTCTCCGCATTCCCCTCGCTACAATCAAACCGTCCTCACCCATCCTTCTGTCTCATCCCCCCTCAACCTCCTAATAGATCGTAAGCTCACAAGAGCGGGACCCCCTTCTCCTTCTGCTCCAGTATATTTCAACACGTGCTAATATTCTTTGTGAAATTAAATGATCTTATTATTATTTTATTATTGCGACGGCGCCATATAAATAAATAAATGTTAGGATTCAGTCCTAAAAACAATCATTCTTAACACTTATGCTTTTTTTAAAAAAATTCATTATAAATAATAAGTAATATTCTAACATTTAGAATGTAGAATAAACATTGGCAGCTTTGGCTTTTATTCATGGTGAAGTATGTACTTGTGAGTAATAGTGAGTAATCATAGCGAGTAATCATAGTGAGTAATCATAGTGAGTAATCAAAGTGAGTAATCATAGTGAGTAATCAAAGTGAGTAATCATAGTGAGTAATCAAAGTGAGTAGTCATAGTGAGTAATCATAGTGAGTAGTCATAGTGCGTAATCAAAGTGAGTAATCATAGTGAGTAATCATAGTGAGTAATCATAGTGAGTAGTCATAGTGAGTAATCAAAGTGAGTAATCATAGTGAGTAATCAAAGTGAGTAATGAAAGTGAGTAATCAAAGTGAGTAATCATAGTGAGTAATCAAAGTGAGTAATCATAGTGAGTAATCAAAGTGAGTAATCATAGTGAGTAATCAAAGTGAGTAATCAAAGTGAGTAATCATAGTGAGTAATCATAGTGAGTAATCAAAGTGAGTAGTCATAGTGAGTAATCAAAGTGAGTAATCATAGTGAGTAATCATAGTGAGTAGACATAGTGAGTAATCAAAGTGAGTAGTCATAGTGAGTAATCATAGTGAGTAATCAAAGTGTTAAATAAGTGACGAACCTCTCAGCGTCTGCAGAGCGGCAGGAAAACCGAAGAATATTTTGGAAAACGTCATCATTGTATTTATACTCCAGGCAAACGTCGCCCTCGGACTCTTTACCCATCTAAGGAATAAGATAATAATAATAATAATAATTAATAATAATAATAATAATAATTAATAATAATAATAATAATTATAATAATTAATAAAGAGGAATTGTTACCCTTCAGCTCGATTCATTAATTAAAGCTACTTTTAGAGGGGTTGTCGGTGAAGCGTCCATAGCAGGCAGGAAAAGGGGCCGACATATGACATCATATGTATTACAGTGGCTGCCGAGGGGCAGGAGGGGTTGATGCCCTGGGTCAGACCTTGGGCACAGCCTGTGGTAAATACACCTCTGCTGGCAAGAAAGCAGTTCCCATTGAGATCAAAGGGAGCGTTTGATGTGCATGCGCACCGAGGGTCTCGTTAAAGTGCTTTTAACTCTCGCATGACCCGGTGCTAGAGTTGGCTAGCAGTCAGTAAGCACACGCAAGCCACGGACCCGGGGGATTCCGGTGATCATTTAAAGGAGGCACTCGGCCATCATACACATTAATGCCACACACCTGTCCCTTTAGGTGGGCATAAATGATACATCGCTGACCCTGGTAAATTGCTGTCGGAGGTCTCGAGAGGAGAGACGCCTCAAGGCCCGCAGGGAGGGTCCATTTCAGGACGACGTCTTTCACGGTGGGCTGCAGGGAATGTTTTAGGGACTGGAGAACCTGGGGAGAAGGAAAGACAATGAATATTTATTTCTTTTACTGTATGGTGTTAGAGGGTGCAAATGTATGTTAGTGTGTGGTGTAAGCATGAGTGTGTGTATTAGTATTTGGTGTTAGTGTGTCTGTCAGTGTATGGTGGTATTGTGAGTGTGTGTGTGTCAGAGTTTGGGGTCAAGAGTGAGCCAAGGGTGAGTGGCACCTGGGAGAGGGCGAGGAGGAGAAAGAATGTATGTGTGAGTGTTTGGTGTTAGAGTGAGTGTGTGTATTAGTATTTGGTGTTAGTGTGTGTGTGTCAGTGTATGGTGATATTGTGAGTGTGTGTGTGTCAGAGTTTGGGGTCAAGAGTGAGCCAAGGGTGAGTGGCACCTGGGAGAGGGCGAGGAGGAGAAAGAATGTATGTGTGAGTGTTTGGTGTTAGAGTGAGTGTGTGTATTAGTATTTGGTGTTAGTGTGTGTGTGTCAGTGTATGGTGATATTGTGAGTGTGTGTGTCAAGAGTGAGCCTAGGGTGAGTGGCACCTGGGAGAGTGTTTGGTGTTAGAGTGAGTGAGTGTGTTAAGATGCATGCTTGTTAGTAATGGGGTTGGAGGATGTCAAACAAATACTGCACCCAGGCGCCACTAACCCTAAGCCACTGACCTTATGCTCTTATAAGCTTTGCCTATGGGAGGATCATAAGGCAGGGTGATGGGCGAGTAACAGGCAAGAGGTAACTCCTAAAACTCCTGCACTGAATTGTTTCCAGTTCTAAAAGTTCTATTCGCTGCGGAATACGACAGCGCGATATAAACATATAAATAATACCAGCGGTTACCATGGGCTGCATTCTGTCTCTTCCGGTGATGAGCTTGCAGGTGCCGTTTCCGGCCAGGGCCATCCCTTTAATAAGAGCCGTGGAGGCGCCTTCCCCGATGCCAAACGTGAAGCACCTGCAATGGTGAAGAGTGATGCATGCTGGGACATATCAGGGCTAATGTGTGATATCGCAGTATAAACATGGATCATGTAAAGCTGCTGTCCCACATGGACACATTTAGTTGCATCCTCTTGCAAATATATCCTTTTGTTTTTGGCAACAACCTATCAGTGGCTGCATTGGTATCACATGACAATTAAGTGTTCCCAGAATATATTATGAACGAGATAAAATAAATAAATAATTCTGGGAAAGATTTGGGATTATGTTTCAGTGTCCGTAACGGGAAGCGAGGATCTGGACCCTGCCAGCCCCGGTACCGTCGGAGGTAGAAATCATCTGTGGTTCCGCTCACTCACCGGTTCCGCTCACTCACCGGTGATGCTTAGAATTCCTTCTAACTTCTGATATGACTTGCGTGGTGTTCCCAACCTCTCCATCCGTGAATACAAAGAGCTGGGGAGACACAGAAGTCACGCTGCGCATGTGACACGGACAGATAGCGAAACAGAGAAGCTTCCCCATGTCTGACACGCATTCCGATGGCTTCATCGAGGGGTTAATTAAATGATCCCAATGGCTGGCAGGGCAGACCGAGTTGAAATTCCGATGGACAGATGCCGTCCGTCCCGGATACCTGAAGACATTCCCGTTATTGGGACGACACGCCCCTTGCTGGTGCCCAATGGAGATGGACCTGGGGCTATAGGGTCTCCCCTGCTAAGGATTTATTGGCTACCGCGTTACTAGCCCCCTTACCTGCCGCGGGTGCCCTGCTATCCCAGCGCTTTTATAGATTTTGGTCAATGGCTGTAAGATTTCTGTTCCTCCAAAATCGGAGTCGATCTCTGAGACCTTCTGCAGCGCGGCGTCCATGGACTGCTGGGTATACTCCACGCTCTCCCTGCACACAGGAAAAAGAATTCGCTGGAAATAGACGAACGTTCTCGAGGAATGCCCGCCGATGACATCATCAGTGAAGCCGGTAAATGCTGTTATGAAAGGCGACAGCACTGGAATGGAAGAACCCAGAACCGGCCGGCAGATCGGCCCCATTCGGCCCCATCCTGCTGTAAAGACTCAAACCTTAATCAGTCGTTGGTCTCGTCTTAGATTCAGGAGCCGTATGTCTATCCCATGCGTGTTTAATACCCACTCACTGTATTACCCTCTACCACCTCTGCTGGGATGCTGTTCCATTTATCTACCACTACCCAATAATAAAAAAAATTCACCCTCCATCAGATTTTATACTCACGGAAAGAAAGATTCAAAATGGGATCCAAAACCAAAGATATTAAAGTAGCAACCAAGCGGTAAACTCTTTAACAAAAGGATCAGCGTCTCCTGCAGAGAAAGAGAAGACGATGCGTCCGAGTCTCTGCTAGGGCTTCTCACTGCTGACTTCCAGGCATGAAATTATTTCAGTTTGGGGATGATAATTCCTTCCTTACATATATGACGATTCTTAGATCACGCGTTTGCGACCATAACCACCCTGCCTGTCACGCTAACCCTCTTCTGTTCATGTTCCCTCTCCCGTGTTGAAGAATTCTAAGTACCCCCTCCGGAGCCAACAAAGCTAGGTTGTATGCGTGTAAATAAGTATATCACTGTATGTGTGTGTGTAAGTATGTTACCGTGTGTGTGTAAGTACATCAGTTTGTTAGTGTGTGTGTAAGTTTGTTAGTGTGTGTGAAGAAATGTTAGTATGTTACTGGATGGGTAAGTACATATGTTAGTGTGTGTGTATGTGTAAGGATGTTAGTGTGTGTAAGTATGTAACGGTATGTGTGTGTGTATTAGTATGCATCAGTAAGGATGTTAATGTGTGTAAGTGTGTTACTGTGGGTATTTGTAAGTATGTCAGTATGTTACTATGTGTGTGTAAATATGTTACCGTGTGTGTAAGTATGTTACTGTGTGTAAGTTTGTTAGTGTGTGTGAAAATATGTTAGTATGTTACTGGATGAGTATGTATATATGTCAGTATGTTACTGGATGAGTATGTATATATGTCAGTATGTTACTGGATGAGTATGTATGTATGTCAGTATGTTACTGGATGAGTACGTATGTATGTCAGTATGTTACTGGATGAGTACGTATATATGTTAGTATGTTACTGGATGAGTATGTATATATGTTAGTATGTTACTGGATGAGTACGTATATATGTTAGTATGTTACTGGATGAGTACGTATATATGTTAGTATGTTACTGGATGAGTATGTATATATGTCAGTATGTTACTGGATGAGTACGTATATATGTCAGTATGTTACTGGATGAGTACGTATATATGTCAGTATGTTACTGGATGAGTACGTATATATGTTAGTATGTTACTGGATGAGTACGTATATATGTTAGTATGTTACTGGATGAGTATGTATATATGTCAGTATGTTACTGGATGAGTACGTATATATGTTAGTATGTTACTGGATGAGTACGTATATATGTTAGTATGTTACTGGATGAGTATGTATGTATGTCAGTATGTTACTGGATGAGTACGTATATATGTCAGTATGTTACTGGATGAGTATGTATATATGCCAGTATGTTACTGGATGAGTATGTATATATGCCAGTATGTTACTGGATGAGTATGTATGTATGTTAGTATGTTACTGGATGAGTACATATATATGTTAGTATGTTACTGGATGAGTATGTATATATGTCAGTATGTTACTGGATGAGTATGTATATATGTCAGTATGTTACTGGATGAGTACGTATGTATGTCAGTATGTTACTGGATGAGTACGTATATATGTTAGTATGTTACTGGATGAGTATGTATGTATGTTAGTATGTTACTGGATGAGTATGTATATATGTCAGTATGTTACTGGATGAGTATGTATGTATGTCAGTATGTTACTGGATGAGTACGTATATATGTTAGTATGTTACTGGATGAGTATGTATGTATGTCAGTATGTTACTGGATGAGTACGTATATATGTTAGTATGTTACTGGATGAGTACGTATGTATGTCAGTATGTTACTGGATGAGTACGTATATATGTTAGTATGTTACTGGGTGAGTACATATATATGTTAGTATGTTACTGGATGAGTATGTATATATGTCAGTATGTTACTGGATGAGTATGTATATATGTCAGTATGTTACTGGATGAGTATGTATGTATGTCAGTATGTTACTGGATGAGTACGTATGTATGTCAGTATGTTACTGGATGAGTACGTATGTATGTTAGTATGTTACTGGATGAGTATGTATATATGTCAGTATGTTACTGGATGAGTATGTATATATGCCAGTATGTTACTGGATGAGTATGTATGTATGTCAGTATGTTACTGGATGAGTACGTATGTATGTCAGTATGTTACTGGATGAGTATGTATATATGTCAGTATGTTACTGGATGAGTATGTATGTATGTCAGTATGTTACTGGATGAGTACGTATGTATGTCAGTATGTTACTGGATGAGTATGTATATATGTCAGTATGTTACTGGATGAGTATGTATGTATGTCAGTATGTTACTGGATGAGTACGTATATATGTCAGTATGTTACTGGATGAGTATGTATATATGTCAGTATGTTACTGGATGAGTACATATATATGTTAGTATGTTACTGGGTGAGTACATATATATGTTAGTATGTTACTGGATGAGTACGTATATATGTCAGTATGTCAGAAGCCATATGCCTATCCCATGTTTGGAAGGAGTTGTATCAAATTTGTATCACTTGCCCTGAAATTTTCCAGTGACCACAGAGCTTGGTGGCCTTAGGCTGGGGCAAGTCAGCCGTCCCTAGCCTGCACGGGGGTCCCTATAAAAATGATATAGAGGAGGAGAGGGCAATGGTCGTGTGCTTCACGTGTCATCTCAAGTGTTCTGGAGTTAAAGGATCGGTCCTGAGAGATGTTGTTATTAATAAAGGTTAATAACCAGGTGTATGAAGCACAAGCCCCTCTACGGGGTCTCTTAAACCTCTCTCACACAGATTTATAGTAGTCTAAACATTACCCGGGGACCCCGTGGCGAGCGTGGTCTAAACATTATCCCGGGACCCCGTGGCGAGCGTGGCCCATAACCCTCGCAGAGACATGAACTCACTTTGGCGCTCTGGATTCTCTGCGGGGCATTAGGATTGGAGTTCATTTTTTCCGTCATGCTTCCAGATCTATCCACCAGGAAGATGAACTCCCCGCAGTTTGATGGCCCCTCTATCACAGGGAGGTTGGGGTAGAAATTCAGCATAACCACAGGGTCGGCCAAGAGGGAACCTTCAAAAACATCAAAACATGAGAAACAATCCAACGTTCCCACCCCCGGGGGAGATTTTCCTCCTTTCCCATGATCTCTCTGTGAAGATTATATTAGAATCCTCCAGTCAGACCAAGCAGGAAGTTATAAGCCACTTCCAGTTCTCTCCCTGCATCAGCTCAAGCAGGAAGTTGTAAGCCACTTCCTGTTCTCTCCCGCGTCAGCCCAAGCAGGAAGTTGTAAGCCGCTTCCTGTTCCCTCCCGCGTCAGCCCAAGCAGGAAGTTGGAAGCTGCTTCCTGTTCTCTCCCCGCATTGTTTAGCGGACCGCGCATGAACCTCTAGCACTAGACATTGTTTCCAGCCGCGCACGTCCCTCCGTAACGCTATTATCACAGGGCGAGGGGCTGATTTATACCCTGTGACGGGGCAGAAAGATGGCGGTTCCTGCATGCCGTGAAACATAAATTAAGATTTTTTTCCTCTATAAAATAAATGCATTATACCAGCTTCTGATTGGCTCACCTGCTTCAGCATTCACAAGCCCCGCCTCCACAGTGACGCTAGGTTTGTTCGCCTCCGTATAATAGGCAAGAAGCTCCACATCTCGATCAAACTTGTGTCCCTCAGTCAGGGACACCTGCGAGGACAGAGCCAAGGAGGGTATTAAAGGTGTCGGAAAAGAGTAAAATGAGGGAAATAAATGATTATCAGCACGTATAAAATTGTTGTGTGGGGGGACAAAATCTCCATGCCCCTCTATAGCCTCTGATCCTCCATGCAAATTGTATATAATCATACCTCGGAACTCTGCGGGTTTGACCCGGAGTCTCCAGGTCAAGGGATGCTTCTCTGGGCCACTTTACTCATTGCGGGGGAGATGGCCACACCCACTGCCTGCCCACTTCCCCGCCTACTCTCAGCTCTCTTAGGGCAGCCCCCTGCATGGCTAACTCCACCTCTGTGCAAAGCCACTCCCCCAGAAGAGGAGGAGCTCCAGTTTGCCCACCCTTGGGAAGTTCCCAGGTATGCCTCGAATTGGCGACCTGCGGGCACTCACCTCGGCTCTGGTTTTGCCGTTATCGGTGTACTGGACTGGTGTGATGTCACAGTTTGACTCAATCCTGGAGATTCCATGCGGGGACTGGAAGCTGGCATCCAAGCTCAGGGTGTACTGGATCTGATCGACGGGCACATATGGGCGTTTGGCTGTAACATTCATCTCGTGGTCTTAAAGAAACGGAAAGAATGCGATCCAGCACAAAATCTCAACAATCGTTAATTTCATAACAGGGAACATTATGGGGAGGAATAATCATGCAAATTCTGAAGCTTAAGAATCTATATTAAAGTACTTTGTGAGTAAAAAACAAATGAAATAATAATAATTACTTTCTTAAGGTGAAGCTGCAGCACGAGATGCAGAAGAACATCTCCTCCATGGTCCAACTACTCATGCCACTGATTGGGTGCTTGAATGAGCCAATCAGTAGCAGGGAAGTACCTCCTTTAAAATCAATATCTCAGTATAGGCACACAGCGGGGTCTCATCAGACCCCCACAAACCTCACCGAGCCAGAGATGGAGCTGACGAGCGACGAGCGTACCACGCGGGCACAGCCACCGGGAGATGCGTTTATTTTATTTACTATGAATACGGTATCTATGCTTTTAATAAGGTGTTTGTGATACTGGTAGCTTTATTGTACTGACGTTAACACGGATTCTTCTGCGGTAGGGCTGCTTGGAACACTATGCTGTCCCTTTAAGTCAAGGAGTGCAGCGTATTCACTTCTGCCCTCAGATAACCCCCAGGTTTACCCGGCCCCGTGTTGGGGTGATGTACCTTCTGGAGTGTATCTGGGGTTGAGCACGGCCGGCAGCACAAAACGCACCGCTCCATCCGCCTCCACCGGCAGCTCCCGCACAAAGCACAGAGTCACCTCCGCCTCCTGCCCCGGGAGCAGGTTCCCCACGCTGCAGCTGAAGATGTCCCCGGAGCTCTCGTCCTCCTCCAGTAGGAAGGCCTGCTGGCCCTGGCTGACGGCTTCATCGTAGGTTTTATGAGCCTGGGAGAAGCAAACACAGTATGTTCACAAAAAACTATTTCATATCATCACAAAATCACCTTCATCGATGTAATGCTCATCACCTACATACACAAGATGAGCCAAATGGTTCTTACCTGCCCTCAAAATCTATGTTTCTAAGATGTTCTTGACTGTATTTGTTAGACCACCATGACCGGCTCCTGTTTTATGATCTTAACTCAACATCTGAATTTACCTGCTCCTTCTCCTGGATTTCTGCCACAATCTTCTTCCCTTCCACCGTCGCCTCAAAGCTGTAGACGGCAGAGTCGTCATCCATGGGGAACACGAAGACGGCTTCCACCGCATTCTCCTCCAAGTTCTTATACTTCAGAGTAGCAGATACGTCGGCCACGAAGCCTTTCACCTGGACGTCCACCGAGATCCCCTTTAGAGGAACTGAAGGACAAAAGCAACAAATACGAATTCAAGAGGAGGTTGGACCAGGACTACAGTTGGAGAAATACTTTGGCCATATTAGAAAAATGGAGGAATAAGCCACTTTGACCAACACGACAACTTTTTATGGAGGTTCAGTGGCTAGAGTTGTGCTTCTTGACAACAGAGAGAGGATTCAGCGCCACTTCGTTGGTTTTCCGCATTCTGTGGAAAGTTTCGAGAAGAAGTAGACATGGAATAGCTCTGGTAGGACATCAACTTATTTTTCTAGAATAGACCAAAACACCTCAACTATGACAAACCTAGACAAATGCTCCTACGTAGAAGGAACTGATTTGTCCCTAAATTGTTCTTCTGTCTTCTAGGGTAAGTTTTAGGCCACCATCAAGGTCTTGGAGACCTTCTCCATATGCTTCCATTTGGATGGTATTGGAAACTCTTAAAGTGATTGACTTTTAAGAAGCTCTGAAGTCTTGAATGATAAGAACAGGGCGCCATGACTATGAATCCAAACAACCAACCAAGCAACGTCATGTTGACCGTTCTCTGGAGGTTAATACATGCAATGGAAGACAGTAGGACACAGGACCAAAAAGGAGTCTCAATGTGGAGGGCCTTCATCTGGATTGTAATAGTGGTCAATATCTTGAAGGCGTTACAGGTAGAATGGCGTTACGGGTAGAGGAAGGACTTCCCACTGCTTCTGAAGGACATCTTGAATGGAGGAGATACCCCTCTCTCATACATCATATCATGTACTGATGTCTTCTTGTGACTCTTAGGGGTAGATCTGAGAACGTTGGGTTGAGCTGGATTTCTAATCCATTCTAGGCGCAAAAAGGTTGGCGTGTAGGTTGGCCGTGAGCAGAATATATAGAAGGAGTAACATGCTTGAAATTTGGTATTAATGGGGGGGAGGGCAGAGCTAACATCAAGGCCCTTCGATTTTGCCTGAATAATCTGCTTTATGGTCGATTCAGCTATGGTGGTACAAAGACCATATTCAGAGGGCAATGTACAGCACTGTGGAATATGATGGCGCTATAAATAATTATAATGTCACAGACTCTGCTCTGGTTTATATTGTTTGGGTTCCAGCTGAATCAGGGTTTTTTTTTGGGGGGGGGGGAAGAAAGTGCTGAGGTCATCTTATTTATAAATCCCCAGAGATTACACGAGGCGGTAACAACGCCCGCCGACGCCAAAATCAGATTAGTGTTCAGACATTTTGCCAAAAAGTTTGGTTTCGACCCCCGGCGTCCGTAATACCATCAAAACGTTTAAAATGATGGAAAAACAAATAATATTATTAAATGTAAGAATATGGAAATCTAACCCCCCCCATAACACAAAAATGTCAAACTTTGGGAAAGCTGGCAGCAGGGGAGAAGGCTGAGCGATTTCACAGGAATCCGGGACACTTGGCAGGTATGATATGACGGAACAGGATGAGGATGGTGCGGGAGGCGTTGAGCGATGTGATGGAAATTGGATAAAACTTCCCGTAGAGGCCGCCTCGACACCTGCCCGAAATAGCCGCTCCGCTCAGAACAGCTCGTGTTACCCGTTAACCCTGCGCGGCTCACGGATTTACACCCCTCCTTGTGGAGGGATTATTACAAACGCATAGGTGGGGGCTTCTGCAGAATACCCCCCATGTGCATTTACCCCCCAGTTATTTGCTGTGTCACATGATATACTACTTACTGCCAGTCTACTGCACAGCTTGCTCTGTGCGTGGGGGGAGGGGTCTAGTGAGACCCCCTGTGTGTAAAGCGCCCCCATTGGTTTCTCTTTCGCTGATTCGCTTCCAGCAGCCAATAAGTAGAGTGAAATGTCAGACTATAAAGACGGTGTTCTGCTTCAGCTCTGGAGCTGCAGCTTCTCCCCAAGGTTTTTTTTTTAGGTAATGTTTACGCAGCGGTCCAAGCTGCAGCTTTGCCGATCGCAGGATCCACGGTTACTCACCCGGCTCTCCAGAGCTTGCGATTATCAGGCCGCAGGAGGGAGCCATGTTTCAGAATATCCTAGAACACCAGAAAAATGGACATTTGTAATTAAAAAATTATTTTAAAACATAGGATTTCGCCTGGATAATTCAGGGCTGCCCAACCCCTGTCCACAAGGGCCGCAGGGAGGCCGGGAACCAAAGTAGTTTTGGCTTGATTGATAGTCCCAAAAACTTGCAACCTATTGCACTTTAGTAAGCCAATAAAGGTCTCTTTCTTCCTACGGCTAACATGGCACAACTCTGAGCCACGAGCCGAAAGGCAGGTGTTGATGTAGCGGCGCTCCTCTCAGGAGATCCTGAACACCTGCACTGCCGGCATTACTTGAGGACCAGAACCGGGATACTCGGTACTAATCCGTCCGATCGCTCAGTAACCTGAGACTCGGGGGATGACAGGACTTTGGGAAAAGGAAGGTGTGTCTGCTGGTGTCTGGATTAATGGCCTCGGCTGCTGGGTTGCCGTTCCGGGGATTCTGGCGTTACTGATCAATACATCGAAAGATCTGGTTTTGTAAGGGAGGGGGGCTGAGCTGCTCCTTGTAATGTCACAAACAGATCCCAGGATCCCAATCCCTACCCAGGATCTTACCCGCGGCCCTGGGGGGGGGTTGTGGATAAAGTGGCTTTGGGGTTCGGTGCAGTCGGTTGCCCTCCTACCTCCGCTGGTAGCCGCTCCCTTCTTCCTCCTCCCAGCCCTGGACGCTGAATGCGCAGGGAGGGAGCGTCTGGCAGCCGTGGGCACACGGAGCACCCGGCGTGTCTCAATCCGGGGCAACTTCTACAACACGGAGGGGGCACGACGGGGCAACAACGATGCAATCACTCCGTCATATGGACTCTAATCTTACCAGCAAGTGCTTTATACTTAACCCCGCGCTGTCAGACTGCAGATTCTCTCTGGAGGACAGAAGAGAGGGAGGGGATGGGAGAGAGAGAAGAGAGAGAGAGAGAGAGGGGTGGAAGAGAGAGAGGGAACGGGAGAGAGAAGAGAGAGAGGGGATGGGAGAGAGAAGAGAGAGAGAGAGAGAGAGAAAGAGAGGGAACGGGAGAGAGAAGAGAGAGAGGGGATGGGAGAGAGAAGAGAGAGAGAGAGAGAGAGAGAAAGAGAGGGAATGGGAGAGAGAAGAGAGAGAGGGGATGGGAGAGAGAAGAGAGAGAGAGGGGATGGGAAAGAGAAGAGAGAGGGGATGGGAGAGAGAAGAGAGAGAGGGGATGAGAGAGAGAAGAGAGAGAGGGGATGAGAGAGAGAGAAGAGAGAGGGAATGGGAGAGAGAAGAGAGAGGATGAAGAGAGACATTACATGAAGGGGTTTAAAGTACAGGAGGAGAAAAGTTATAACAAGAGACTGGAATCTAACACTAGAGGGTCAGAGGCTGAGATGGAATGAAGTTTTCCTTTAGGGTGGTGGATACGTGGAACAGCCACCCAGCAGAAGTGGTAGTGGCTATTACATTAAAGGAATGTAAAATAATGAGTACTACAAGTGCCAAGAAGCTGGTAACTAGGGGGAGTTGTTGCTAGGGGCATGAAAAAGAGACAGAGGGAGACACAGGGCATTTTAGACATTAAAGAGGAGAACTGGAAGACAGACAGGGTGTGCGTGATGGGGGGGTCTCAGCAAACGGACCCCGTGCACAGCAGGCTGTAAAGCGAGACCCGCTCTTGGGGTTGTGAAATCGCGTCCTCGCGGTATATAACCCACGAGACCGCCGCAGGCAACAAACAGCCGAAAATCCCCCGGGATCCTGCAGACAAAACACCGAGGTCTCTGAGATGCCGGCTAATTAACCCTCAGGAGATCGGTTATCGTATTCCTTTGTTTAATCACATCAAAAACACAAACTTTTAATAGGTTTATTCCGGTTTCCACGGAAACAGCCTATCCTCTTTTGTCTAAGCTCCCAGCGGCCGCCTTCTCCTCCTGCACCAATCTTAATGTTACTTTTATAATCTCCCCGAATGGAGCAGCGCCATGGACTCTGCCGGCGCTCCGCAAATAACATGTAATAACGCTAGTAATGATCAGCGGCTGCTGTTGTGTCATGTGACAATTAAGCATTCCCCCCAAAAAGGATGAATTTTGTTCAAATTTCACAAGATTAAATGATCGTTTGTGGGGAAGGTTTTGGTGAATGATGTTTGTGATGCGGTATAACCCCCCCACCCACCTGACAGGGGGGCAAACGCCAGATGCAGCGGCAGATCAGGTGCCGCAGTGTGTGGCTGCCGGCTGGATATGCTACTGGATATGCTACATAAGCACGAATTAACGTGCGGCCCGTCCTCTGCAGCAGTCGCCCGCACTTATATTATTACGCCGCTGCCAGGGACGCCTCGTTGGCCCCAGTCCAGCCCTGACCTCCTCTAACTTTAGCAGCAGCGTTGACTGCCTCTGTACCTGCGAACTCTCTGGCTACCCGGGAGGCCCCATCGCGTGACGTTGCTGTCGGACCCGCTGACGTTTGGGGACACACGCCATTTTTGCAGGGGAAGTGGGCAGGGAGTGGGGCCTGCTGATCCCGATACCCATAGTTTACCCGCAGTGACCCATAGAAGCGGCGCTTCACCCGGAGCCTCCGAGCAAAACCTGGAGAGTTCCCAGGCATGACTCTGAGCGCTACCCCTGTGCCGAAAAGTAGGATTCGGAACCGATGGTCTCAATTATATCCCCCCTCTGCTCCCCGATGTCAGAATGTTTGCTGGGTATGAGGGTATCGCAGGGTTCTACTGCCCTAAAAGCCCCGATAATGTGTATAGAAACAGCAGGAAACGGCTTTATAAATTAAACGGGGTAAATAAACCCCATTATTCTTCTTCTAAATGCCCCACCCGGTTACAGAAATAACCTATTATTGATAATGCAAAGAGGTTAAATGTTATGTCTCAGGTCATTTCTCAGGAAATCTGGGACAGTTTGCAGGTATCACACGTGACATATCCCTCAGAGGTTACAGCAATACTCTGTCACATAAATAACGCAGGACAACGGAAGTGTGGGCGCAGCTGCCAGAAACCGCCATGGTGGATATCCTCTCCTGTGCGTCATTTCCCAGACAGTGCCCACAACTAACATGGCCGTTCGCTCTGTCACCTCCTCAGAGGCGAAGGGATGACGTCAGGTGTGCGCCGCTTCACAGTCCAATGAGAGAGTTCATGGTGGGCGGGGTTCCTGCTGCCTGGCTGCCCCGTGTCCCACGTGTTTAGAGGGTTTGAGAGATGAAGAGGAAACGGAGTCAGGCCCGGGAAACGGCACAGGTACCGGCAGGGGGAGGGCCGGTGACGGTTACCGGGTATACTGGTTTATAGACGCACTGTAATCAATTGTGATTTTTCAACTGCGACCCCCCCCCCGGTGCTAATTACCACCAGGGGTTACTGGTGAGCGGAACCGGAGGCCGGGTACTGCCCGGTACCGATAAGTAATAAACGGGTACAGCTATATAAACCCAGAGGAAGTAGAATCTTTAGTCGACCTACGTTACATATAAAGATTCAGAGGCCTCAGAGGTCTCTTCTTCATGTGTCTGGTACACTTGATACTGGGGGCCGCAGGGCTGTGTTAAACTGTTTGCAGCCCCGCAGGTTAAAGTGGAAGTTCCAGTACAGCACCGAGTAACCTGCCGGCAAACTTTAAATAAAGAATATTTGTCGTAATCCTTGAGTTTTGACGACACAAAAGTTTATCAAGTTAACAGACTTTGCTTTTATTAAAAGGTCTGCGGGATTCTTCCCTCCCGCTCGCCGTCCGAGGGAACTTTAAATACATAAAGTACAGGCGGGAAGTTACAAGAGACTGACTGACTGACTGGGTGGTAGATAAGTGGAGCTGCCTCCCAGCAGAGGTGGTAGAGGGTAATACAGTGAGGGTATTAAACATACATGGGATAGACATACGGCTCCTGAATCTAAGACGAGACCAACGACTGATTAGGGTTTGAGTCTTTACTCAAACGGGGGCCGGATGGGGCCGACCTGCCGGCAGGTTCTATGTAGTGTTTTTTTCAGTTACGTTGTCTGTCTATTTACAGAAAGCTGTTGAGGATGAGGAGGGCGTCCGGTCGGAGGAAGCTGAGGAGCCGGATGATGATGAGGCTTCCGCGGGGGAGAAGAAAGCTGCAGCGGGGAGCGGATCTGTCCCGGGGGATATTCTGAGACCCGTCAAACTGAGCAAGGCCGAGCTCTACAAACCCCCCACCAACGAGGAGCTCAACAGGCTGAAGGAGACCGAGCACCTGTTTCATTCCAACATTCTGCGCATGCAGGTACCGGGGCGGCAGGGGAGTGACGGGGGCAACTAACAATCCTCATAGCTCAATTCTGGACAGGGGGGTCTGCCAGGGGGAGCGATGGACGGACAGACAGAGAGAGGGGTCTGTCTGTCGGAGAGAGTATTGTCTGTGCTGCCGGATCAGGTGACGCTGCCGGCAGTGAATTAATAAATGAATTGACGGGTAATTATTCTCTCGGCGTGCTGGTTATTTAACGAGACGGTTCTCCGCTGGTTTGCGTTCGGCTTGTGCGTGAGATCTAAGATGAGACCAACGACTGGTTAAGGTCCGAGTCTTTACAGCGGGGGGATGGGGGCCGCCGGGGGCCGATCTGCCGGCAGTGCGTTTCTGTGTCGGACGCTCTGTTGATGGAATCCGGTTTTGTTCTTTTTGTAGATCGAGGAGCTGCTGCAAGAAGTGAAGCTGAAGGAGAAGAGGAGGAAAAACATTGATAATTTTTTGCACCGAATTAACTCCCTCCTGGGAGAAATCCCCGAGACGCAGGAGCGAGACGTGAGTGGAAGACGAGCACCTCGGCAGTCTCTGCTTTAACTGCTACGGAGCGATTCTCTGATCATATAAAAAACCCCTCTATATATATCCCCTATAATCTATATAACCTATATATCCCGTATAACCTATATAGTGCCCATAACCTGTATAATCTATATATCGCCTATAATCTAAATAACCCTATATATCCCCTATAACCTATCCTATAGAATCTATATCCCCCATAACCTGTATAACCTATACAATCTATATATTGCCTATAATCTATATAAGTAATTGTTTTGTGATCAGCTGGAAGCTCCGGTAGCAGCAAAACTCTGGTCCAGTTCAGGGGGGGGGGTTTATCCTATTGCTGCATATCATTCGGGGGGGGGGGGTTTGGTTGTGGTGTATTGCCACGTACCATTTTGGGGGGGGTGACGTATTGTCGCATTATTTCATATCCGTGCACCGTTATAGTTTTCGTTCCGGTTCATCTCCCTTCGAAGTCGTTCTAATGAAGCTGTTATCGGGTTCCTTTCTCGCAGCTCGCGGACCAGTCCTGGCTCCCCAAGTCCGTGAAGGTCCCCGTCCTGCAGATCCCGTACAGAGTGAAGGGCAGGTTTCGCTTTCAGCGCCCCTCCTCCATCAAAGTAGTCGGCAGCTACCTGCTGGGGACCTGCATCAAGCCGGAGATCAATGTGGATTTGGCGCTGACCCTGCCGCGGGTAACAGCCTCGCTCTGATAATCGCGTTTTACGAGTTTACGATTATCTCTGTATAATTAACCCTTTAATGGGGAATAACTTGTAATGGTTTAGTAGGAGTATGGTGACTGGTTTGCCTGTCACTGATATGCTGCCGGTTACCGTGGAAGCGGTTGCTGCCGTATGATCTGCCGGCGCGCGGTAACCTCTTTTGTGCCGCTCTCTGCAGGAAATTCTCCAGGAGAAAGATAACCTGAACCAGCGTTACTTCCGGAAGCGAGCGCTCTACTTGGCCCACATTGCTGCGCATCTCGCGGATAATGAGCTTTTTGGCAGCGTGAAGTTCTCCTACATGAACAGCAACCACCTGAAACCCATCCTGTTACTCCGGCCTCACGGTGAGTCGTGGTAACGTAAGGACCCTTTAACAATTTTTCTCAACGCCCTGACTATCTTTACAGCCTCTGATTGTAACAGCGCTACGGAATCTGCTGGCGCTATATAACTGTGATCGGTTATACTGACATCTAGTGGATGTTTGATAAACTACAGGAATGCTTATTACTGTGTTGGGCGGTCTACTGACATCTAGTGGATGTTTGGTGTACTACATGATGGTACCATATTTTTGTTTTTTTGGTTAAACTCAAATTCCTTCACTTGAAAAATCTCATTTAAAAAGTAATAGCGTGCTTAGGAGAGTTGTGTTTCCGAACACTTTTCTCAATACTATTACTAGTACTTTGGATTGTCCCACTTGTGTTAAGCATTAACTATCCAGGTAACGATTACTCATCACTGCTCTCTGTCTTATGGCCACCAGGTAAAGATGAGAAGCTGGTAACAGTCCGTATCCACGTCTGCCCACCGCCTGGGGTCTTCAAGGCCAGTCGTCTGTTCCCCAACAAGAACAATGTAAGAACAGCCTGGTTCACGGAACAGCATTGTGACAAAGAGGGTACGTTTTGGCCTGGCAAAGGGGCTTTATGGGTTCTGTGTCCAGCAATGGCTGCTAGTTACTGGTTAGTTAGAGTTGCTGTTAAGCTTCCAGCGCAGGGCATGTTCCTTCACACCGTCTTTCCCTTCGATTTTATTATTTGGCGTAAATCTTTCAGAGCCAAGAATCAGTGTTTTCGTTAAATTCCGCAGGGCCCATGGAGCCTGCCACCCCTCATTACAACACGGCCATCCTCTCCGACTTGGCCATGGAGCATCACCTTCACCACCTGTCTAGCTGTGCCACGGACTTCCCCGGCATGAAGGACGGCATCGCCATCCTTAAGGTCTGGCTTCGCCAGCGGCAGCTGGACAAGGTAAGACTATTCACCTAAAAAACTTTTTTTTAAAGTAATATATCAATGTGAGATCCAGGAGAGGTCTGTCCAGGAGGAACCTGGTTTGTTTTGAGTTTTAGGACCTCTTCTCTGGACGTTACCCTCTTAAAATGCGCTGCTGCTTCTGTTTTCTTCTAGGGCCGCGGCAGCTTCAATGGCTTCGTGGTATCAATGCTGGTGGCCTATTTGCTTTCCAAAAATAAGATTAACAAAGTTATGAGTGGCTACCAGGTCCTGAGGAACACCCTGCAGTTTCTGGGTGAGTTCTGAAGCCGCTGTCTCAGCAAATTCCGTGCGTCTCTAAATTGTAAGCTTAGGTGCCAAACTCTGTCTGATGTTTTACTTTGTCAAATGCTCTTTGTAGTGTCATTTATTTAATCCTGTGTTTGGTACAGACCTTAAATTACTGGTGCTGTATAAATGTGTGTGTATATATATATATATATATATATATATATATATATATATGCTCATATGCTTCCAGGGATGATAGGAAACGTTTCTGATGTTGCACCAATTTTTAACTTTAAAAAAAGAGAAAAGCTTTTCCTTACATCGATTACTTAGCTTTAAAGATCAAAAGTTACTGCTTAGGTCTATTAAGCCAGAGCCGGTTCTGATACGACAAAGTAAATTGTTCCCGTAAGCGCGTGGCGGAGGAAGGGGAGCAGACCGCTAGCGGAGGGAATGGTTTGGGGAGATATTTGTTACCAGGGAGGTGAATTTTGTCTTAAACCAGAACATCCTTTATGGATCCAAACCCTGCGAGTGAAAGTCTTATTTTCTTCCTGCTTGTCTCGTCTGTTTCTGCAGCCGCCACGGATTTGACGGTTAACGGGATAGCGATGTCCAGCGGCTCCGACCATTCCCTGGTGAGTGATATTCAGTTAAACGTCCGCACTGGAGGTCTCCGTATGACCGGGGAGCTGGTAACTACGTATCGTGAACCCTTAAATGATGAGACCCCAAGACGGGTAATGAAGACACCCGGCGAGGGTCAGGAGAGGTTTACCGGAAGGCTTAGTCTTAACAATTCTAGTTTTGTGATACAAAGTATAATCTAAGTTCTAAGAACTGTCCCCTAAAGCCGACGTGTTATTCCTGGTATTCTGGCGATCCGCGCCAAGCATCTTTGACGTTTGCCCATGGGTTTTCCGCGGACGGGTAGATCATTAAGGTGGCAATAGTCCCATCGCGTTACAGACCAATACTTCGTATGCAAAGTAATTATATAAAGTAAACAAGAAGCCGATGAGGCTAAAGGCAGACGAGCCAAGTTATGGGGGTGCTAACCAAGCTGCTCTTGGCCGCTGCGTACAGAGACCCCCAAGGCAGGAACGTAGGGACAGGCTCTGCTCTCACGCTCCTACGTGTTTTACCAGTTGGGTTGAACCATATGTTGCTTTCATGTTGATGATGTTCTGATGTAGTAATACAATTCCCATGTTTTATTTTCCAGCCATCGCTTGCTGATTTTCAACAAGCCTTTGAGGTTGTGTTTGTGGACCCGTTGGGACTCGTGAATCTATGCGCCGACATGACGGCCGCCACGTACAGACAGGTGAGGTGGTTTAGAACAGGTGGCAGCTCCCGATGACGGCCGTTTAATGGCCTTGTCCGCATTAAAACCTTCCTACCCTGCGCTCTTGGATAAGACCCCCCTTTTAAGGACCTTTCCTTTTTTATCTTCAGATCCAGTTTGAGGCTCAGGAGTCTCTGAAGACATTGGACGACACGACCATCGATGGATTCCATCTCCTCCTCATGGTTTCCAAGCCTTTCATCAGAACGTTTGATCATGTCTTTCAGTGAGTGCCTGCAAAACCCCCTCCCCCTATCCACGGAAAGTGGATGAAACGACCAAAACTAATATGTATGCAAAACATAAATCCTACCTGATCCCCGGTGGCCTCCGTCGCTTGCGCCCTGTGTGCGAGAAGAGAATCTCCTGGGGTCTGCGCTCCTATAGTTTGAGTGTTATTGGTGTGGAAAGGACCCGCGGTTACCCATCTTCTCTCCCTCCAGCCTGACCCGCGTCGCCCAGCTGCAGGAAGCCTGCAAAAAGATGAAGCTGCTGAACGAGCTGATGGACCGGGGAGGCGATTACGTGTCGGCCGCGCTGCCCTTCCTCCTGTCCGTATTAAACCAGGGACTGGGCAAGAGGGTGGCTCTGCTGTCCCACACGCTGCCGCAGACGCCGGAGGTAACCCGCGGGCCCCGTCGCGGACGTTCGTCTTTAAGCCGAGGCTGCCCTCCCGCTGCTTTGCGTCTAATCGATGAAGTTTCTCTCTTTCCAGTGGTCCGTAGGGGACGATCCTCGCAAGCACAAGGACGTCGGTCAGCTCTCCATAGGCCTCTTGCTAACCACGGAGTTCTATAGCAGTGTACTGGAAAAGGGGCCGGCAGCGGACAGCCCGGAGGTGAGTCTCCTGCTTCTCTTATATTTGTTGAATAATTTTATTTCTAGACCTGTGTGTTCGTATTCGAGTTGCGTCTTCGTTGCTCAAACCGAATACTGAATGCATTTATATGGCGGCGGGTAAGCATGCGCGAAGAATCGTCGTTTTTCATGGTCGTCTTTGGAAAAATCTCCTCGTTAATCTCCGTGGTTCCTTCCCCCATACGAGCCACTGCCTCTAGCCTATCTTAAGTCTTCGCGTATAGCAAGGGGTTAACGGGAACGGGAATCCATTGGATCGCGCCAGAAGGGAAGCTGCCCTTCATTGGTTGATGGCAGAGGAGCCCCCCTGCCGGCGACCAGTAGTCGCTCTTACAGACCTTTAAAATCCTGGCACCAAAGCTGCTGCGTACTGTTACCACGGTAACCCCGTATTAACTCCGCGACGTTTGTTTCTCCAGGCTGCGGAGTTCCGGAAGTTCTGGGGCGAGAAGTCGGAGCTGCGTCGCTTCCAGGACGGCTCGATCTGCGAAGCGGTGGTCTGGCCGGGAAGCAACCTCCAGGAGAAACGGCGGATCCCGGAGCTCGTCGTGAAACACTTACTGGGCCTGTGAGTCCCGCGTTCTGCCGGCGTATATCGTATATCGGGAAATTATAAATATATTGTTACAAAATCACCAATAAGTGGCGTTTATGGATTTAAAAACCGCTCGCCCTGAGGCTTTTGCTCCGGATTTATCAATTTCTCTGATTTTTAAATAATTTTTTTTTATTATAATATAACTAGATTTGTGTTGTTGAGAGTATTGATTTTTTTTTTTGTTTAATAATTAAGGGATTATTCATATTTGTATTTTTCCCCGTTGTACTGATTTATTACCTCCGCTGTAATATTTCTTACAAATGACATCACTTGGATTTAATTTTCTTGAATTCTGTGTATTTTATTATCCTTATTTATTCTATGCAGCGCCATCATATTCCACGGCGCTGTACAGCGGGTGTCTGTTATGTGTGGTCTATGTGAAGTGGCGGAGAGCGAAACGCGTTGCCCCTTCACGCTTGTTGTTCTGTTTTCAGACACGCTGACGTTCCCGAATCGTGCGTCGCCTACGCTGGTAATTTGCTGGATTGCGTCCTTGTCAGGGGCAGAGAGGTAAGCAGTGGGGGGGGGTAACACAGTGTGGGGGGGGGTAACAGTATCTTAGGATCTTGTGGAAGTTATACCGTTATACAGCGTCCCCTCTGTTAATGGGTAGAATTGAGCCCTGGCTGATCGTTCTGGTTGTTTCAGGCCGGGACGGGCGAGGAGCACATGGTCAGCATTGTACAGTCTTACGACGATCTGAGCAGAAAGCTCTGGAACCTGGAGGACCTCCCGCTAACCGTGACCTCTGTGCAAGGAACCCACCCGGCCCTCCGCTACACGGACGTGAGTGATCGCTGAATTCAGCGCCGGTTATTGTTTGTGTAAATTATATATTTGTTATACGTTATATTATTTTTGTTAAATATATAAATACTGTATTTGCTCGATTTATAAGACGACTCCCCCAAACTTGAATTGAAGTTTTAAAGTAAAAATTCACGTGTAAATTTTTTTTCATATTTAATAAAAACTGAGAAAAATGCATTTTTTTTTGTTTTATTTCCTTTTATTTGCCAATCTGCCATGGCTTGCTATTCGCCCCCCCCAGAAAGGCCTTATACCCCCCTATATGCCACTCTGCCCCCCCTGTTTGCCTTATGCCCCCAACTTACCGATGCATCTTTTTTTTTTTTTTTTTTTTTTTTTTTTTTACCTTTGCCAGGTGTTCCCTCCTGTTCCGGTGAAACCCGAATGGTCCTTCTACAAAGTGTTGAAGGATAAGAAGTGTCTCGTCCCCTTGGAAGACAAGCCGTGTCCTGCATACATCTCTCCGGTGAAAGGTAAATCATTAATATATCCTTATAACGGGGTTTTACCAAACGCATGCCCTCTGTCTGGGGCCGCTGTGTTCGGATCTACGTTTGGGGGTGGTTTGGATATTTTGGGTCCTTGGCGTGCCTCTGGTTTCTGACGGCGTCCGCGTCTCTCCCCGGCAGTGATCTGTCACATGGAAGGCAGCGGGAAATGGCCGCAGGATAAAGACGCCATTAAGAGGGTGAAAGCCGCGTTTCAGATCCGTCTGGCGGAGCTGCTGAGAGCCCAGCACAATCTGCCGTGTAAAGTGACGGCCGCCTTCACCGATGTCTACAAGGTGAGACCCTGCGGCTCCGGGACCCCCGCAGCTCCGGGCCCCCCGCGCCGTTACAGCTTCCTTATAGAGAGAGCGCTAAGCTAATATCTCTCAACCAATCAGGCATTTTATTCCTTCCTCGCATAGAAAACTCACGTGTAAGAAGCTTTTTCAGCCTATCGGTGCCTGCTTTTGTGTCATGTGACATTTAAGTGTTCCCTGAGAAATCTACATAGTTACAGCTTTATTTTGGGGATGAGGTTTTAGCTTTCAGCAGACCGGGAATGATTCTGGTGCTGCATTTAGTTATTGTGCTTTTTACAGCAGAATGAATGGGATAGCACTTTTTAATACATATATATATAAATCTGATCTAAAATTAGAATATAAATAGAATACAAATCCTGACGCTTCCGTCTACGAGCGGGAACTTCCGGTGACGTCCTTTCCCCCGACCTGGGTAGAGGACGTCACCGAAAGCTCCGTCTTTTTACCCTAAGGTGAGGAGTTGGGGGGCATCAGGCATACAGGACCTCAAAAAATTCAATAGAATGCTAGTTTATCACCCATTTCCAGAGATCCTGCGTTAAAATAAATTGAAAAATTTATATAAATGTAATGTCGTTTATTGTGTTAAAAGCTGTGATTGAGATGATTCCCCAATAAATCTGCCTCGCCCCCGTCTCCCGGTCTGACAGTCTTTGTATTCGTGTTGCAGGACGGTTACGTGTTCCGTGTGCACGTCGCTTATCACCGGGAGCCTCAGTACATAAAGGAGTTCGTCACGCCGGAGGGGATGCTGAAGTCGCAGGAGACGGAGGAGTCCCGGCAGCTCGAGCTGGAGACGCTCCACTCGCCGCACCTGACCAGCACGTTACACGGGTACGGTTATTGTTTTTCTTGCGCTGTATCTTGTTTGACGATATATAGATCTGTTTTATGTTTAGATGAGGGCACCGCCGTTCAACAGTTAGGGGGCACTTAGAAATTTCCTTGTTTTTAAAAGAAAAGCAGATTTTGTCCGTTAAAATAACATGAAATGGAGCAGAAATCCAGCGGAATGGAATCTCTTCTTAGGCGTACAGAGGCCCTTTATCACTCCCATCACTCCTTTATCACTGCCAGCACTCCTGTGTTCCAATGGCCCTTTATCACTCCCATCACTCCTGTGTTCCAGTGGCCCTTTATCACTCCCATCACTCCTGTGTTCCAATGGCCCTTTATCACTCCCATCACTCCTGTGTCCCAATGGCCCTTTATCACTCCCATCACTCCTGTGCTCCAATAGCACGTTGTGTTCGCTGATCCAAGTTTAAGTTTAAAGGATAATTGATGGTTAGAAACCCTTTTGCATTTATGTTACAGATAGAAATATTCTTGTTTTTTCCACGAAAACAGCTCAGTGACCCCAAACTTTTGATCTGTAGTGAGTGTCTCTTTACATGCTTAGTCATGTTCTTTTTCCCCCCCCTGCAGGCTCCATCAGCAGCACCCAGCCTTCGGGGGCACGTCTCGTCTGGCCAAGCGCTGGATTAACTGTCAGCTCTTGGGGGGCAGCTTCTCCGAGGAATGCGTGGATCTGTTGGTTGCTCACCTGTTTCTGCACCCGGCTCCGTTCAGCGCCCCCAGGTACCCGTCGGGGTCTCGTGTAACGCCGTCCGCTATTCAGAAAGTCCTAGCTGGAAAAGCTTTCTTTTTTAGATTAGAAAATGTATCTCAGATTACGGGGGTCTGCAGCCGAACGCCTGGGGGGACCCTGACACCTTTTAAATGGAAAGGGACCACATTGGCCCCGGCAAGCAGGGGACTTCTGAGTTACAGCCTTTAATATCCTATACCTTTTCAAAATAAGTAGCGTCGGCGAGGGTCGGATTTTTGGCTTGGATGTCAAAGGTTAAAAAAAAAAAAAAGCCCTGGGCGCTGATTAACTCAACGGCTTTATTGCCTCCAGGACTTCGGGTTTATTATAAATCAGCGGACTGCTATAATATGTTTTTTTTTACAGCTCCCCTCAGGTGGGATTCTTGCGCTTCCTTCACCTCTTGGCGACTTTTGATTGGAAGAACAGCCCCCTGATAGTGAATCTGAACGGAGACTTAAAGGGTGAGTGTTTGCCTAAATCCGCTGACCCGTCGTCGCCCCTCTCTCGTTCCAGAAGACGTTCTTAAATCGAAGCAAATGTGCTGGAAGGGACAACCAAAATTCATAATAATTACCATCTCTTCTGTGTGTCGGCTCTCGCAGCTTCCCTGGTACCCAAGGCTACTGATTGGGTCTGGAACTGCTGGAAATTGCAGTTTTATGAGAAATTTGGCTGTTTTGACACCATTTCAACACTCTGTCCGTATCAGATGGTCCCATTGGCTGGAAATGTTTTTCTTTAAACCATAGCGTGCCCCCCCCCGCAGCCCTCTTTGTTTTGTACCCCATTGTGATCGCCCCCCCCCGCCTATCAGTGCTGGCCGGGCTGTCTGGACGTTGATATTTTACCTCCTGTTTATTGTTTTTAGAATTTTTCGCCTGCATGATGTGCGGTGAGATAAATAGAGGGCGTTCCCCGCGTGTGTATCTCGCACAGAACACCAACTTGGTGATAATAAGAGTTTTAGAACATTGTTCTAAAATAAATATAATGATAAATAATGATATATTTATATATACAGATATAATTTTATGTTATGATATATATATATATATAATGTATAATTATATAACAACATGATATATATATTTGTATTATGTTATATATTTATAGATATAGATATAATTTTATAATATGTTATGATATATAATATAATAATAAAGATGTAATAAAGTAGAATGTGGGATCGCTTTAAGTCCGCTTTGAAGAGTCGGGGCTTTCCGGGGGAGCCTTAAACCGTTAATACTTTGAGTTTTTATAATTTAGACATCAATGTTGTTGTTTTTTTTAAATTTTTTTATTTAAAGAATCGCCTCCTGTTTTCCGTCTTCTTTAGGTACGGACTTTACAGAAATTCAGAATGATTTTGTGTCGTCGCGCATGCAGCTCCCGGTTATGTTCATCGCTACCCCCAGGGAGAGGAAGGACTCCGTGTGGACCAGGAAGCAGCCGTCCGCGCAGGTAGGGGGTGGTTTAACGTGTGTGTGTTGGTGTTGGTTAGGGACGGGTGAGAAATTCTGCGACCTTCTAGAATCTTCCATGCAGACATTGCCGTATCCTGTCCTGTTTTACAGTTGATTTGTTTTGGACAATAATCTGCCCCCATTTTATTTAAATATTTATTTTTATATTTATTTAAAAAATATATATTTATATATATATATACACCTCCCAGCAGAGGTGGTAGAGGGTAATACGGCGGGGGGGGTGTATTTAAACACGCACGGGATAGGCATGCGGCTTCTGAATCTAAGACAGTGCCCCCGGTAGTTTTAGCACCTGATGCCAAATAACAGCGGGGCGCGCGGAGGCTCGGCTGCCAACTTCTCTTTATTTAAGAACCGAAGAGAGAGATCAGAAAAGCGTGAAGGGATTCGCCTGGAGGGCAGCGATCCGCCTTCATCCAAAAGGTGCGAGCGGAACCGCGTAACCTCGCTGACAATCACAGCGAAAAACAACCGTGTTCCAGACAAGCCCGTGCGAGGACTTGGCTTATGTCCCACCGCAGCCATTGGAACGCTAAAAACAACCCCCCTGCGCATGTACAGTCAACAGAACAACTTCTAACAAACCTTTAGCGTTTCAGAAATCAAAAGAAATAACATGGCGACATCGGTTTGTGGCACTGCATGCAAATAAGCCTTCATTTGCATACGGCGCCTGGTGTTGATGTCATAGATAGGGAGACAATGCGGGCCTATCGAAAGCTGTCTTCTCTCGGGCTATACCTTGCTATTTAATTGTATTAAAGGCACTGATGCTGTTCTTTAAATAAAGTTAGCTGTGTTTGAAAACACTGCAGCCTCGACTGTTAAGCAGCACCGCTACCGGTTTCCTTGCGCATGCACAGAGGCGTCAGGGCTGCCTTCCTGCACCCCCAATACGTTATCCTGTAACGGCTGATTTCAGGATTGAACCCTGGCACGTGTATTAAACAATTTACATTTTCTTAATTACAAATTATTTAATTAACAATCTTTTTATCTTTTTTTTTTAATCAGATTTAATTTAAGTAGTTTTCTGAATTCAGTTTTAATTCTATTTAATATGATTTAGCATTTTGTTTTAAAAATAAAAAAAAAAAAAAAATAGTAGTAATAATAATAATATGAAGGTTCCATAAAAATAAAATGTTACTTTAGCCTTTCTCCGGTTTCTCGGGGTCATAATGCTTGCTGTTTCCTGAACTTCACATGCAGTGGATTCCGGATCTTTACTGCCCTTCCCCCGCAGAACACTTTATGTTGAGAGTTTCTTGCATGAGGTCGTGCTCATTAATGGGAGATCTGTGCTGTAGACGTGGTCTTGCGATGCCTTTTGTACGTTTTTGGTGAACGCTTACCCTTGACACGGACTCTTTCGCCTCTCCGCAGATCCTGCAGCGCCTCATTCTTCTCTCTGTGGAGTCCCTGCGCGTTCTGGAAAAGCAGCTGATGGACCCGCTGGAAGAACACAACATCAAGGTGAGTGGGCGTTCCACGGGTGTCTTATGGGTCGTGAATGTGGGCTCGGAGGTAATAGAATGCGGCGTGCGCCCAAACGATGCCCGATGCCAAAAACACTCCGCGCGCCGATGCTGCGAGGCTCTAATGGTTTTCCCGGTTGGTTCAGTACAGTTATTTTTAACGAGGTTCTTTTCCCGAGGCTTTGGGTTAAGATAACGATTTAGTTGGGCTGATAGATGTAACCTCACAGGGTTTAAGGGGGGCCAGAGAGAGAACAAAGTGGCATCGGCCAAACAAGACACGTGGGAAGTTACCCGAAAGCCCCGTTACACGGGGTTGCAATAGTCCTGGTGGGAAATCCGAGGCACACGAATCAGTGTTTTATTATACGTCGGTTACGTTCACACGTAAATGCTGGCATGTGGGCGCGAAGGGGTTAAATTATTGGCTGTTTTAAGTAATGGACAGAAGCGGTGAGCGCCGGAGGAAGCGCAGAACTCCGTCCTGTACCCAAATATACAACCGGAACCTGATAGAATTTAGAACTCGGACAGGGGGTTCTTAGAACTCGGACTGCCTGCTGATTGATTGCCCCCTCGGATGTCTGGCTCCAAAATACCGCTCGGTGCCACATAACGCCGAGCTTGGAGTCCAGGGGGCCGCTGGATTGAATGAATGTGATTTTGTGGTGGCTGCAGTAGCAGGGTTGCAGATTCCCACTAATCTCCTGCCTATATCATGGGCTTGTAACTTTTTTTTTCCTTGTTGGCTGGAGGTATTTCAAGTAAATTATACTATATCGCCGAGGGTAGGAGTTACCCGATTACCTCCAGCAGGGGGCGCTGTGGGCACTCTCTACGGAGCCCTCGCACAGTATTGATGTCATTGATTATTGATGTAATGCTGTAAATATATAAGAATTATTATTCATGCTCGTATTATATTATTAGTATTTATTATAAATTATATATAAGAATTATTGTGTTATTCATGCTCGTATTAGTATTTATTATAAATATATATAATATTGTGTTATTCATACGCTTATTAATATTATTAGTATTTATTAGTATTTATTATAAATATAAATTATTATTCATGTTATTTGTCTTCTGCCGTTTCAAATAACGTCCCGTGTAGAGACAGGAGAGATGTTCTGGAGGTGGGTTAGGGTGGTGGAAAGTACAGTTTCTTGGCCCCCAGCCCACGTTTTGGGGCCCGTGTATTTACATGTCTGTGTTGTACTCTGTCTGCGCCCCGTAGGGCAATTTTTTTATTTTTTACAATTTTTTTTTACCCAACCTTCCCAAAAATATCACGGTGACATAAAAAATAATGGACTGATCTGCTAAGGATTATTCCTTTAATGATTTAATAATAATAAAATCATCGCAGCAGCCGTAAAGCGTGACATCTGTACGCGTTCCCGACAAAAAACATGAATAATGCATTTGATGTGATTAAAAGGACAGTTTTTGCCCCGAACAGCCCCATCCGAGCAGAATCTCGTTAATGTACATTAGAACCCCCCCCCCCCCATGAACTCATATTAAAGACTTGACTTAGGTAGAAGCTGCAGCTCAGTGTAACAAATCGCACTTATTGTGTTTGCACTCCGTCTCAGGTCAACCAGAACCAATCGCTGGGAGTTGGCCTTTAAACGGCGATCCGCAGAACGCCGCTCCCTGCGCCTAATCCGTCTCCCGATCAGAGCCTCGCCGGGCCGGCGGATCGGGTGACGGGCCGGCATTCTCTGGCAGCGCGCGAGGCACTCTGTAAACAACAGATCTAAGCTACGCTCCGGCAACTGTGTGCGCTTTAACGCATATCCTAGCTGATCTAATGCATAGTATAATGTATAGATAAATCGGCGAGCCGGCCCCCTGTATAATGTATAGATAAATCAGTGAGCCGGCCCCCTGTATAATGTATAGATAAATCAGTGACCGGCCCCTGTATAATGTATAGATAAATCAGTGACCGGCCCCTGTATAATGTATAGATAAATCAGTGAGCCGGCCCCCTGTATAATGTATAGATAAATCTGTGACCGGCCCCCTGTATAATGTATAGATAAATCGGCGAGCCGGCCCCTGTATAATGTATAGATAAATCAGTGAGATGCCCTGTATGATGTATAGCTAAATCAGCGAGCCGGCCCCCTGTATAATGTATAGATAAATCAGTGAGCCGGCCCCTGTATAATGTATAGATAAATCAGTGACCGGCCCCTGTATATTGTATAGATAAATCAGTGACCGGCCCCTGTATAATGTATAGTTAAATCAGTGACCGGCCCCCTGTATAATGTATAGATAAATCAGTGACCGGCCCCTGTATAATGTATAGATAAATCAGTGACCGGCCCCCTGTATAATCTATAGATAAATCAGTGACCGGCCCCTGTATAATGTATAGTTAAATCAGTGACCGGCCCCCTGTATAATGTATAGATAAATCAGTGACCGGCCCCCTGTATAATGTATAGATAAATCAGTGAGCGGCCCCTGTATAATGTATAGTTAAATCAGTGACCGGCCCCCTGTATAATGTATAGATAAATCAGTGACCGGCCCCTGTATAATGTATAGATAAATCAGTGACCGGCCCCCTGTATAATGTATAGATAAATCAGTGACCGGCCCCTGTATAATGTATAGATAAATCAGTGACCGGCCCCTGTATAATGTATAGATAAATCAGTGACCGGCCCCCTGTATAATGTATAGATAAATCAGTGAGTGGCCCCTGTATAATGTATAGTTAAATCAGTGACCGGCCCCCTGTATAATGTATAGATAAATCAGTGACCGGCCCCTGTATAATGTATAGATAAATCAGTGACCGGCCCCCTGTATAATGTATAGATAAATCAGTGACCGGCCCCTGTATAATGTATAGATAAATCAGTGACCGGCCCCTGTATAATGTATAGATAAATCAGTGACCGGCCCCTGTATAATGTATAGATAAATCAGTGAGCCGGCCCTTGTATAATTTATAATTAAATGTTTTCAGGCAGCTGCATATCAGCCGTTTGTATGATTCTCACTCTGTTATCTGATCCCCGATCTACTAAACACGGCGACTCCTTATCATACTGCCTGTGGGGAACAATGGAATGTCTCAGTCTAAATCACCCAGACAGTCTCTGACTAATGAAAGTCTATGGGGGAATGGACTTCATTGCCATAAAGCATCAGCTCAGTGTGGTGTTTGAGCCGAGAAAGTCACCCCAAATATCACTCCCCCCCCCCGTGGGACTTCCCCTTTAAATGCTGTAGAACCGGCAGCTAACCTGCTGTGACCCCCCGGCTTCTCTTGGCTGTAATCAGAGCTCCGTAACCGCACTCCATGGCCGGGATGTTATGAGCCGCAGGACAGGGACAGACATTGATGACCACAGACATCTCCTGCTGCAGAGGATATATTTATTTGTCAGATAAATAAAATACAAACTGTATGAAGCAGCGAGTCTAAGAACCTTACCTTAGAGTATTATTAATCGTTATGTGGCACAGCCTCCCAGCAGAAGTGGTAGTGGGTAATACAGTGAGGGTATTAAACATGCATGGGATAGACATACGGCTCCTGAGTCTAAGACGAGTCCAACGACTGATTAAGCGCGTGACTAGACGGGCCGACGGCTTTGACGTAACAGATAATTACCCTTCTGTGATCTAATCTAATATTTAAGTAGATAATTTGGTATAATATAAACAAAAATATTTAAGCACCATATTTCCAAGTATAAGACGCACCCCTATTTTTGGGGGCTGAAAGTTTTTTTAAAAAAATATTACATAAAGTTATTGTACTGGCTGCCTGGGCATGATATGAGTGCGATTGATGTTAGCTGCTAGCAATTGTTAGCAATCGCACTCCTATCACGCTCAGGCAGCCAGTACATGCACATCACTTTCAGCCTCCCTGTGCCCCCTACACACGGATCCATGCTAACACGCGCACACACATTCATTTACTCCCCCGCCTTACTGAACTGCAGATCTTCTGCTGCCGCTCGCAGACTTCCGTGGGGGCCGCCTTTCCCCTCTGCCTTGCTCCAGCAGAAACAGGAACTGAGCGGAGTCATGTGATGTGATGTGCATTCACGTGACTCCGCTGGGTTCCTGTGCAGCCGCGGCGGATCATGAGACGCTGCTGAGCAAAACAGGTAAGCAGCAGGCCCCCTTTCTAGTTCAAAAAAATTAAAAAAACAAATAACTACCACCACTGTATAAGACGCACCCAATTTTTAGACCCCAATTTTTTTTAAAAAAAGGTGCGTCTTATGTATGGGGAAATACGGTATGTTGGGAGCTCCCAGTAGCCACTAATGTTCTTGTTCTTGATGCCACGGCACGTAAAACACAGAACCCATTGGTAGATCGGCCCCATCCGGCCCCGGTCTGGTCGCCCGTTTCTCCTGCTGTAACGACTCAAACCTTAATCAGTCGTTGGTCTCGTCTTAGATTCAGGAGCCGTATGTCTATCCCGCGCATGTTTAATCCCCCTCACTGTATTACCCTCTACCACTTCTGCTGGGAGGCTGCTCCACTTATCTACCACCCTCTCTGTTCTGTTGCATCTCAATCTCGTAGCCTCTAGTGTTAGATTCCGGTCTCTTGTAACTTTTCTTGTCCTTTGAAATAAACTTCCGTCCTGTACTTTGTTAAACCCCTTTGTCTTTTTAAATGTCTCTCTCCCATCCCCCTCTCTCTTCTCTCCTCCGTCTCTCTCTCTCTCTCTCTCTCTCTCTCTCTCTCTCTCATTGACATCTCAGCTGGTAGTGTTTGTCAGTCACATAATGTTTTTCGTCCCCCTCGCCGGCAGCCCACGTGAGAGCCTCTCACCTACGGCGGTGCAAACATCATGCAGAAGAGGCTCCTCAGTTAATGGAAGCTGGCAAAGCTCTATCCTGCCCTGCCTCGGCTCGCTCAGTCCCTCCAATACAAATAACATGAGTTTCGGCTGCTCTGTTCCGCTCCAGGCATTTAAACAAATGAGCCGGATTAACGTTGGGGTCTTTTGGATGTTCCAGATTCTGGAAGCTCTGGAACCGTCCCGGTTCTGTTATTCCCATATCCCCCAACAGCCCCGGAGTTGTCACGCAGACCCTCGGTATTGTGGTTATTTTTAGGAATCCCATTTAATTTGCCTTTTATCCGACGTCTCTATTGATGCTAAACTCCCAGAAAAGCTTTGATATGTTGGGTTTTTGAATTATTTTTTTACAATGGGGTGTTCCACCTGGGGCATCTGCTCCGCTGGAGATAAATGGGGCGAGAGAAGCCTTGATTTAGAATAAACAGGATGTAGAAGAGACACAATGTTTCCTTTGTCTTGGAATTCTTTGCAGATCATACTTTAGGCGTCATTATCCTTATATCCTTTACAATAAATATATAAATAAAGAAATAGACTTTCTGCCCCGTCGCCCTGAGATATCTGTGATAATAATAGCGTTACAGAGGGACCTGCGCGGCTGGAAACAATCTCTAGCGCTAGAGGCTCATGCGCCATCCGCTAAAAACGCGGGGAAAGAACAAGAAGCGGCTTACAACTTCCTGCTTGGGCTGACGCAGGGAGAGAACAGGAAGCGGCTTACAACTTCCTGCTTGGGCTGACGCAGGGAGAGAACAGGAAGTGGCTTACAACTTCCTGCTTGGGCTGAGGCGGGGAGAGAACAGGAAGCGGCTTCCAACTTCCTGCTTGGGCTGACGCAGGGAGAGAATAGGAAGCGGCTTACAACTTCCTGCTTGGGCTGATGGGAGAATCCTGATGCAGCCTGCGCCAAGGGATAATGGGAAACAGGAACAAGAAGTTCCGTGTCTGTTTTGTTAGAAGGAAATATGATGTCAGACTGGATATTCTTAATGTAGACGTGGAAACAAAGCATTAAATAATACATGTATAATATAATATACACAACACCCCGACCTGCTCACACCTGTTTGTTAGGCCTCGTTTTACACATTTGTATTATTTGAGTCTGGAACTGGTTTAACGCACCGGTTACGCCGTGCCTAGCGGCCCCGACCCTCTGCTTGCGGGGAGCTGGGGATCCCGGCTGGCGCTTAATATCTCCATGCTCTCTTTTTCTGTCTTTAGATGATTTTCCGGCCGTCGCTGAACCTGTACGATGTTTTGATTCGCCTGAATCCCAAGCAGATTCCTCGCCACCGGGAGGCGCTGGACACCCCGCTGAAGTCCTTTGTGCGGGGTGTGCTGAAAAGTGACGCTCCTGTCAAGGACCTCTTCTTCCCAGTGGTGGATTATGACCCTGTCCAGTTATACCTCAACGAGCTCAGAGTAAGGACCTGATAACGAATACAAAATATTATCATTTCTTGTTATATTCATCTTTGTCTTAAATGCTAAAGGACAGAATTCTAGGACTAGGTAATCATGAAGTCCTTAAGTCCTTTCTAGCCTGACTTTCAATGGACCGCCTTCCACCCGAGACAGAAGGCAGCGCGATAAGGAGTCGCTGGGTTTGGTTGCTTTGGGGCAGATAACGGGGAAAACGCCAACAGAATACTGCAAGAATAGAGCCGTCAACAAACGAAAGCTAACATTCTAAAATAAATCGCCATTCTGTGAGCGATACTACCTAGAAAATAACAAAATTAATCTGGGCTTAGGGAGGTTCCGTCTCCTGGTTTTTGAAAGAAAAGCCAATTTTGTCCATTAAAATAACATGAAATGGATCAGAAATCCAGCACAGACGGGGTTAATGTTGTAAATGACTATTGTAGCTGGAAATGGCGGAATTTCTTTGTAGTTGTACAGAGGCCCTTTATCACTCCCATCACTCCTGTGTTCCAATGGCCCTTTATCACTCCCATCACGCCTGTGTTCCAATGGCCCTTTATCACTCCCATCACGCCTGTGTTCCAATGGCCCTTTATCACTCCCATCACGCCTGTGTTCCAATGGCCCTTTATCACTCCCATCACTCCTGTGTTCCAATGGCCCTTTATCACTCCCATCACTCCTGTGTCCCAATGGCCCTTTATCACTCCCATCACGCCTGTGTTCCAATGGCCCTTTATCACTCCCATCACGCCTGTGTTCCAATGGCCCTTTATCACTCCCATCACGCCTGTGTTCCAATGGCCCTTTATCACTCCCATCACTCCTGTGTTCCAATGGCCCTTTAGCACTCCCATCACTCCTGTGTTCCAATGGCCCTTTATCACTCCCATCACGCCTGTGTTCCAATGGCCCTTTATCACTCCCATCACGCCTGTGGTCCAATGGCCCTTTATCACTCCCATCACGCCTGTGTTCCAATGGCCCTTTATCACTCCCATCACTCCTGTGTTCCAATGGCCCTTTATCACTCCCATCACTCCTGTGTGCCAATGACCTTTATCACTCCCATCACTCCTGTGTCCCAACGACCCTTTATCACTCCCATCACTCCTGTGTTCCAACGGCCCTTTATCACTCCCATCACTCCTGTGTCCCAATGGCCCTTTATCACTTCCATCACTCCTGTGTTCCAATGGCCCTTTATCACTCCCATCACTCCTGTGTCCCAATGGCACGTTGTGTTCGCTGATCCAAGTTTAAGTTTAAAAGGCTGATTGATGGTCCTCCTTGTAATTATGTTACAGCCAGAAATGTCCTTGTTTTCCATGGAAACAGCTGAGTGACCCCAAACTTTTGAATGGTGCCACTTTTTAAAGATATTTTCACCCGTATATCGATTGACCGTGTACAACGGTCGCCTCTGCAAATTAAAGGAGTGCATCGGACAACATGAAGCGAAAGACACATTTTGCACACGTAACTAAGTCCGATAGTAAATCACCGTAAGATAAAAAGAAAAAGCTTAAAAATTCTAGTTTTATGCTCTTCAAGCTTCAGCTCTTCCAGGGTTTATTTCCGTATTTTGTAATCTGATCTCTTGCAGGAGGCCTATGAAGAATTTGCTCTGTTTTTCTACGATTCCCACGGAGGGGAAGTGATTGGAGTTCTATGGAAGCCATCAAGCTTCGAGCCGCAGCCATTCAAAGTGAGTAGACTTTGAGCATAATGCAGAATAAAATCTGTTACTGAGAGGGTAGTAGATAAGTGGAACAGCCTCCTAGCAGAAGTGGTAGAGGGTAATACTGTGAGGGGATTAAACATGCGCGGGATAGACATACGGATCCTGAATCTAAGACAAGACCAACGACCGATTAAGGTTTGAGTCTTTACAGCAGGAGAAACGGGCGGCTAGACGGGGGCCGGATGGGTTCTTATGTCTGCCTCCAATGCTACAGGGATGCACGCAATGAAAGTGTTAATCGTGCACAGTTTGGAGCGTTATGAAATGCCCCCGAGCTGTACATGCGCACCAACTGCCTGCTCTAATTAGATTGTCTCGTTGCACTTTGCCTTTAACCAAATTCTGATAAAGCCCCCAAAAATCGACCCCATGTGCAAAAAAATGCAAAACCCTTTCTGTGAAGGGGCGGGGCATCACAGTAGGGAGGAGCCATTATGCAAATCATGTAGTATTTAATATGTTATATAAATGGCTGCTTTCACTGTCGGGTGGTTGAGATGGGTTGTACGTATATATACGTCATTCACGGGGAAACGCCTCTAGTTCTTGTTCCTCTTCTTGCAGACGACCAACGCAAACGGAAGGATAATGGACAAGGACAGCAGCCCCCCTGTGATGATCCCCAACGTGGAAGCCATCCTAGAAGACTTCCGGATTCTGGGAGAAGGCCTCGTCCACAACGTGGAGACTCGGACTGAGAAATGGGCCATTTAAAAAAAAAAAAAAAAAAAACCTTCCCGATCCGGTGTTCAGTGACTGCAGAGGCTGCTGCGCCATCCACGCCTGCGCCAGAGTCTGGGTTTTACGATGAGACGAGGGGTCTTTTATTAAAAAAAAACAAAAAAAAAAAAACAAAAAAACACCATGGCAAATTTATATATATATAAAAACCAATGAACGCCCCCTGTTGTATTCTGAGTTTTTTTTTTGTTTTTTTTTTTGTTTTTTTTTTTTTTGTTTTTTAGATCTGACCTTCTGATCCCTTTTTTTATTATTAAAAGGGAACTGTTGCCATGGCAACTTTTAATGAAATTGTTCATTAAAATCTCCTCTATCGTTGCGAGTTATTTGGTTTAAAATTTTGCTTTAGGGAACCTGAGGTCAGTGGCAGCCTGTGGCAGGGCCAGCATTATCCGACATTCCATCTTCCTTCTACTCTCTTCCCACCTTTACAAAGACTGCCTGAACCAATCAGCAACTTAATAGGGGGAGCCGTAATCCTGCAGACCCCGAGAGCCTTCAGTGTGTGTATATAATATATAATATATAAATATATATAAAATCCGTGAGCGCCATTATTTAATTCTTAGTGATTTGATTGGTTGTTCTGTTCTGTAGGATGGCAGCCGCGGATCGTCAGAATTAATAAATTAATTAATTACTCTGTTATTTAGTATCCGGCTAATGCTTTTTAAATTAATGTTTCTCTCACCTGGAGTACTCGGGGCACATCCCTAATTTTTAATTGTAGAGAGATTGTATCGCTTGTAGACGGGTTGGGTAAATACAGTCCCTGGATTAGTAATAATCGGGGAGGAATAATGAGTAAGAAGAGAAACAAAAAAAAATGAACAATCGAGGTATTTATACTGAACCCTGCGACGGGGTTTCAACCCAATCAGTAACTAACGGTTATTCAGAGACTCATCGAAATCCCAACGCCCTGCCCCAAAAACGCCCGACTACCGAGCTTTTTAAACCGGTCCCGCGCAAAAGCGTCAGCTCAGAGGATCAGCCCCCAAAGACGAGCGCGAAACTTCAATAACCGCTATAAATCCCCAAAACGTTTGACAGAGGAGGCGGAACGCGTCGGCTCCTCTTCCTCGTAATCAATTACTATACGGTGAGTACATGGACCCCCCCTCCTAATTACTGAGTTTGGGGGTCTCGGCCGCACCCACGGGCCCATGTGCAGCTGTCTCATTAGACAGACGTCGGCAGCGGAGCGGCTCGTGCCGAAGAGCTCAGTAAACGCGGCGCGGTCGTAGGACGCCATCCTTTGCCACAGGTGACTTTGGGCTACTCCGTATTAATGGCCATGATTTTGGAACGGGGTGTCCGGCGAGCTTGTATAGGTGTGATGGTCAGGCGGTCACATGGTGTGAATCTCTGCCGAGCGCTGCCTGTACGCGACCTCGGCGGAGACCGTGTGAAGGAGTAGTAGTCCCTCGGCCCTGTTGGTCGGCCACCCAGCGCAGCTCCCTCGACAACATGATATTTAAGCTAAAAATACGCAGTAAGCTGTAATTTGTCTTCGCATTTCCATGAATCTCGCTCCGTGTTTAACGTTAATTAACGTTTATGGCGAAATCCTCTGTAATTTAGGAATTTCACAATAGTTCCAAGGAGTGTTTGATAATAAATAATAATATCAGCGGCGTTTGGCTTAAATTATTGGACAGCGTCTGCGGAGCCATTCGAGAAATACAGAGTTTTCTAACAGTTTATATATTTATATGTAAAAAAAAAAAAAAGAAAAATAAATATTGAATTTAGATAAAGAATGTTTATTCTAATTTGCTAATCTTGCGTCATAAAATCGAAAAGGAACTAGATTTAAGCGGCTGAATTAACTAAAATTAAAAAATCTCGGGTGTAATGCGCACAATTCACCCCTCTTTCTGAAAGAGGGGATATTATTATTATTATTATACCCGACTACTTATTGCCGGGGGCGAGGGGGGAGCTCGGGGGGAGCTCGGGGGGAGCTCGGGGGATCTTACCTTTTAAACTGGGTCTGAGTGTCGGGAAATGACATCATAACCTGACGCGATCAGCGTGAAGGGAAGGGGGTTCTGACTATAGATATGAGAGTGTAAGCATGTGTGAGTATGAGTATGTGTGAGTGTTAGTATGTGTGAGTGTGAGTATGTGTGAGTGTTTGTTAGTATGTGTGAGTGTTAGTATGTGTGAGTATTTGTGAGTGTTAGTATGTGTGAGTGTGAGTTTATGTAAACGCGTGAAGCTGGCGTTATACACAGGCGCGTAGGATATCAGAGATTTTACGGAATCAGGCGATTTCTCTGCCGTCTCTCCTGTTTACGACGTATAAGAGCGGGCGAGGCAGCCATCTTTACTTCTGAGTTTATGAGGGGTGAGAGGGCCGCTGCCCCGGCAGGTTCTGTGAAGAGATGGCATCTGAAAAACAAGACTTAGCTGCCAGCTCGACAATTACCCGTTACCGCGGGAACGCAGGTCGAGGCCCGTCATGAACACGGAGCGAGTGCCAGACGCCTACCTCATGGAGTCCGATCTCTGGGTGGAACAAAGTGGGGGGGATTGGCCCCAGAAATTTACAATCGTTTCCAAAATACGGACGCGGCCTTCCGAATCATCGGCCCCCATTACAAACTCTACCAGGCGTTGTGCTCGCACCAGGGGCACTTGGAGGATTAAGGCGGCCATGTCCGAATTGGCCTGATTGACTCTACCCCCCCCCCAAATAGTAAAGGGACAGTTTACTATCCCGACAGACGCATTAAGACCCCCGACTGCAATGAGGAGAATGTGTATGGGGGGGGTTCTGTAGAGCAAGGGGGACTCCACAAAAATTTAGAGGGACCCCCAGCTACCATATGCATTAAAATACAAGCAATGGCCGCAGGGATGGCCGCAGGGATGGCCGCAGGGATGGCTGAAGGGATGGGAGTAGTGATGGCCGCAGTGATGGGAGTAGTGATGGCTGCAGTGATGGCCGCAGTGATGGAAGTAGTGATGGCCGCAGTGATGGCCGCAGGGATGGCTGAAGGGATGGGAGTAGTGATGGCCGCAGTGATGGCCGCATTGTCTCTTTGAGCATGAAGAAAGCTTATATTTTGAAAATAACCCCCCCACCCCAAGCCAGCAAAATGTATCTATGAGACAAAAATATCTTTGTTTACAATGTATCCTTTTTTTGGGGGGGGCTATTGTTCCATATGCAGTTTCTGTGTTCATCTGTATGTCCCCGGCAGATAAAATCCTGGAAGCATTCGGCGCTTCGGACCTAAACGTGAGACTTTTGGCTACGCACTCGCCAGTCATTCTGCCGTAATTTACAGTCATTTTGCTAATAAAGTCTGTAGATTCTAGACGGCAACCGAAGATAGGGAAAAATTAAATATTTCAGCAGGTTTGCCCCTTAATTGCTAATTATCTGGCTGATAAAAAAATCAATAAATAATTTAAATAATAATAATCTAATAATATAAAATTCCATTATATAAATATAAATAAATCTATATTATATATTATATAAAATAGCTAATATTTTTTTAATACTTTTATCAGAGTAATAATACTAACCTTTAATTTATACATATTCATTGTTACCTTAACATAACCTTTTCTCCAGGAATGTATTATTATTATTATTATTATTTTTCTCTTGCATTAATTGCTCCCATTACCTGGGAATTAGTGCATGCGCTAATAACCAGGTCACGGCAAGTGGTTAATGAGGGGTTCTTGTAGCGAGCTGACGCTTTGTGACATTCGGTAATAAAAAAAGGTATTTTAGGCGTCTGCCTCTGCCCTGGGAGGATCTTGGAACACCCTGCTGGCAGGCACAGTCTTGTGTTTACACCGCCGATTGCTGTAATAATATAATAATATAATAATATAATATATATAATAATTCACCGGGGAGTCGTTATCAGTGAATGGAACGATTATTGTCGGGATCATTCTCCTCTCTGTCCCAAACTAATAACATATATATATACATATTCCACGGCACGGGACACTATGGGAAAATACTCTTCTGTCTAAGCTATACCCCTAGAGCTGTATACAGTAATACCCCCCCAGCACTGTATACAGTAATATAACCCCCCAGCGCTGTATACAGTAATATAACCCCCAGCGCTGTATACAGTAATATAACCCCCCCAGCGCTGTATACAGTAATATAACCCCCAGCGCTGTATACAGTAATATAACCCCCAGCGCTGTATACAGTAATATAACCCCCAGCGCTGTATACAGTAATATAACCCCCCAGCGCTGTATACAGTAATATAACCCCCAGCGCTGTATACAGTAATATAACCCCCAGCGCTGTATACAGTAATATAACCCCCAGCGCTGTATACAGTAATATAACCCCCCAGAGCTGTATACAGTAATATAACCCCCCACCACTGTATACAGTAATATAACCCCCCAGCGCTGTATACAGTAATATAACCCCCAGCGCTGTATACAGTAATATAACCCCCAGCGCTGTATACAGTAATATAACCCCCAGCGCTGTATACAGTAATATAACCCCCAGCGCTGTATACAGTAATATAACCCCCCAGCGCTGTATACAGTAATATAACCCCCAGCACTGTATACAGTAATATAACCCCCAGCGCTGTATACAGTAATATAACCCCCAGCGCTGTATACAGTAATATAACCCCCAGCGCTGTATACAGTAATATAACCCCCAGCACTGTATACAGTAATATAACCCCCCAGCACTGTATACAGTAATATAACCCCCAGCACTGTATACAGTAATATAACCCCCCAGCGCTGTATACAGTAATATAACCCCCAGCGCTGTATACAGTAATATAACCCCCAGCGCTGTATACAGTAATATAACCCCCCCAGCGCTGTATACAGTAATATAACCCCCAGCGCTGTATACAGTAATATAACCCCCCAGCGCTGTATACAGTAATATAACCCCCAGCGCTGTATACAGTAATATAACCCCCCAGCGCTGTATACAGTAATATAACCCCCAGCACTGCATACAGTAATATAACCCCCCAGCGCTGTGTACAGTAATATAACCCCCCATGCTGTATACAGTAATATAACCCCCCCGTGCTGTATACAGTAATATTACACCCCCCCCCGTGCTGTATATAGTTATCTGTAAACCTGGAGGCCACCATTGCTGTCAGTCATGTGATATTTTGGGTGACTTTCCCTGCCCAACACCACACTGAGCTGATGCTTTATGGCAATACTAATGAAGTCATTTGTGCCATATTAGTCAGACAGTCTGTGTGAGTGATTTAAACTGAGCCATTCTATTGTTCCCCACAGGCAGTATGATAAGGAGTCGGGGGGGTTAGTAGATCGGGGATCAGATAACAGAGCGAGAATCATACAAACGGCTGATATGCAGCTGCCTGAAAACTTTATATTATGGGGCAAAAAATACAAACTGGTTTAAAAAAGATAACAGCGCAGCATTTGGAAGGAGTTTCTGTTGAAAAGTTTCCTGATATTCACGCGAGTGAAAGAAGAAACAGCCAGAAATGAACTGGAAATCTGTGAGCGCAGGAGGAAGGTATAAGAAAAGACTTTATGCTTCAGAAATGACGGAATTCTACCCGGAACGGTAAAATAAAACCTCCCAGCTCGGCGCAGATCAAGGCAACGTCTGAATTCATTTCCCGTCCATTAAAGCCACGCGGACCTGGCGGAGGAGATTAATGGGATTAACGCGGAAGGAAAGGAGAGTTTTCTGCACCCAAGGGAACTTCAACCATTTTCCAGAACCTGCCCGGCTTTAACCAGATAAAGATAATTGCCTTTTTTCAGATAATGAGGACTTTTAGTCCCGCTTTCCTGCAGCTCGGAGCGAAATCGCAAAGTATTCACTTAATAATTCCTGGTCCGGGCTGCCGGCCCCTTAGTGAGCGTAATATCATATTTTAAAAAAAATATATAATATTACACTTATTATAGGTGTAGAAGGGATATGACATCACTAAAGAACATATGACACGTGGATTCACTACATGATCTACCATGTCACGTACATCATACATATTTACTGACAAGTACAACAAAGTAGCATTTGTTTGTAAACATTCTATTGTCTTTAGGATTTGTTAGTAAATAGTATAATGTATCTTTGTTTTGTTTGTGAACTTGTGATGTCATTGTTCCTGTGAGAGTTGTCTTTCTTATACTTTGTATCATTGTTGTCGCAGTTTAGTTGCATCCTGTGTGCGTGTTTCTTCGTCACCCTATTAACCCCTCCACTTTCTTGTCACAGAAGCATTTTCTTGGTATTATTTGTGGATTTAAACAATTTTTCCCCTAGGCCAAGGTCGTCTCAGCACCCGCAAACACCCTTTCTTCCCCAAATATATCCCATTTCCGATAATGTTCTCTTAACACAAACTGTAAAAAAGAATCACACAGAATCTGCTGGCAGATCGGCCCCATCCGGCCCCCGTCTGGTTGCCCGTTTCTTCTGCTGTAAAGACTCAAACCTTAATCAGTCGTTGGTCTCGTCTTAGATTCAGGAGCCGTATGTCTATCCCATGCATGTTTAATACCCTCACTGTATTACCCTCTACCACCTCTGCTGGGAGGCTGTTCCACTTATCCACCACTCTCTCACATCTAAGCCACCTGATCAATGGTTTGTTGCTATTGGCCTCATGAGTTCCATATTTGCTTGAGTTCTTCCACACCAAACTCATCCAACCATGTCTTTGTGGAGCTTGCTTTGTGTGCCGGGGCATTGTCCAAAGTGTCCTGAGATGTCCCCTTCAGTCCTGACCTCAAACCCCATCAAACTCCTTTGGGATGAACCGGAACAGAGATTGTGAGCCGGGCGTCTCGTCCAACATCAGCGCCGGACCTCACAGACGCTCTACTGGATGAACGGACAAAAATCCCACAGAAACGCCCCAAAATCTCGTGGAAATCCTTCCCAGAAGAGCGGAATATATAGCTGCAAATATTAATGTCTGTGTATTGTGATGTCATCAAAGAGGGCGCTTTAATTCTAAAAATGATAAATGATTCTGCAGTGACACAATATTTACTGATACGCGTTTTCATGGTCATGTCCCTTTTAGGCACATTTTTGGGGTTCAAGAGAAGAAACCAACGCTGAGATCTATTTTGTTGAATCTCGAAAAGAATTTAGATGTAAATTTGGAACATATTGGTTAAAATGATTCTACATTTAGTTTTCCGGTATTTATCTGAATTGTTGAGATTAATCAAACAGGTCAGTGTGGAACATAACCGGCACTTGAGCGTTACAGGCGCAGGGTGTTCTATACAACTGGCCGTTCCCACCGCCAACTGGCCATCGGTGGTCGCACCTGGTCGGACGTTGGACCCGTCACCGCGTTCCAGGTCCGTGCAGAAGGTAAACGTGGTACCTGCACACTAAAAGCATCGATGCTCCGTGGGAGTTCTCCCCGTGGGTGTAATTATCGCACACCCCAAACCTACAACCCACCTTATCTTTCACAACCGCCAAATAACTATCATTTGCACGGATCTGACGTCTTGCCGATGATTTAAGGTCAATGCGACGGGTCCGTCAGTCAGCAGCAGGGTGTGACTCCGCGGAGTGTAATAATCATCATTATTATTATGTCCTAATGTTCTTGTCCTGCTAAGTTTCTTAACCACCAATATGTCGACACATCTGGCATTTCACTGCTGTCGTCACAAATCTTTACAAATCCAAACAGTTCTTTTTGGCCCATCTGGCCCACCCGGCCCCCGTCTAGTCTCCCAGGTTTTCCTGCTGTAAAGACCCAGACCTTAATCAGTCGTTGGTCTCGTCTTAGATTCGGGAGCCGTATGTCTGTCCCATGCATGTTTAATCCCCTCACTGTATTACCCTCTACCACTTCTGCTGGGAGGCTGCTCCACTTATCCACCACTCTCTAAGTCATAAAGATGCAGTAGAAGTGACATAGGGTTGGCATCCAGTCTCTTCTGATCAGCTAGCAGTGAAGATTATCCAGAAATGTGTTAACGTCGGGCTCTATCTTGGGTCCGGCTACCCCCAAGTCACCGTCCTCTCTACCAAGTACCCCGATCTGCTGTCTCCTGCTTGTGTTGTGCCTTAGAACGATGCTCTGTGTCGGGGACAGCATACTGTGGGGGCTCCGATGGCTAGGGGGAGATCGGAGATGGAGCACATTGAGCAGGGGGGCCCCAGGGAGCCTGATTGCCCAATAGCAGTATCCCCCCCCCCCATTTTACAGCAGACGGGCTAAATCCCTCTGTCCTTGGCAGTTTACCCCGCCGGGGGCAGCTCTGCGGGTTGTTCTTCTTGTACCAGCTCTTAATACACAGAGTGTGATGCGTTACGTTGTCTCCGCTCGGGAAATAACTCTGTGCTCGGCTGGGAACGTGACCTTCGTGCGACCGACATTGAGCAATCGGCAGATATCAGGCAGATATACGGCTCTTTATTTCTTAAATGGCACTCAATGTCCGCCTCACCCGCTTCACCCGCCTGTAGCCTGCAATAATGCGGCACGAAATTGAAGTCTTCAGCAACTGATAGTGAACGCGTGAAACCGAATATTGTGATGTGTCACCTTTGCCCACAAACAGCTTGTGAGTGCCACCTGTGCCTCGAGCAGCTTATCAGTGCCCCCAAACAGCCTGCCTGGGCCATCTTTGCTCCAGCTTGTCAATGCCCACAAACAGCTTATCTCTGCCATCTTTGCCCCTAAACAGCTTGTCTTTGCCATCATTGCCCCTTGTCCTCCCCCAACATACACTATGACACACATATGTAAACAGTGACACAAATTTACACTTACTAACACACATTTACTTACTCACTAGCACACATACACACTCATTCTAACACACTCTCTCTCACACACACACACATTTACTAACTCACTAACACACATACACACCCAGTGAGAAGGGGCAGGGGGGGAGGCAGTGAGAAGGGGCAGAGGTGGTAGATAGTGAGAAGGGGCAGAGGTGGTAGATAGTGAGAATGGGCAGAGGGGGGAGATTTTTTTCCTTTCTTTTTTTGGGATGGGGGGCGCCAGAGGAGTAGTCCGCACAGGCCGCCAGAACACTGGCCTCAGTGACTTAATAAACCGACGTTTTAGAATCTCCGAGGATTCCAGGGCTTTAAGGAACTTGCATTTACTGACATGTTTTTTGGGTTCCGCTATATTTCAGATAGCATTAAAATGACTTCACCGACGAGAAACTAAACAAATCCCTTTGGTCCTTTACTTTATTGTCTAACAAATAATAAAGCAATCGGTTGTCATGGAGACTAAAAGCTTACTGGGTAATGATCTCGGAATGCTGGGAATCTGGAAAAGGTTTAGCGGTTAATCGTGTTTACATTCGGCCTCCGGAACGTAAACATGTTTGCGTTTGGACAAACAGTGCGGATGAAGCCGTCGTAACGCGAAGATGTGAAACGAAGCTGAAAAAAAGTGAAATGACCCGAAAAGTACAACAGTTCATAAACAAAAAAAATCAAATTACGGTACATACAGAAAATATATAATTACTATAGTAGGATGAAGCTATCGAGGTCTCACTAACGCACTTTGTTTAAAAAGGGCAACGCGGAAGAAGCACATAAAGGATCCAGCCATGGGTGCTTAAAGCACTCTGACGCCCTGGTGGTGAAATGTGGAATTTCAGGTAATATACACAAAACAAAGTGAAAATTCAATGCGGCTCCTGAATTACTTTGTCAGCCATCTCCGTAAGCGCTTGTGCTTGGCCTATGTTTCTGTATCCTGTAGCAGTCGTGGGAAGACTCTCGCTCACCGACCTCCCAGGGTCCCATCATGCTACCTTTTCCCACGTACTTTGGTCACCACCTATGTATTCTACCCCAGTGTCCGACCGCGTGTCACCTTGGCATTGATGTTCTTGATGGGTTGGTCCAGCTGGTCCTAGGAAACGGTCAAAGGGCGGAATTCTGGTATTTTTGGTTTCTCCCTTTTCGTCGCTGTGAAGATCCTCTATAAAGAAGCGACTCGACTTTTGCATTTGGATCGTAGGAAGCCACGAAAACGAGACCAGACCTCTGACTAACCAGATCAAAATGAAGCAAGAAGCTCATAATTTTCATCCAAAATACATGGGCCTTCATTCACTCACACTCTCATTCGCTCTCTCACGCTCTCTAAGTGTTTCCGTACCTTAAATGGCCACTTCTGCTTTTTCTTCTTCTGTCTTCTATCTTTTATTTTCTCTCTTCTCGTCTCTTCTTTCTTCTATCTCCATCCGCATCTCCGCAGACCTAACCCGGTGGGAACTTCTGCAAAAATGGCGGCGCCTCCAGTGACGTCCTCTCCCCGATCCTCCATCTGGATTGACCACTTCTGCTTCTTCTTCTTCTGTCTTCTAACGTAGGAAACAACCTCATGGATGTATATCCTACCAGCTCAGCATCAGAACACGCGTGTAACCCGGTTACATGACAGCAGGTTTCGGAGTACAGCTTCCTCATACAAGAGAGGGAAAATGTTACAGCAACTCCAAGTCTAAAGTATTACTTACAAGCACCTAGATGCCCGACAATCACTGTGGTTGGCCGTTCACCATCTAGATAAGAGATATGACATCACTACTTTTACATCACAGCACAACCATCTGGATAAGGGACATGACATCACTACTTTTACATCACAGAACACCTCAATGCTTACTCCTTAGCTTAAAGGGCCACTCCATCCATCATATATATGTAGTTTAACGCATATAATAGCTGAGTGGACCCCGTAAATGTTTGTCTCGTTCCCCTGCAGAATCCCCCTGTATGCGATTGCCTCCCCCCCAGCTCCTAGGCCTCCTTACCGGAGGTTTATTTCCACCTGTCAGCCCCAGAGCTGGCTCGGCAAGGGTTCCAATGGGTCCCCTCCTGTTTGCCAATGTGCATGCGCGGCATCTTTACTGCCACCCTGCAAAAGGAGGCGCATCACTTTGATATACATTATGGGGCATTAAACTGTCCCTTTAACCCAGCAGCCGGGGTAAGAGTTTCTATTATTTCTATTGTAGGCTGTTAATGAATCAGATATGAGCGAGGCAGGAAGGGGAAAGCTATGACCTCATCGCTGCGTCCCCTCGCTTCCTGTGATATCGGAGTAAGAGTGACATTCCGGTCTTGTGCCTTTATTGCGGTCAGAATGATTTGTCACCCGGTGCCGGCGAATTAGAGGATCACGCGAGGCGGAAACTTTAAAACAACAATGCAGCGTTAGTAAGAAATACCCGCGTAATGCGGTCACCGGCACGCTTCCATGTAAACCGGCCGGGTCAGGGGGGTCGGGGCAAAGAGTCACGGGGGTACGATGGCAGCGTTTTCTGGGTGCGGAATTTGCGGAATACTCAAAATATGAGTCATGCGACCCCCCCCCCCAAACAAAACGCAGACCGACAATGATTCGGGAAATTTGGAAATATGTGGGAAAAAAATAGCTGATGTTGCCATAACAACCTGCGACATCACGTAGATTAAAGGGTTAACCAAGAAGCTGCCTAGCTGTCTGTTTTGGAGCATCAGCCTCAAAGGGGAACTATCAGCTTTATAACGTCCAACACAACCAAATTAATTTATTAAAATATGTTTTTTCCTCCCCAATATTCGGTTTACAAGTAAGGAACTGGTTTACCATACAAAAGCAGAATTATCTCACCGATTCCCTGTCCTGAACTTCTCTCCCTTCTCCTCCCTCTTCAGTTACAAAAGCTGCCTGAACCAATCAGCAACAATCAGCAACTTAATAACAGGGGAGAGAGATAACTTAATGGGGAGGAATAAAGAGCCTGAGTAGCGGAAGGCATGTTAGATGCGCTTCTAAAACATATATTATTATTATTATTACTAATACTACTGTTTTCATTATTGTCATTTATGTTGTTGTTATTATTATTATTATTATTACTATAAGTACTACTACTGTTATTACTATTATTATTATTATAAGTAGTAGTAGTATTTCTGTTATTTCTGTTATTAGTAGTAGTATTTTTGTTATGTTTGTTGCTGTTGTTATTATTGTTTTTATGTTATTATTATTATTGTCATTTATGTTGTTATTATTGCTATTTTTGTTATTATTATTATAATATGAGTAGCATTTCTGTTATTATTATTATTAGTAGTATTTTTGTTATGTTTGTTGCTGTTTTTATTGTTTTTATGTTATTATTATTATTGCTATTTTTGTTATTATTATTATTTGTAGTATTTTGTTATGTTTGTTGCTGTTGTTATTGTTTTTATGTTATTATTATTGTTATTTCTGTTATTATTATTGCTATTTTTGTTATTATTATTATTATAAGTAGTAGTAGTATTTCTGTTATTTCTGTTATTAGTAGTAGTATTTTTGTTATGTTTGTTGCTGTTGTTATTATTGTTTTTATGTTATTATTATTATTGTCATTTATGTTGTTATTATTGCTATTTTTGTTATTATTATTATAATATGAGTAGCATTTCTGTTATTATTATTATTAGTAGTATTTTTGTTATGTTTGTTGCTGTTTTTATTGTTTTTATGTTATTATTATTATTGCTATTTTTGTTATTATTATTATTTGTAGTATTTTGTTATGTTTGTTGCTGTTGTTATTGTTTTTATGTTATTATTATTGTTATTTCTGTTATTATTATTGCTATTTTTGTTATTATTATTATTATAAGTAGTAGTAGTATTTCTGTTATTTCTGTTATTAGTAGTAGTATTTGTGTTATGTTTGTTGCTGTTGTTATTGTTTTTATGTTATTATTGCTAATTTTGTTATTATTGTTGCTATTTCTGTTATTATTATTATTAGTTGTATTTTTGTTGTTATTATTATTAGTATTTCAGTTATTATTATTATTATTATTTATATAGCACCCTCATATCGCACAGTGCTGTATGAATTCCTAATTTTGTCTGCAAACAGGATTCTATAGATTTAGTTGAAACGTAACGTCTGATTTTCGAATTATCCACTGAAGAGGCGCCAAGTTCCCGTCTAAATAAATGCTTTTACGGTAATTATTATTTTTATTCTCACCTGTCACTGCCGGGGTTCCATGTCCGATGAATTCAGAGGAAGTTATTTCAGTTAGAATCATATTTCTAGTAACTCGATAGAGCAAATTCCCGCCAAGTGCGGAGGGCTGAATCGCTATTCACGCCGCTTTTGGGTTTTATCGCGCAGGAAGGTCCACGGGGCGCGCTTCACGGGGTCCTCGGCTTTTTTATTGTTCCAAACGAAAATAAAGAGAAAAATATATAAAAGGGACAATACTTAGAGAAAAATGTGCATCGCTATACATTATTTTAAAGTTTTCCTCTGCCTAAAGATGTCTCCTTGAGTCGATTTCATGGATTTGCTCCCGAAGAGTTTTTTCCCAGAGGTCGGTAGGTAACTTTCATTAAAATAACTGAAAATAGCCCCGCATTTACAAAGATTTCAGGAGCCAGAAGGTGGATTTATTGGAGTTCTCCTGATGTCCGCCGAGCAGTCACCGCATCCTTTCCCTGAAGTTGGCGGGAAGATCGTTGAGTTCCTTCTGTTTTTTTCTGGATCGGTGAGTTCAGTAACTCTGCCGGTTTTTCGGTTAAACCTGTATTTTTTAGTAATGGTTTTGTGGCTTCCCGTTATTTAATGGACGGTTAGAAAGTTGAGTTGAGTGGAATGGCGCCATCGGATACCCCCCAGTGTCACTTCTGCCCCCTGTCAGGGTGGTCGTTAATCATGGTGGGTACCAGGGCTGTCCCAACCCCATCCTAGCTGCTCTGGAGCCGGGGCCGCTATCAGGGGGTCCCAGGCCAGCTAAGAGAGCCCAGGGGTTCACGTAACCTGCCTGTGACCCCGCGGTAGTAGAGACGCTGGTGTAAAGTGTCACACATATACTACGTGTGTTTAGTGTTAGGGTCAATGGGTGTGTGTTAGTGTATGTTGCTGGAGAGTGTGGTGTTAGTATGTGTGTGCGTACAGTGTTGTGTGTGTTACTATATGGCATCAGCATGAGTGTGTATATCCGCATGCATTGTTAGAAAGTGCGTGTATTGGTGTATAAAGGTTAGCATGCATGTGTGGCCTTAGCATGTGTGTGTTAGCATGTGTATCTGTAAGGTGTTAATGTTTGTTAGCATATGATGTCAGCGTGTGTGTGTCATAGTATGGTGTTTGTATTAGTGTGTGTTAGTGTATGGTGTTAGCGTGAGTGTACGTATGTTAGTATTTGGTGTTAGCGTGTGTGTTATAGTATGGTGTTTGTATAAGTGTATGTTAGTGTATGGTGTTAGCGTGAGTGTACGTGTGTTAGTATTTGGTGTTAGCGTGTGTTATAGTATGGTGTTTGTATTAGTGTATGTTAGTGTATGGTGTTAGCGTGAGTGTACGTGTGTTAGTATTTGGTGTTAGCGTGTGTGTTATAGTATGGTGTTTGTATTAGTGTATGTTAGTGTATGGTGTTAGCGTGAGTGTACGTGTGTTAGTATTTGGTGTTAGCGTGTGTGTTATAGTATGGTGTTTGTATTAGTGTATGTTAGTGTATGGTGTTAGCGTGAGTGTACGTGTGTTAGTATTTGGTGTTAGCGTGTGTTATAGTATGGTGTTTGTATACGTGTATGTTAGTGTATGGTGTTAGCGTGAGTGTACGTGTGTTAGTATTTGGTGTTAGCGTGTGTTATAGTATGGTGTTTGTATTAGTGTATGTTAGTGTATGGTGTTAGCGTGAGTGTACGTGTGTTAGTATTTGGTGTTAGCGTGTGTTATAGTATGGTGTTTGTATAAGTGTATGTTAGTGTATGGTGTTAGCGTGAGTGTACGTGTGTTAGTATTTGGTGTTAGCATGTGTGTGTGTGTTATAGTATGGCGTTTGAGTGTAACTGTACAGCCGTATAACTATATAACTGTATCATTGGAGGTGCAGATATTGCTCCAGAAGGCTGATGGGCGCGTGTGTTGGGCGTAAGCCAAAGCTCCTGGGAGCCGGGGCCCGTGTGCCAACTAACCTTCTCCATAATCCTTGTCCCATCAGTGCAGAGACTTCGCCCGTACCTGTGGCCCCCGGTTGCGGGGGAGGGTAAATTAGGCAGTTATTAAACAGGAGCCCCCAGCTAAACCGCAAACGTATCCTGGCTCCAAAAAAAAGGACGGACGCGGAAAACGTTCTCTGCGAAGTCTGATCTCCCTGCCAAAGACGGCTCCGGCTCCCTGTTTACAGCGTCCAGCTGCCCCGCGGCCTCCCTGTTTACAGCGTCCAGCTGGAGTGGAATTTATTTCCATCAGATAAACCCAGAAACCTAAGAATTTCGGGTAATACGGAGACGCGGAATGGGTCTGCGGTTTCCCCGACGTGTTCCACGGCATTCCTCTCACCCGAGTTGCGCAAGAAGCAGCCGATTTCCCCGTAATCAATGATTCCAATCAACCCAATAAACGATCGCAAGAATGTGGTGATCAGCCCGCGGCGATACCGTCTGCAGGGAGCTGATTGGCCAAACGCGGCATTTACTTAGCGACCCCTCCGATGAGGGCGGCCGTAATGGGCATGACTTTTAAGGTTAAAGTAGATCTTTCCAAACCCTACATTCAGGATTTCTGTTCATGATGTGTATACCGTGGGAGCGGCCATCTTAACTTTCTGTTCTCAGGATCTGCACGATTATTCCTCCCCATGAAGCTGTCTCTTCCCTGTTGTTTAGTTACTGATTGTTGTTGATTGGTTAAGGGAGCCTTTGGTGTTGGTGGCCATTATCGCCAGTACAGAGCTGTACAGCAGACCCCTGAAACCCTCCCTGAGCCACGGCTGAAGCTCATTGGAGGACGGTATACAACGTTGGCCTGAAACTAAACTGAAAAAGAAATCTCCTGACAGGTAGCTGCAAAAAAAAAAGTAACTGTATATGGGGGGGAATTCCATAGAATGCCCATCATGTGTTTTTAAAGGGGACGGAATGATAATTTAAAGGGTCCGCCAAGCCGTCACATGCATTGCAGTGAATACGATGGCTGGAGTGCCCCTTTAAATGAACATGGAAGTGACGGGACACAGCGTGTTTGTTTTACGCGACTGGCTGCGGTTATACGGTGACTGTAAGACTTTTATACGGATCGCGCCGATAGAAAAAGAATTTGTGGTCATTCTGTTAGCCGTCTGCCCCGGGGACACGGAGCTCGAAATAAAAAAAAGAGAAATGAAACAGAAGGCCTGAGATGACTTTGCACAAATTCACAGGATTTTCCACCATTCGTGCGACAGAGTTTCACAATCATCAAAAAAAAAAAAAAGAAGCTCAAAATATTATAATTTTACCTCTAAGTGGAGTTAAATAACAAACGGTGTCTTTATAAAATAATATTGGGGTTTGGGGTATATAACCCAGTTTCCCGATATAAACGATGGGCTCTGCTGTATACATGACACCCGATTCTTATGACGGCTTGTGTATATGGGCAGTGTATATGTGTATATGGGCAGTGTATATGGTAGTGTATATGGGCAGTGTATATGGTAGTGTATATGGGCAGTGTATATGTGTATATGGTAGTGTATATGGGCAGTGTATATGGCAGTGTATATGGTAGTGTATATGGTAGTGTATACGGGCAGTGTATATGTGTATATGGTAGTGTATACGGGCAGTGTATATGTGTATATGGTAGTGTATATGGTAGTGTATATGGTAGTGTATATGAGCAGTGTATATGTGTATATGGTAGTGTAATGGTAGTGTATATGGTAGTGTATACGGGCAGTGTATATGTATATGGTAGTGGATATGGTAGTGTATACGGGCAGTGTATATGTATATGGTAGTGGATATGGTAGTGTATACGGGCAGTGTATATGGTGGTGTATATAGTAGTGTATATGGGTAGTGTATATGGTAGTGTATATGGGTAGTGTATATGGTAGTGTATATGGTAGTGTATATGGGTAGTGTATATGTGTATATGGTAGTGTATATGGGCAGTGTATATGGCAGTGTATATGGCAGTGTATATGGTAGTGTATATGGGCAGTGTATATGGCAGTGTATATGGTAGTGTATATGGTAGTGTATATGGGCAGTGTATATGGTAGTGTATATGGTAGTGTATACGGGCAGTGTATATGTGTAAATGGTAGTGTATACGGGCAGTGTATATGTGTATATGGTAGTGTATATGGTAGTGTATATGAGCAGTGTATATGTGTATATGATAGTGTATATGGTAGTGTATATGGTAGTGTATACGGGCAGTGTATATGGTAGTGTATATGGTAGTGTATATGGTAGTGTATATGAGCAGTGTATATGGGTAGTATATATGTGTATATGGGCAGTGGATATGTGTATATGATAGTGTATATGGGTAGTGTATATGTGTATATGGGCAGTGTATATGGGTAGTGTATATGGTATTGTATATGGGCAGTGTATATGGTAGTGTATATGGTAGTGTATACGGGCAGTGTATATGGTAGTGTATATGGTAGTGTATATGAGTAGTGTATATGGGTAGTGTATATGGGCAGTGTATATGGGCAGTGTATATGGGCAGTGTATATAGTAGTGTATATGGTAGTGTATATGGTAGTGTATATGGGCAGTGTATATGGTAGTGTATATGGGCAGTGTATATGTGTATATGGGCAGTGTATATGGTAGTGTATATGGGCAGTGTATATGGAAGTGTATATGGGCAGTGTATATGGGCAGTGTATATGGGTAGTGTATATGTGTATATGGTAGTGTATATGGTAGTGTATATGGTAGTGTATATGGGCAGTGTATATGGATATGTGTATATGGCAGTGTATACGGGCAGTGTATATGTGTATATGGTAGTGTATATGGGCAGTGTATACGGGCAGTGTATATGGTAGTGTATATAGTAGTGTATATGGTAGTGTATATGGTAGTGTATGTGGGTAGTGTATATGGTAGTGTATATGGCAGTGTATATGGGCAGTGTATACGGGCAGTGTATATGGTAGTGTATATAGTAGTGTATATGGTAGTGTATATGGGTAGTGTATATGGTAGTGTATATGGCAGTGTATATGGGTAGTGTATATGGTAGTGTATATGGTAGTATATATGGTAGTGTATATGGTAGTGTATACGGGCAATGTATATGTGTATATGGTAGTGTATATGGGTAGTGTATACGGGTAGTGTATATGGTATTGTATATGGGCAGTGTATATGTGTATATGGTAGTGTATATGGGCAGTGTATATGGTAGTGTATATGTGTATATGGCAGTGTATATGGGCAGTGTATACGGGCAGTGTATATGTGTATACGGGTAGTGTATATGGTAGTGTATATGGTAGTGTATATGTGTATACGGGCAGTGTATATGTGTATACGGGTAGTGTATATGGTAGTGTATATGGTAGTGTATATGTGTATATGGTAGTGTATATGGGCAGTGTATATGGCAGTGTATATGGTAGTGTATATGGTAGTGTATACGGGCAGTGTATATGTGTATATGGTAGTGTATACGGGCAGTGTATATGTGTATATGGTAGTGTATATGGTAGTGTATATGGTAGTGTATATGAGCAGTGTATATGTGTATATGGTAGTGTAATGGTAGTGTATATGGTAGTGTATACGGGCAGTGTATATGTATATGGTAGTGGATATGGTAGTGTATACGGGCAGTGTATATGTATATGGTAGTGGATATGGTAGTGTATACGGGCAGTGTATATGGTGGTGTATATAGTAGTGTATATGGGTAGTGTATATGGTAGTGTATATGGGCAGTGTATATGGGTAGTGTATATGGTAGTGTATATGGTAGTGTATATGGGTAGTGTATATGTGTATATGGTAGTGTATATGGGCAGTGTATATGGCAGTGTATATGGCAGTGTATATGGTAGTGTATATGGGCAGTGTATATGGCAGTGTATATGGTAGTGTATATGGTAGTGTATATGGGCAGTGTATATGGTAGTGTATATGGTAGTGTATACGGGCAGTGTATATGTGTAAATGGTAGTGTATACGGGCAGTGTATATGTGTATATGGTAGTGTATATGGTAGTGTATATGAGCAGTGTATATGTGTATATGATAGTGTATATGGTAGTGTATATGGTAGTGTATACGGGCAGTGTATATGGTAGTGTATATGGTAGTGTATATGAGCAGTGTATATGGGTAGTATATATGTGTATATGGGCAGTGGATATGTGTATATGATAGTGTATATGGGTAGTGTATATGTGTATATGGGCAGTGTATATGGGTAGTGTATATGGTATTGTATATGGGCAGTGTATATGGTAGTGTATATGGTAGTGTATATGAGTAGTGTATATGGGTAGTGTATATGGGCAGTGTATATGGGCAGTGTATATGGGCAGTGTATATAGTAGTGTATATGGTAGTGTATATGGGCAGTGTATATGGTAGTGTATATGGGCAGTGTATATGTGTATATGGGCAGTGTATATGGTAGTGTATATGGGCAGTGTATATGGAAGTGTATATGGGCAGTGTATATGGGCAGTGTATATGGGTAGTGTATATGTGTATATGGTAGTGTATATGGTAGTGTATATGGTAGTGTATATGGGCAGTGTATATGGATATGTGTATATGGCAGTGTATACGGGCAGTGTATATGTGTATATGGTAGTGTATATGGGCAGTGTATACGGGCAGTGTATATGGTAGTGTATATAGTAGTGTATATGGTAGTGTATATGGTAGTGTATGTGGGTAGTGTATATGGTAGTGTATATGGCAGTGTATATGGGCAGTGTATACGGGCAGTGTATATGGTAGTGTATATGGTAGTGTATGTGGGTAGTGTATATGGTAGTGTATATGGCAGTGTATATGGGTAGTGTATATGGTAGTGTATATGGTAGTATATATGGTAGTGTATATGGTAGTGTATACGGGCAATGTATATGTGTATATGGTAGTGTATATGGGTAGTGTATACGGGTAGTGTATATGGTATTGTATATGGGCAGTGTATATGTGTATATGGTAGTGTATATGGGCAGTGTATATGGCAGTGTATATGGGTAGTGTATATGGTATTGTATATGGGCAGTGTATATGTGTATATGGTAGTGTATATGGGCAGTGTATATGGTAGTGTATATGTGTATATGGCAGTGTATATGGGCAGTGTATACGGGCAGTGTATATGTGTATACGGGTAGTGTATATGGTAGTGTATATGGTAGTGTATATGTGTATACGGGCAGTGTATATGTGTATACGGGCAGTGTATACGGGCAGTGTAAATAAAATAACCTCTATAAAATAAAGCAGGTGGGGATTTTTCATTCTTGTTCCGTGTCCAGCCAGTTCTTCTTGAAATTTGAAAATCCCTTAAATGATGTCAGATTTCTTGCCTGGAGGACAATTAATGAATTCCTCTGCGGTGTTGAAATATTTGTTTTATAGGTAGTTTTATCATCGCCTCGAATCTCCTGATTGTGACTGCTGGGTAGGGGGTGAGCGGGGATCGCGGGCGTATCATCGATGAGCAGTAATGAGTATGTCTGCCCGAGGTCTCATGGGGTTGGGAGAACGTCCTGAACGCTTCTAAGACCCCAGCATCTGATTCTGGGAAGATAAGAAGATCTCGGCCGTGAATCACCGGAGCGTCACGCGATAACAAAACGAGGGACACAAGAGTGCTGACGGCTGGATATGTCCGGACACACGGCCTAATTCCAGCTATCCGGCCGGCAGCATCTCATCTGCCGCTAGAGCAACATTTGCCCGCTATACCAGATGGCTAGGCTGGGTCTGTGAACCGATCTATCGCTCTTAGCCCTGGAATGACCCCGAAAAGGACACAACTAACTCACCCCGCTGGATCACGGAGTCTTTACTCCCCTCCGATGACACCCTGTGCAGAAAGCTGCGTATTGCCGAAACCAAGGGGCCTTTCCAGGGCCTTACTGGCGAAATGCAGCTTCCGTGTGGGGTGTCGGATGCCACGCGCAGCCTCTGGGGTTGCTCGATTACGTTGTGTGCTCTCCTGCATGCGCGATCGCTGCGGCGAATCCGAGCTCCAGGAGACTTCCAGGTCATGAAGGCAGAGATCGGAGAATGACGGAGATGATCTTAAAAGGTTAAAGACAAAGCAGTAACTTTGTATCACTCGCATACTCAACGCTTTATTACAAAATAAAACATTGGAGCCGGTGCTGGGCGCTGTAAAGAAACCGGGCCTGGAACTTTGATGGATCATCCAGGAGATGATAGTGAATACCGCAGACTTCTCTCACCTCTGGCGACCCCCAAACCATTTACTTATGGGGACGACGTGTCACGCGGGATGCGAGGTTCGCATTTAAAGGGGGTAGCTGCAGACCCCCAGTAAAAAAACAAACCATGTGTTTGGTTCCATCTCTGAGGGTCGGTCAGTTCTTCAGGAGGTGTCCGCTTTGTCCTAACCTTCATACTTGGTGGCATCACCTATCCATATCCCGCGGAACCTTTTATTTATGATTAATGCCTTCTACGGAATGTTCCAGGTCTATCCTCCGAACCGGCCCGAGATGTTATAGCAAAGTATCTACAGGTCCTGTATGCCCGGCAGCGGTGGCACCATTAGAACCCTCGGCGGCTGCCCAGTTTACTACGTGTCCTCAGAGACCCTTTGGCGCATTAACCTCGTTGCGTTGAGTGACTGCCCGTGTTGCGTAACGCTGTTTACTCATTGGAAGTCAGCGTTGCGTAAGAACAAAGGAAATAAACACCTCGGAAGATTAATTAAACGATGCGATAAGACGGGAAAAAAAGCGTCAATCCAGAAGAAGAGGCCCGTCCCGCATTATGCACACGCCCCGGGGTAACTGCGCAAGCACAAGGACCTTCCCGTGCCGCTGAATTACCCCAATGCTCGTCATGGCGTTCGGGTGACGAGATTAATTAAACCCGGTCGCTCTGACCCCCCCCCCCGTGGGCATCATATGTACTGTAATTTTTGCAGCGTCCCCCCTGCGAATGCATTGGGAACCCCCCCCCGCAACCATTTCTTTTCTTCACCCTCCGCTGTTTTCTATGCAGGATCTGTAAAACTGGTTGTTTAAGACCGAGCCCTTCTATTGTTTCCCTTGTTATAATAGTTTATAGTAGAATTCTCCCGCTGTAACGACTCAAACCTTAATCAGTCGTTGGTCTCGTCTTAGATTCAGGAGCCGCATGTCTGTCCCATGCGTGTTTAATACCCTCACTGTATTACCCTCTACCACCTCTGCCGGGAGGCTGCTCCACTTATCTACCACCCTCTCAGTAAAGTTGGTAAAAATCTCCTGTACTATCATCAGGGGATGATTCCCATCCAATCTGTTCACACACTTCAAGAGCAACTAGATAGTAGTAACAAAAACATAATCAGTCTTCTTCAACGTCGAGGTCTTATGGGGTCCAATCTCTTCATTAAAATATCCAGGAGGAGACGTACGTTCTGCGTTATGCTCAGCTCGGGGTGCTGCCGGGTGTTGGAGGGCACCCACTGTCCGCGCCTGCGGCTGGCGTATCGGTTTTGCGATTTGTGGAACAATGGGTTAATTTATTCGGATATAATTGGCTGTCATGTACATGCGCTGTTGGTTTTGGCAGATGAGTAGAGCGGCCGTCCTGTCCCCAGCCCAGGAGTTCAATCATCTGATTAATGGAAGAAAATTATTGTTTGAATCGTTATCGGGGGGGGGGGGCTACAGCCGAGGAGGAAAGAAGTAAAGAAGAAAGGAGAAACAGATAGAATGATACATGATGTTTTTATCTCACTGATTTATCTATACATTATACAGGGGGCCAGTCACTGATTTATCTATACATTATACAGGGACCGGTCACAGATTTATCTATACATTATACAGGGGGGCGGTCACTGATTTATCTATACATTATACAGGGGCCGGCTCACTGATTTATCTATACATTATACAGGGGCCGGCTCACTGATTTATCTATACATTATACAGGGACCGGTCACTGATTTATCTATACATTATACAGGGGCCGGTCACTGATTTATCTATACATTATACAGGGGGCCGGTCACTGATTTATCTATACATTATACAGGGGCCGGCTCACTGATTTATCTATACATTATACAGGGGGCCGGTCGCTGATTTATCTATACATTATACAGGGGCCGGCTCACTGATTTATCTATACATTATACAGGGGCCGGCTCACTGATTTATCTATACATTATACAGGGACCGGTCACTGATTTATCTATACATTATACAGGGGGCCGGTCACTGATTTATCTATACATTATACAGGGGCCGGCTCACTGATTTATCTATACATTATACAGGGGGCCGGTCGCTGATTTATCTATACATTATACAGGGGCCGGCTCACTGATTTATCTATACATTATACAGGGACCGGTCACTGATTTATCTATAGATTATACAGGGGGCCGGTCACTGATTTATCTATACATTATACAGGGGCCGGCTCACTGATTTATCTATACATTATACAGGGGGCCGGTCACTGATTTATCTATACATTATACAGGGGGCCGGTCGCTGATTTATCTATACATTATACAGGGGGCCGGTCGCTGATTTATCTATACATTATACAGGGGGCCGGTCACTGATTTATCTATACATTATGCAGGGGGCCGGCTCACTGATTTATCTATACATTATACAGGGGGGCGGTCACTGATTTATCTATACATTATACAGGGGGCAGTCACTGATTTATCTATACATTATACAGGGACCGGTCACTGATTTATCTATACATTATACAGGGGGCAGTCACTGATTTATCTATACATTATACAGGGGGGCGGTCACTGATTTATCTATACATTATACAGGGACCGGTCACTGATTTATCTATAGATTATACAGGGGGCCGGTCACTGATTTATCTATACATTATACAGGGGCCGGCTCACTGATTTATCTATACATTATACAGGGGGCCGGTCACTGATTTATCTATACATTATACAGGGGGCCGGTCGCTGATTTATCTATACATTATACAGGGGGCCGGTCGCTGATTTATCTATACATTATACAGGGGGCCAGTCACTGATTTATCTATACATTATACAGGGCATCTCACTGATTTATCTATACATTATACAGGGGCCGGTCACTGATTTATCTATACATTATACAGGGGGGCGGTCACTGATTTATCTATACATTATACAGGGGCCGGTCACTGATTTATCTATACATTATACAGGAGGCCGGCTCGCTGATTTATCTATACATTATACAGGGACCGGTCACTGATTTATCTATACATTATACAGGGGCAGGTCACTGATTTATTTATACAGGGGGCCGGTCACTGATTTATCTATACATTATACAGGGGCCGGTCACTGATTTATCTATACATTATACAGGGGCCGGTAATTGATTTATCTATACATTATACAGGGGGCCGGTCACTGATTTATCTAAACATTATACAGGGGGCCAATCACTGATTTATCTATACATTATACAGGGGGCTGTACAGGTGGGAGATCCCCGTTCCATCCAGACATATTCCTCAGCATGTAACATAAGATGTGAATGGGTTTCTTGGACGAGAGGCCGCACTGCACGCTGCAGCAAATTATTTCTTACAAAATCAGCTTTTTGTGTTATTAACCCCTGCATTGACGTGGCGTCAGCACATTCCTGGGGGGGGGCATCGCGTGGGGCTTTCTTTCTGTTTGCGTTGGCTGTAGATTGTCACTGAGCCCGGTATTAAGCAGCATTTGTTCTTGTGCTCACCTTTAACCCCTCGCTGTCCATCCATAGCGAGACCCGCTGGTGTTTTTAAAAACTGCTGCGGCCGCCGTTCCTTTCTGTCCGCTCTCCGGGGGAGATTTCGCATGGATTGACGAGAACCGGAGTCAGCAGAGGGGGAAATGACAATATAAATGAAGCGGGATAGAGGGACGCCGGACGTAGAGATTAGGAATCCCTTTTACCTATACAGATTTCCTAAAAAAACAGACGCGTGGAACAGCCTCCCAGCAGAAGTGGTAGAGACCAATACATGCATGTGATACACATTGTTACATCTAAGTCTCTGACCCTCTACTTTTAGAGATATCGGCCCTCTCCTGGACACATTTAATTTTACTATCAGTGCAAGGATCACGTATTAAAATACCTTGTAAGTAACTATGCATTAACCCCTTAATGCATTTTGAGCCCGTACATGTACATGTACATTGTCATTAAGGGGTTAATAAGCAGTAAGAATTACCTTAGAATGTGCCAGGGCCGCCATCACCGGGGCCCGGTGTATATGTATAGGGTAAGAGTTGGCGTGTGCGTGTGTATAACAGTGTGGTGTTAGCATGTGTGAGTGTATGTTGCGTGTGTTGCTGTATGGTATTAGCCGTGTGGTGTTCACGTGCGTACGTATGAGCGCATAGTGTTAGCGTGTGTATTTCTGTAAGGTGTTAGTGTGTGTCAGTGTGTGTTAATGTATGGTGTTAGTATGAGTGTGTGTGTGAGGGGTAAGCCTGTGTGTCTGTATGGTGTTAGTATGAGTGTGTGTGTGAGGGGTAAGCCTACGTTTGTAGTGCCTGATAGAGAAGGATCAAAAGAATGTGTGTGTAAGTGTATGGTGTTAGCGTGAGTTAGCATGTTAGCATGTATGCGTGTTAGTTGGGGGGTGGCAAAGTGTGCTGGTAGATTCATAAGGTGGGGTAATGGGATGGTCATGGGGTGGGCTGATGGGAGAGTCTTGGGGGTCCGGTCTCTAAGTCTATAATGGGCCCCAAGATTTCTGATGATGGCTCTGGAAGCTGCAGCTCCAATCTGTGTGCTTCCATTTAAATCAATGGGACTGCTTTCTGTGCATGCGCAAAAGGGGTATCATGAGACCCCCCACCCTCCCGCCGGTGTTTTTCACAGGAATTCCCAAATTCTGCGTAATCATTTCTTGCTAAACTGAAAGGATATTTCACAAGAACTCAAAGATAGGAACCAAAGATACGTAGAAACCTAGAACCCCCCCGGCAGATCGGCCCCAAAGATTGCGCTGAATAAAGATACATTGTATACGCCGCAGCGGGTCGTTGCGCAAACTCGACGTTGCGCAATAGGTGCGGGATCTTGGCGCCCGTCCATTCTCGCTGCCCACGTTACACAATCCTTTGTTATAAAAGACTGACTGACACCCAAACAGTTAACTCTTATTTTCACAAACTTTCTCCTAAATGTATTTTATTAAAAATGTGCTTTTCTCGAGGTTTACCCCCAAATACTAAACATCTACTCCCAGCCTTTTTGTGCACTAGAATAGTTAGCGGTAACATATCCAGTAGCGGTTGCACCGGGGCCCCAGCGCTATCAGGGGCCCATATCTGTCTTGGACCCCACAAGGGCCCCGGGATGTGCTCTTCATCGACGCAGCGGTGGCAATGATGCTCCGTCACTGACATCACATGCCAGGAAGTGACATCATATCCAGGAGCGCAGTTCAGTAATGGAGCCGCCGGCCACGAGGGACGTCCGGAAGGCAAACAGTGGGTGTGGGAAGTACCTTGCGGGCCGGGGAGCAAGAGGGGCCCTCTTTGTCTAACTGCTCCAGGGCCCCAAGTGCCTTAATCTGGCCTTGCCTGCAGTATGTGTACCCCAATCAGGGCTAGGCAGTATCCTGACCTCATTGCCAAAAAAACTGGGACCAATACCCCCTCCTGGGGTCAGACTTCCCCAGTGCGCCTCAGCTCAATGGGCCAGTTACAAGGAACATCTAAGGGGGCCCTAGGCACCGGACGGCCTGTGTATCGTGCTGTACCTGGCACCGCATATGCTTCTGAAGCAAAGTGTCTGGTTATGATGTCATAGCCCACCGGCACTCAGATGGTGGCCACTAACTGGGACTAAGTACACTGCAGTGACCTTCTATGGATCAATAACCAGACATTTTTTGTTGTTTACTAAAATGAATAGATTCCGGTGCATTGAGCGTATGGATTAATGTATAGCAACCGTGTAGAGTTAACCCTTGTAATTCTGCACAGGATTCTGCAGAGGCAAACTGGATCCCGTGTGTTCCTTACTCCGTAACTGAGCCCGATGTCTTCGCTCCTACCCCGGGGGCATTCGGAGAACATACTGAGAGCATCCATCTGTGTCCTCATATCTATATATACATCTATATGTATCCATCCATCATCTATCTATCCATCCATCATCTATCTATCCATCCATCATCTGTCTATCCATCCATCATCTATCTATTCGTCTATCATCCATCTATCTAATAATATATAATGTATAACAAATATAATAAATCGAGCGCTTCCTATCACTTCTTGCTTGTAGGTTAACGCCACGTTCGTCAATACTACCAAGCCATTGGCTACTGGGAGGGCGCTGCGTTCGCTTCCCTGATCCATGTTACTGCCCCCCCTTGTGACAGGGCCAGGCTAGCCGGCTCGTATGTCCGTGTGACGTTTAGTCGGGTCACGGAGCGCTTTTGTGTCCGGTTCCGTATACCGTGACCCGGGTTTTATTGTGTTACCGGCCCAGAGACTGAATGTGGCTGCAGCTCCGGCCTTCAAAGAGACGATCCTATAATCTGGCTGGGGCTTCTAATCAGCCAACACAGCCCTGTCCGGCCCGCTGGCCCCCGCACTACAGGGGGGATAACACAGGTGGGGGAACCCATTGTATCCCTTAATCCCCTCACCTGATACATCCCCTGTATACCGATGGGATTTGTGAGGGGATGTGAGTGATGGGATTGGGGGTTGGGTTCGTTGCACAGTGAATGGAGATTGTATATAAAGTTCTGTGTGTTTGTAAATAAAGTTCTTGTTTTACTGTGAATGGCGGTCTGACTGATCCGTGGAGAGCTGAGTGCGATCCGTATGAGGGACTGACTGGTGATTCCTCAGCCCTCAAACAGGGGGACCCAGCCTTGGGTACGGTGACCCTGTAACACCCCTTTAAATACACATGATCCCTATTTATCAGATGACTTGTAACAGAATATTTATATATATATAATAAAAGAGTATTGCGAAACAGGGCAAATAATAAGGAACTGAGGAAGGCGTCTCGGTCACTTAACTGTGATCTCTCTCTCTCTCTCTCCAAAAAGGGTGCAGGAAACAGATTTTTCCATTTCACGGAACCGAATGTTATTCATTCATCAGCGTGACTGCGTGTTTCTGACATCTGTGCATAAATCACTCGCCACACATCCCACTCATTTTTTAGGACTTATATCACATTAACAATGAACTTTCATAATATTCCTCTGTTTTATTTTTTTCAAACCAGTTGTAGTTTTTGCCCCGTAATAAAAAGTTTTCAGGCAGCCGCATATGAGCCGTTTGTATGATTCTCGCGCAGGGGGGGCGCATCCATCTCCGCTCAGAGACACGGGGTGATCACGCTTTAAACAATTAGAATTTTGAATCCATTTGTAATCTCCAGGTATTATCACACCTCTCCTAGCGTCATTATCACTTGTTCCTTCGCATGTAATGTTAATTATACTCTTAATTTGTTTATATATATGACATACATTAAAATGCTCATTAACATTATTTAAATGCCCCACCCCTTTCTGACGACAATAACATTTAATTATATACATTAAGTGGTGATATAAGACTTTATATAATATGTGATATTCTGCATCATGTAGGCGATCGTGCACCGGCCGGCAGATCGGCCCCGTTTGGCCCGTCTAGTCTGCCCGTTTCTCCTCAAACCTTAATCAGTCATTGGTCTCGTCTTAGATTCAGGAGCCGTATGCCTATCCCATGCATGTTTAATACCCGCACTGTATTACCCTCTACCACTTCTGCTGGGAGGCTGTTCCCTTATCTACCACCCTCTCAGTAAAGTAAAACTTGAATCTTTATGGTTTTTTTCCTGGAATAAAGTTTATGGTGTGACTAAGTTTAGAGTTGTGTCCCATCAGCTTTCCTCAACTCACCTCTAGCTGAGCTAAGAGGTAACACCATTAATGGTGGGGTATCATGGGTCCTGGAGATCATTTCGGATCTCCAACAAAGAACATACACTGAATCTGGATGGGCCAAACCAATAACATAAAAGCTGATCCAAGGGTTCCTGGTGTCCATTTGGACTAAAATGTCGGTCCCATCTTGGATGAACTCAATGGAGTTCTCTTAGAAGTTGGTGGCCGAGGCGGCTGTCACGTTTCTCTCTATGGTTGAGGAGATCTGCGTGGAGAGATTGCAGATTAATAGAATACTGAAACTAATAAACTGATACAATCATCGGATATTGTTACACCGAGTATCTACATCATTTGTATCCAGGGCCAAACTGGTGATGCTTCTTCTCATGGAGCAACATCATGATAAGGGAAATATAGGGTTAACGATGAAGTTAAGTATGAAGTATCACCTCTCTATGGTGTATTATTGTCCAAAATGAGCTTCTCCGGCCAGGAGAACAAGATTGTCATGGTCACACCTAACACGGTGATTTCTGAAGAGGAACAAATAGCGACTACTACTCCTTTAGTAGTCAGGACCGGCTCTTCCGTACAGGCAAAGGCATTGAGTTGATGATGATGATGATGGGTTCCACCATCATGTCCTCTACTGTGGTGGCCATTAAGTGCATGATGGAGGAGAAGTCTGGTTCCTTGAGGGTTCTAGGAGCCCTAGGCCGGCTCTGTTAACTATGTTACTGGAATCTCGGTTTGAATGATCTCACCCCATACTGGAAACACCAAAAAAACTCATGCCTACAACCAACGGCCTCCACCAGTACAGAACACTGCACTCAATGAGACATTGCCTTCCGCTCCACTCCGCTGAGGGTAAGTACAGCAAGGAAATATGGAAGAAGGAGAGAAGGATGACATAAAGGAGCGTCAGGAAGCAGGTGGGCTTTTCCAGGGGGCTCCAATGCTGGAGGTTCTCAGTTGTAATCCTGAAGCCCACCAAGAGTCCAGGCTTTCAGGATCTCCTCAGACGAGTACCGTACGTTCCGATGTATTCGGATGCCGGCTAAAAGCCAGCTGTGTTCTTGAGATGATGCCAAATCCATTCCAAGTTCCCCAGCGCAGACCATGGGATCAGAGATCTTCTGCTTTAATTCTTCAAGTCTGCCCCAAAGAGCTTGCAATCAGCTTGTGTCAAGACACTACCCCTCCCCCATGTATCAGATAATCGGGTTACCCTGTGGAATAATATATATCTTAATATATATATCACACAAAACACCTAAAGAATGCATCACAACATTCAAATTTTTGTTTGTTGAATGACATTGGATGATGTCATAGTTGTGCAGGAGCACGATTGGCTGTCGGATCCCCTCATCTTTACCCTTCTGGATTGGACACTGACAGATAGACACCTGTTTATTGCCCCGGCTTATTTTTAAACTGCACTTGATGCCCTATGTAAAATATGTATATCCCAGTACGAGGACGGCCCAGCCTTGGCTTATCTCTCTGTGCATGCGCTGGCTGTACTTACATAGATCTCTTTATCCAGAAGCCGCAGGACGACTCGCTTATAGAATTAACATAAAGATAGAGAGGAAAGCTTCAGAAAGGCATACTTTCTGCCCCGTGGAAACTCCTATGGGGGGGGGAAACATTATTTTATTAAATATAAAGTAAGGAAGTTTTACTTTGCAGAAAGGGTGGTAAATAGCTGGAACAGCCAACCAGCAGAAGTGGCAGCAGCTAATACAGTGAGGGAATTTAAGCTCTATCTACATTCCGTAAAACAAAAGTGCCCGTCTTTAATCATTTGGAATGTTGGATATTTTGTACATGCGCGTCTCAGTGTAGTTATTAGGCTAATACAAGCGGTAATTAAATCAATGTCTTTTAGAGCAATTACCTATCTTATTCTCTTTTTTGGGGGGGTCTTTGGAATCACCCTGGGAGAGTGTGACAGAGCAGGGAGAAAAGCACCATGACTAAAGAAAACGAGATATAATCTTAATAGAGAAATAATTGCAAAATTGTGAAATCCTAGACAAAATCACATAAAAAAAAAAAATATTTCCAGGAACTCTCAGATTTTATGACAATGGGACTAGATCAGGATCATCGGGTGGCCTCAAGAAGAAAGCCCTGCGGAACGAGCCCGTGGGCAGCCAACTGGGGCAAATGTATTTTGGCTGTATGAGTTCTGTAACAATATATTTTTTTATTTTTTTATAATGATTTTTTAATAATTTTTTTAAAATTGATTTATTATTATAATTATTATTATTTTTATTTTTTAAAATGATTTTTTATTTTTATAATGATTATTTATTATTATTATAATAGTTCCAATTTTTATTTTTTAGAATGATTTTTTATGTATTCATTATTATTATTTTTTTTTTTTTAGAATGATATTTTATGTATTCGTTATTACTATTATTATTATTATTTTATTATTATTATTATTATATAAAATATTCATTATATTTAATTATACAGTATTAATAGAGCTCCAGAATTCTGTAGCGCTATTACAGGGAGAGTGACCACGGACAATAACATTAAACTGACGATATATAAAATTGATGATAACATTAACCCGCTTTAAGGCATATTGGTTCAAGAGGAGACGATGGCCTTGCTCGCGTGAGCTTACAATCTATTAGGGGGATTGTTACAACATAAATGGTTAAATAATGTTGGAATAACGTTTGAATTGCGCCATTTCACGTAAATATACCTTACGCATCACTTAGTGCTTTGCTTTCACAGCTCGGGATGATGTTGATGACATCATTCTTTATTTACGCTGTTACTTGGATGAATTGCCCTGAGATGTCTTATTGTTTTCGCGTACAGAGTGTCCTTAAGGCATTCACGCTACAATGTTACACAATCGGAGAAACCGAATGCCTGGAGTGGAACGCTTTGTGCTTGTGCACACATTTTTAGTGCAAGTATCTTTTAAAAAGTATCAAATATGTCTTTATATTATTTATTAATAATAACTAAACTCCCCCAATTCTCCGGGTGTCGTACGAAGGGTTATCCAGAGATTATAATCCCCTAATACTAGGATGCCAGGTGTGATTTTACCACAACGGAGTTGAATTGTGGAATTAAGTGAAAATATGATGTAATTGATGACATCACCAGTAGAGGTCCCCTGTGGAAAGCCCCTGATTGCTGAGATGAAATGGACATCAGCGCGATTAAATTCCCATTTGAATGGAAAGACGCTTAGTTAGCGCATTTGGCCCCAGCGGCCAGAGGGGAGGGCAGGCCGAGAGCCTGATACCCTGTGTGGTGGCAGGGATTTAGCCCGGCTGGTGTAAAAAGAAGGCAGGTGAGAGCAGGGGGGAGTGGGAGATGATGAGTGAGAGCAGAGGGACCCTGGAGGGAGCAGGTGAGAGCAGGGAGGGCAGGAAGGTGCCGGGAGGATCAGAGGGGAGCTGGAGGGGGCAGGGAGAGGCAGCGAGGAGCGGTGGGTAGTAGATGGACTCGGAGGGCAACAGAGGACACCTGTCTTTTGTGAAAATTGATGAGAGGCTGGGAGGGACGAGGACCAATCAGAGTGCAGCATTTGTGCTCCGCTTGGACCTTAAGCTCCGGCCAGTGTGATAATAATATTATTATATATCAGGTTGCTTGTTTAGATCTGTAAGTGGCAGTGAATGGGTTAATTTAATGTACGGATCCATCAAGTGTAGGGTTTGGGAAAAGCGCCAGATCCGCTTTAATTACGCGGGGGGGTTTACTGAGACGGGGTACGCGGCAGGGACCGGGGCTCAACGACCCCCCTCACCGTCTATTAAACAATAATGTTATAATCAGGAAATAATAAATAATATCTACCCCATTATATAATAATAATAATAATAATAATGACAATTATCTGGATTTATAGCATGACTTCCATTAAAATGAACGTAAACGAACACACAATAAAAGCGGGAATCCAGGTCAGACCTGGCAACGATGCAAACGACCAAAAAAGGATATATTTATCCTAAGGGTGTGGCTACGGGTGTGGTCGTGGGTGTGACTGTGGTGTGGTCACAGGGCAGGGTCGTACCATGACTTTTGTAGGTGGCTTCTTTACCTGTTGACAACAATTTTAATAAATCATGCGGAACGCGACCAAACTATTTTACTTCAGAAAACTATTTCGGAAACAAATTCCGACGGTCAGCTCCAGGAGAGCAATTGGAGTGCTTCCCTGCCACGGATTGGCTGCTTAAAACAGAATAAGAATTATTGTCATATTAGCCCCATTTGATCCAAAATAAGAAACATTTCATAAGCTTTTGAGACCTCAGTTGTCTCTTCTACATTTGTTTCTAAGTTGGTCTAATACTGGCTTTTAGGGCAGTAGAACCCGGCGATCCCCTCATACCCAGCAAACATTCTGACCTCCTAGAAAAGCGGGGCATCAGGGGAGGGAGAGAGGGGGCATCAGGGATCTGGGGCACAAGGTGGGACTGGTCAAGCCAATAAGGGACACTCGGTAGGTGTGATTGGTAGCAGGGGTATTGGACAAGGAAGCTGGCTTATTGTGTTTAGACTTGCAGTAAAAAGCAGCTGGAAGGACTCGTCATTATTACCCTAATCCGATCCACTAACGTGACTCAATAACAGGTTCGCCCGGGTAACCCCAGCGCAGCGAGATCCTCATACAATCCAGCGCAGTCCCTGCATACCGAACACCAACCACCAGAGGCTTACATGTTACATTCGGACGTTTTACTATACTGAGAGGGTGGTAGATAAGTGGACCAGCCTCCCGGCAGAAGTGGTAGAGGGAAATACAGTGAGGGTATTAAACATGCATGGGATAGACATACGGCTCCTGAATCTAAGACGAGACCAACGACTGATTAAGGTTTGAGTCTTTACAGCAGGAGAAGCAGTGACTAGACAGGGGCCGCCGGGGGCCGATCTGCCTGCAGACTTTCTATTTACTAAGGTTATATGATGTCATTATATCGTTCACCCCAAAAGGGCGCAGAAAACGGTGACCCCCAAACCCCAGCCATTTCTGAGCCGTTATTTGCCATAGATCCTTAAAATCCCTTTATTCACCTTTTTTTTAAGGCAGAAAGAGTGTTTTTTCCCCCGCATCCCCTTATTAATGATTTTTACCGGGGGGGGTTATTTAAGGTCAGCCGAGAAACCGCTTTTATTTTGCAATCAGCCCCAATTTTTTTTTGGGGGGGGGGAATTATTTCATCCTTATGGGGGTTTTGGAAGATTCCAGAATCTGGGATGTTACCAGAAAACACCCCGAGAATTCGGTGATTGGAACTTCGCGTTGTGCCGTGTGGTAGGCGAGGGGTGGGGAGAGGAGGCTCCCGGCACCGGCCAGGGGAGGTGTCTGAATTTATAAACCCGGGCTCATCATCCGAGCCGGTTAGTTGCACAGAGCAGCTGACAGTCGGTGAGCAGAGCACCGGGAGCAGAGCGTCGGGAGCAGAGCACCGGGAGCAGAGCGTCGGGAGCAGAGCATCGCGGCCGCAGACATGGGGCGACAGAAGGAGTTCGTGAACAATGCCAACCGAATGCTCAGGATCAAGAACATGCTGCTGAGACAGGCGCTCGCCGAATGCCTGGGGACACTCATACTCGTGGTAAGGAGCTCACTCAGTCGGGACGGTGTTAGAACATGATTGTTGCTGAAAGCATAGTGGATACATGGAACAGCATTCCAGCAGGGGTGGCGGGAGAAGTCTTTTTTTTCTCTCTCACTAATAGTGCGCATAAGAACTATCATATGGAATGAATACGATTCTGATCTTCAGACCGCCAACTATTGGTTAACATAGAACCTGCTGGTAGATCGGCCCCATTCGGCCCCCGTCTAGTCTCCCTATTTCTCCTGCTGTAAATATTGAAACCTTAATCAGTCGTTGGTCTCGTCTTCGATTCTGGAGCCATATGCCTATCCCATGCATGTTTAAAAGCCTGTATTACCCTCTACCACCTCTGCTGGGAAGCTGTTCCATGTATCTACTACTACTACCTTTTTCCTTTTTTTGGCAGCCTTGTCTTTATAATGCCAGAAAAGCTGGAAAATGTCTCTTAAAAATATTCATGAGAGTAAAGACCGATGTTAAATAAATGCCTTGTAGTAAAGGGTTAACAGTTTTTTTGCTGATGAGTGCACATTGCTGGCTGGATGAGGGTAGTTGGAATTGGAGTCTGCAGCAGCAGGTAGTGCATCCTTATTGCGGGGTAAATGGTGGTCCGGCTCCCGCACAGCAGCTGCAGGTCTTCTGGTTGATTTGGCTAAGGGTGATGGGAGTTTCACGGGGTTCCAGGTGGCAGCAGGGGGGCCGTGACCAAAAATGGCAAATATCAGCTACGTTCTGTGATCTCCTATACGATCTGTTTGTAAGACCGTTTGGGCATTGGGAGGTGCTGCTCCCCCCCCCGGCAGTGGAAGGGTTAATAACCGGAACATTGGGGTATACCGGAGCTACTTGCACAATTCTCCCGACGGTTGCTATGGCGATTGCACCACTTTTGCAACTGTAAACCCCATTTGCTCTTTATGCACAATACCAAAGATTCTTCCAATGCGTGTCTCTGTTGACACTGGCACAGAAACCTCTGCAGTCTCTTCTTGGGAGTGAAGCAGGGAGGTGTACAGAAGTGCCAGTCTCCTAAAAAACACCCGCTTTAAAAGGATTTCAAACTAGAAAGTCCGTATTTGATCCGTACATCACGCTAGAATGTTCTGTGAGATGCCAATTATTATTTGCAGACAGGAGTCCCTGGATATCTGGGACAGCTGGCAGGTACGCCCAGACTCTCATGGTTAATAACGTTCTTTCTTTCTCTCTACGTTATCAGTTTTCTCCCTGAACCCGCTTCACATTAACCCCTCGCCCCGGCCGGGGCGCCTTATCTGGGGCTTAGTAGTCCGCGCCGCCTATCTTCACGGACCTGTCTGTCTTTTATCAGACTCGGCAGCCAGGCATAGGTGGGATCCCTTATCTCCCAGCGGAGCGGAGTTCTCACGAACGCGAGACATCTCTGCATAAAGACCCATCCTGGGGCAAAAAACAGTAAAGCAGGGACTCCCATACAAACCCGGAACCTGCCCCAGATGTTTAATCCCCTCACCGTATAACCCTTTACCACCTCTGCTGGGAGGCTGTTCCGCTTATCTACCAGTAAAGTAAAACTTCCTTCCGACGTGGTAGAGGCTAACGCTACGGAACACATGAGGAATCTTCTAGCTGTTGGCCTGCGTGGTAGCCGCTGGCCGAGGGGATTGTGTTTGGAATCCGTTCCCGTTTGTATGTCCCCAGTGTTCTCATGTTGTGTGTAGTTGCCCCCAGGAGGGTATTTCAGGTTAGGTATTTGCCTCTTGCGGCTGCGATTGCTTTCTTCCCGTGCTGGGAGTGTTTACTCCACGTTATCTGGATCCAAAAATAATGAAAAACAGCAGTACTAGTGCATACATGCCAACAGTCCAGGTTTTCATGGGACAGTCCTGATTTTCAGAAATTCACCTGCTGCCCCAGGTAGCCCCCCCATGCATGCAGCTTTTTGAAGGCTGTGAAAAGCACGGGGGTATATCCTCTGACCCCTCCTGACCGGCCCAGGTAGGTCGAAAAATCTCCACTGCGGCTCCCGCTAGTAAGGTGGCTATTCAAGAAAGGTGGGCACCATGTATCTTGCCACGCCCACTTCTTGGACTGACCAAGCCCACTTCAACACACTCCAACACAGGTGTCCGGATTTGGACAATTGAAATGAGAATGGTCTTATCGCCATAGCAACCATTGGGATGCTGTTGCTTAGCGTTTGCATTATGTTGTAAGCTTGGCTGGGTTTGGTCTGCTGCAGAATCTCGCCTCAGAGGGACTTTGCGCAATGTTGTAAGTTAAAAATAAAACACATTAAAGTCATACATTATTACATCATCACATCATTACATCATAAGGTTATTACATGCTGTGGTTAGAAGTGGGGATGGTGTGATGAACTCTGGGCAAATATTCATTATTCTTCTAAATTCCTCACTCAGTTACATAAATATCAATTGGTAACAAAGTAACACAAAGAAGCCCCGCCCCTGGACACACCTTAAACCACACCCTCTAAACAAAATTGCCCCTTTTGGGAGATTTTAAAGCTTGGAAAATACACAATGCTCCAATACAGTGTACCCGGCAACATTATCCCCCTGTGCTGCGCTGCGGAATATGATGGCGCTATAAATCAATAAATAATAATATTCTCCCTCCATCCAGCTTCTTCCAACCAATTGGAATTCATCTGTTTGTTTAAATATATAATTTTAAGGTATGGCTTTATTGTACTACGCTGCACAGTCTGTTGGTGCTATATCTTAACAATACAAACCAATGAATCTCCCCTCATTAATGACCATCATATTCATGAAATAATGGGAGCGAGTCAGTGAGAGGTTAAGGAAGGGAGTATGCATGAATGTATGTATGTTAGAATGAGAAGTGTGTGTGTTAACATGAATGCGCGTGAGCATGAATGTTTAAGTTTGTGTGTTAGCATGGCTGTGTATGTGTAAGCGTTTGTGTGTTAGCATGAATGTGTATGTATAAGTGTTTGTGTGTTAGCATGAATGTGTATGTATAAGTGTTTGTGTGTTAGCATGAATGTATAAGTGTGTGTTAGCATGAATGTGTATGTGTGTTTGTGTGTTAGCATGAATGTATAAGTGTTTGTGTGTTAGCATGGATATATAAGTGTGTGAGCATGAATGTGTCATTGGTGTGATGGAGTGTGTGTGTGTTAGCATGAGTGTGTGTTAGTGAGCGTGATTAAGTGTCAGTGTAAGTGTGTGTAAGCATGAATGTGTATGTGTGTGTTAGCATGAATGTATAAGTGTTTATGTGTTAGCATGAATGTGTATGTATAAGTGTTTGTGTGTTAGCATGAATGTGTATGTATAAGTGTTTATGTGTTAGCATGAATGTGTATGTATTGTATAAGTGTTTGTGTGTTAGCATGAATGTATAAGTGTTTGTGTGTTAGCATGAATGTGTATGTATAAGTGTTTGTGTGTTAGCATGAATGTATAAGTGTTTGTGTGTTAGCATGGATATATAAGTGTGTGAGCATGAATGTGTCATTGGTGTGAGGGAGTGTGTGTATTAGCATGAGTGTGTGTTAGTGAGTGTAAGTATGTGTAAGCATGTGTATGTGTGTTAGTGTGACTGTGTAAGCTTGTGTGTGACAGTGCATATGTTGTGGGGGAGGGGCACTGAGGCCACCTGGCTTTACTCGTCCCTCATGCCGGAAGATGGCGACCCTTGTCTGTGCAGAGCATTGCACCTTATCCCCTATCAATAAACCCCAAGTGGCTCTGATTTGCAGTGCCCTGGCAGCGACTGAGTTAATACCTGTTGGCTGTCTTTAACCCTTTTAATCCCTGTGGGCGGGATAGATAACAGTACTGAGTATCACTTCGCCCAAAGCACACGGATCGACGACAGAGCCGAGCGCCGTGACGGCCTCCAGCGGCATAAATAACGATTATATACATGAACCAGAAACGCACGGATTAAAGGGCTTACTCTCGGAATCAGCGCCATGTTTACCTTTGGCGCTGCCCTAGGCCTGACCCGGGACAGCGCCACCAGCCCATCCCCCATCCACGAACATTATCGAGACCCAACTCTACCTGTGAGCGGATTGCTATATTTAAAACGGAGTGTGCTAATCGAGGGCTATTCCTGGACGCTCCTGATTATGTGTCACGTACCGGGGTTACAGCGCCTGAACCGGCATCGGGACCTCAGTGGTCTCTTCTCTAGATGGAATGAAGAAGAGACCGATGAGGTTCCAAAAGCTGGTATAACTTTACAGTTAGCCTTCCAAGTACCCGTATGGTTTTATGAACATATATCACCCATCAGATAATACAGAGATATATATATATATATTTTATCTTAGCTGCATTTTGCTGGATTTATGCCCAATTTTAAACAAAGCCTTCTTGTCCCCGGCCTGTAAAATATCTCGCTGCTGCCCTTTTAACGGCTCCGCCCACATTAAAATTCACCGCAAAAAGTCGTTTTCATTTTTATAATCATCTCGAGTCGACGAAAAATTTGCCACAACCAAGACATTCACCTTCTGCAGCTTCGACCTTGATTTTGACTTAACCCCTTGTGTGACAACTTTTTTTTCCAGTTGGCGTCTGGTGAAATTTTTTTTGGTCATTTTGTTGGTTATATTTAGGAGTCAACTTTCTAAAAAGCACTTTACAGGATCAGTTAAGCTACTTATCCGTGGTGAAAATAAATAAATAAAAAAAACGTAAAAAAAATCCGATTATTCCAACCAAATATTAAAAATGCTAAAAATTATTATTATTTAAAAAAAAAAAGCCTATTTTCCAAATATATGTGGAAGTACATACAGTGTAGACGAAGCCTGTGTAGGTGACAGTATAAGAAGGGGTTAATTTCATATCATGCTATAGATAATTACAGTAACAAAATTAAATAAAAATAATAATATAAATAAAATAGATACAAATAATATAGATAAAATAAGTAAATAAAAAATATAAATAAAATAAATACAAGTAATATAGATAAAATAAATAATTCAAAATAATATAAATAAAATAAATAATAATAATATAGAATAAATAATAATAATATAGAATAAATAAAAATAATATAGATAAAATAAATAATAATAATATAGAATAAATAAAAATAATATAGATATAATAAATAAAAACAATATAAAATAAATAAATAAAAATAATATAAATAAAATAAATAATAATAATATAGAATAAATAAAAATAATATAGATATAATAAATAATAATAATATAGAATAAATAAAAATAATATAGATATAATAAATAAAAACAATATAAAAAAATAAATAAAAATAATATAAATAAAATAAATAAAAAGCTGTTTCATCCTAACTACGCCTAACATGCTCAGGACTGTTCTACAAGAGAGCAGGCAAACAGGTAAGCAGGTAAGCAGTGTCCGTCACCTGCGCGATGAGCGCTCTGTGGATCTCTGCCCAACAGGATCCTGGCTCCGATTACCGAATAAAAAACAGGATTTTCAGCCGGGGGTGGCAGCTTTCCACGTGGCCAAAACGCTGAATTGTTCTTTAAAGTGTTTGCCAAATAAGGAAATGCTCTCACTTTCTGGAAAAGAGTAAATAGTTTTAACACCTTGCGTGCCAACCTGAAAATATGCACCCACTCGCCTGTCCTACATGCAAAACGTTAACTAATAAAGCAAATACCGGTAAATGTAAAATGTATATTATTTAAATGCTGCGACGTTCTACATCCTAAAAGATTAAGCAATTTAATAGGCATTGTACTGCGCCGCGGAATATGATGGCGCTATAAAAATCAATAATAATAATAATGTTATAACATCTGGTGGGTGAAATGTAAACCGGAGTCCATAGCAATCTTATATAACGAAGGAGAAGACTGCCGTCTGTCTCTGTTTTATTTTTTGGGGTAATACATCACTTTTTAAGTTTCTTTGAGATCTGCAAGAGGAGAAAAATCATATGAAAATACATTCCGTACGGGCAAAGGGACTTTGGGGCGTGGCTAGCGGCGTGGCTGGGGCGGGGCTATTTGTGCCCTATTGCGGGGTATTTGTGTAACTGGGTGGGGCATTTGGAGGAAGAATAATGGGTTTTATTTAAAGTTTATTATTTTAAAACCATTTCCTGCTGTTTCTATACAAAAAAACACTAATGGGGGCTTAACTCTTCGAAGTCTGGACTCAATAATCACCAGGCAGGGAATCAAATGCTTCAAGATAATTAGATAAGACAGAATAACAAAGAAAAAAGCCTTAAAGGTTTCCTGCACTGCAGGACTTCATCATAAGCTTAGGGTCGGTTGGCAGTGACAAAAACCTGGTTTTATCTAATTTAAACCCCCTTTATCTGCAGACCTGGAGCCGCCGGTGCTGTCGGTCATGTGATATTTTGGGTGACTTTCCCGGCTCAAACACCACACTGAGCTGACACTTTATGGCGATGCTAATGAAGTCCGTTCTCCATAGACTTTCATTAGTCAGAGAGTCCGACTGGATCCTTAAGACTGAGCCATTCTCTTTTGTAGATTGGGGGTCGGATAACAGAGCGAGAATCATACAAATGGCTGCAAACAATACATTATGGGGGCAAAAAGTATAAATGGGGTAAAAAAAAAAAAAAAAAAAGGAGAGCAATAGTTTTTTAATCCGATACAAGAAATAAAAAGAACTTGGTGGGAATAAAAAATCTTTGTATTGGCAGAAAGGACTAACGTTTATACAAAGCGATTCTGGGCCGAGTTTTCGTGGATCCGAAGGAGTTTCCATAAAAACTAAGAATGTTTGTGAATTTAGTTCTGTAGAATTGGATGTTTTTGGTAGACGAGCCCATCCCCCGAGCACCGACGTCTATGAAAGATCTCATTTAAATATAATAGTTTACGTTTACCACCCCTGCCTAGAACCTTTTACAGTAGCTGTAGCAATTAAAAAGAAAGAGTCCGAAGAACATATAATTAATAAGCATTAATTTCTGTTGCCCAATCCTAGCGTATGTTGGACTCTCTACAAACTCTAATAAATAATTAGGGAAAACGCTACTGTTTTGACAAGTTTAGACGTTTTCAGGATTCCCTCCCTTTTGGACGTCGCCCCATAAACTCGGCTGCTAATTACCTGCTTGGCTGCACCCGGAATCCTGTAAATCCCAAAATAGTGTTTATTACGTCATACGGGCGTCATCCATCGGCCCCATCCGGCCCCCGTCGCCCGTTTCTCCTGCTGTAACGACTCAAACCTTAATCAGTCGTTGGTCTCGTCTTAGATTCAGGAGCCGTATGTCTATCCCATGCATGTTTAATACCCTCACTGTATCACCCTCTACCACTTCTGCTGGGAGGCTGTTCCACTTATCTACCACCCTCTTAGTAAAAAAAAATATATCTAAGACTCTTATTTACACATGAATCTTTTTTATAACAGATCTGGCTTGAGCGTTGATGTGATTGTTATGATTTATGACGGTTATCGCTCGTAGAAACCTAAAGATGTGAAAGGTGATCGTTGATTTACGGATCCTCTTTTTTTTTTCCTCCCCTGCAGATGTTTGGCTGTGGATCCGTGGCTCAGGTGGTTCTCAGTAAAGGTTCCCACGGACAGTTCTTGACCATCAACCTGGCCTTTGGCTTCGCCGTAACGTTGGGTATTCTGGTCGCGGGACAGGTGTCAGGTATGTCCGCTGGGGCCGTGCGGCGCGTGTGAGATCTGGGTTACAGTCATATAAATGTATTTATTAATTCCCGCTTTATGTGATTATTCCATCAATATCATTGGTTGCCGAAGCGTATCCACTAAGTGCCCCCCCTGCTGTGACTGCTGAACGAGTTATAACCTATTGGGAAATATCGAATCTGAAACCTGCAGAATATGACTCCGGCGGCCACCTGTCCGATACATGAGATGCACTAAGCCAGGAGAGAGAAACATTTAAATGCCCTGACTTCTTTATGCATTGTGAGGGGCTGACCCCGGGGGGGCTTCTCCTGCAATGAGGGCTGCACCGGCCATGTATAATGTATAGATAAATCAGTGACCGGCCCCCTGTATAATGTATAGATAAATCAGTGACCGGCCCCCTGTATAATGTATAGATAAATCAGTGACCGGCCCCCTGTATAATGTATAGATAAATCAGTGAGCCGGCCCCCTGTATAATGTATAGATAAATCAGTGACCAGCCCTCTGTATAATGTATAGTTAATCGGTGAGCCGGCCCCCTGTATAATGTATAGATAAATCAGTGACCGGCCCCCTGTATAATGTATAGATAAATCAGTGAGCCGGCCCCCTGTATAATGTATAGATAAATCAGTGAGCCGGCCCCCTGTATAATGTATAGATAAATCAGTGACCGGCCCCCTGTATAATGTATAGATAAATCAGCGAGCCGGCCCCTGTATAATGTATAGATAAATCAGTGACCGGCCCCCTGTATAATGTATAGATAAATCAGTGACCGGCCCCCTGTATAATGTATAGATAAATCAGTGACCGGCCCCCTGTATAATGTATAGATAAATCAGTGAGCCGCCCCCTGTATAATGTATAGATAAATCAGTGACCGGCCCCCTGTATAATGTATAGATAAATCAGTGACCGGCCCCCTGTATAATGTATAGATAAATCAGTGACCGGCCCCCTGTATAATGTATAGATAAATCAGTGAGCGGCCCCTGTATAATGTATAGATAAATCAGTGAGCGGCCCCTGTATAATGTATAGTTAAATCAGTGACCGGCCCCCTGTATAATGTATAGATAAATCAGTGACCGGCCCCTGTATAATGTATAGATAAATCAGCGAGCCGGCCCCCTGTATAATGTATAGATAAATCAGTGACCGGCCCCCTGTATAATGTATAGATAAATCTGTGAGATGACTTTGGAGAAATCTCCCACCATTAACCGACCCTCTCGTTCCAGGAGGACACCTGAACCCGGCCGTCACCTTCGCCCTCTGCCTGATGGCTCGAGAGCCGTGGATCAAGTTTCCGATCTACACCATCGCGCAGACTCTGGGGGCTTTCCTCGGAGCCGGCATTGTTTATGGTTTATATTACGGTGGGTAACGCGCAGGTAGATGCCCCCCCATTTAAAAAATCCAAAGAAAATACAGAATAGGATGATGTCACCTTTTCATTATCGGGGGCGCCCAGCAAAACCCGAGGCGCTTCGGTGTCACTAAAGTCCAATCCCTTCTGCCGTTTCAGATGCCATCTGGTTTTTTGCGAATGACCAGCTTTATGTCACCGGCCCCAACGGCACCGCCGGGATCTTCGCTACTTTTCCAACCGAGCATTTGACCCTCATGAACGGGTTCTTCGACCAGGTGAGTGAACGATTTCTTGGTATAAAATAAAGGGGTTTGCCCAAAAAACTCCCTTTATCTGCAGACCTGGAGCCGCCGTTGCTGTCAGTCATGTGATATTTGGGGTGACTTTCCCAGCTCAAACACCACACTGAGCTGATGCTTTATGGCGATGCTAATGAAGTCCGTTCCTCCATAGACTTTCATTAGTCCGAGAGTCCGACTGAGTGATTAAGACTGAGCCATTCTATTGTTCCCCACAGGCAGTATGATAAGGAGTCGGGGGGGGGTTAGTAGATCGGGGATCAGATAACAGAGCGAGAATCATACAAACGGCTGATATGCAGCTGCCTGAAAACTTTATATTATGGGGCAAAAAATACAACTGGGGGTAAAACTTATTTTTATTCTGATGATAGGAATAAAAGAATGGTGGGAGATCCGCTTTAAAACGCGTTGATAAAATAATGTTACACCGAGGCGCTTGGGGCAGAAATATTATACGGCTATCTGGCACGACCTTGAGAAACGTAACACCCCGCGCGCCTCTTGCGTGTCTCGAATGCCTGACCTTGTGAAGACACCAGCGGCATCCCCCCCCCCCTCCAAATGTCAATTCCCTCTTTGTGTTACGAAAAAGAAAAAAAAAATCCGGAGAGCCCTGTGGCCTAGCAATAGTTAATATTTCTTGCATACATTTAACCCTCGGGGGCGTTGACACGCGCAAACCTGTTAAAGGGGCACGACGTTTAATTCTGATACTATCGTTTACGAAGACAGACGTACTAAATGTATCTAACGTGTCTTTCTTCAAGAAAATCACAGAAATATTATATTAACCAAAAAATGGCCACAGAGTTCTATATGTAGGCATAGTAAAGATTTTTCACGTATTGTAGGAAACATTTTTTTTTTTTTGGGTGAGGTACATACTTTTTTTTCTGTTCTTGCGCCATCGGTATTATCACCTGCTTGTGATTCTTCCTCCCCATTAAGTTATTTCTCCCCTAATGAGTGTTGATTCTTGCTGATTGGTTCAGGTAGCTTTGGTAAGGGTTGGGGAGGAGGGGGGATGGAGAGATCCTCAGGACAGGAAATTCATTGTATATATATATGTACATATATAAAAATTAGAAATTATATAAAGATCGGAGTCTGTTCCAAAAAAAAAAAATCAACGTTTTACCAAATTATCTGATTTTTTTACTCCTTAGTTTCTGATGTTTCAGAGGTTCAGGAAGTGCTCAGCTTAGTTGGTGCATCAAAAAATGGCTTCCCCGTGCAGATTGAATTTTGTAAAAAAAATTTCTGATGTTTCACGTACTTGTTTCTTATATTTTTAATTTCTAAGTGGCCATTTTCCGAGTTCATTTAGCCTCCAATAATCGTCTTTTGACCTTCGCCTTATATCTCTTACAGTTCATCGGTACGGCAGCTTTGGTGGTCTGCATCCTGGCTATTGTGGACCCGTACAACAACCCCATCCCTCGAGGTCTGGAGGCCTTCACGGTTGGCTTTGTAGTCCTTGTCATTGGGCTCTCCATGGGCTTCAACTCTGGATATGCCGTAAACCCCGCCAGGGACTTTGGACCCCGTCTTTTCACGTCTCTCGCCGGTTGGGGCACGGAAGTCTTCTGGTAAGCGTCCCCAGTGTCTCATATCTATGTGTTTGATGATGAACGCGCCTCGCAATGTTCCTCAAATGTTCCTCAAATCCAATAACAGCTTAGATATATTGGATAACAATAAAGCCTATTAGAAGAACATATATATTAAGTTGCTTCAAACGAACACCAAGATGCCAAGAGGTGCCACCTGCCAAAAGTGGTATTATTAGTAATCTACCTACAGGAGACGCAGCTGGTGGAGACTAATGATAGGTTACGTTAGAGCTTCTGGCCGAAAACCGAAAATGTATTCCCGTGGGAGGATTTGCAAACACCTCTTGACATGTCTACTGTTGGCGGCACCTCCCGAGGCAACGTCCATACTCGCTAAAGTTGAACGGAACTTTAGAACATCGACTCGTTGACATCATAAAGCGTGCAGCGACTCTATCTACTGCCTGACATGTCTCATGGATTATGACATAAACCCTATCACCAAGATGGCCTTACTGGTTGGGGGAACATGGTTTTTTTTCCAGCCAAAGTCTCCGCCGGTTAAGCTTTCACACAACTCTACTTCTGACCAATAAAGCCCCGGGTACATTACATCATATGTGCCTCACCCAATCACAGGACACCTTAGTCTCCATAGCATGCAAGTACCATGGGAACTCTTAAACATATATATGTTCCAGAACATCGTCGCCTCTATCTCCATCCAAGCCTATGTCCACGTGAGTTCCACCAATATGTCCTCCTCATAGAACCACCCAACTCAAGATTAAGGTAGCTTCCCACACCCTCATCGCCTGAAAGAGTTAAATAAATACTAAGGTGATCAATAATCTCCTAATAAATAATATGGAAATTAAATATTGATAATTAATACGAAGGAGATGTTTTCTAGGCCACACGAAAGTGAAAAGTATTGCTGGAAGCCAAATTTTTTTTCTAGTTTTTATCTTTTCGTGACACATCAAGAATTCTGCGTGACCTCGTTTCACCTGACACCGAAACAGTTATATTATTCGAGATTACCGGTCAACGTGCTAATACTATAAATTATTAAAGCCATCCTAGAAAATATTTTTGTTCTAGAAGAAATCTAAATATTATATAATAATTTTTTTTTTTTTTTTTTTACAAATTGTGAGCAAAAAAAAAAAAAAATAAAAAAAAAATAGGGAGGGTTAATGTGGTCCTGTAGGATATTTTTTTTTTGTCCCAAGTCTTTCTAAAAAAATCTATAATTTCAATAGAATTGAATAATTTGTCTTATGGCATCTGGGCGGCCCCACGATATGTAATAATAATAATAATAATAACAATAATTAATTCTTATTATAATTATAATAAATAGGCGCTCCTCCTTACAGAATTAAGACAACACCGACCCGGGTGTTTAAATGCACAGACCTGTTCAAACTTATTGTAATTCATTGTCATGTTTCGTTCCAGCCTAACGAGACTTTGGGGTGAAAAAAATGTAGGGCAGTAACTTGAGAGAGCAGTAGGACAGTATGAAGGCGTTTAATATACTGAAGAATACAATGTTACCATTGAACAGAGCTAATCCCCAAATTCCGGATCTTTCCGTGTGAATACTGATTTTTATTGGTTAAATGCTGGCTCAACGTCTGGGAGGACTTTCTGTTTTTGTTCCGAATGTCGACGGATCGTCAACATTTTTGACCTCTCCTTTACCTAAAACAAATCTTTACGTGGCGAGGGAGAACGATTACGTTTTATTCACTAAACAGTGAGAAGAAACATATTATATTTCACATCTTTACCATGCATTCTAAAGCACCACCCATGGCGCGTTTCTCTTGCAAGAAGAACTTTGCGCAACGCGTTTCCCAAAGATACATTGTAACCATAAAAAACACTAAAAAACACTCCTAGAAGCCATACTTTTTTGTTTAGCTTTATCTTATTACACTTTTGTCTCATTTTATTTTGTTTTCCTTCCACCTTCTCCAGGGCCGGAGGACAATGGTGGTGGGTACCCATCGTCTCTCCTTTACTTGGGGCAGTCGCCGGCGTTCTGGTCTACCAGCTGATGATCGGCTGTCACATCGAGCCTGCGCCCGAGTCCACCGATCAAGAGAACGTTAAACTGGCAGATGTCAAACACAAGGAGAGGATCTAGAATGCTCGCATCTCTAAACGGACTGGCGATTCTCACGGGGGGGGGCTCCAACGATTGAGGGGGTCCAGGAGCTTTTTATTTTTTACACTCGATGACCCTTGGTGGCTTTTTGGATGTGCAGTTACACCTTTCCATACTCTGTACATAATCACCCAGGGACTGCAGCAGTGAATGTCCACCGGCACAAACACGAGCTTGGCTTACATTCTCTTTTTTTTTAACCTTTTCTTTGTCTAATGCATGAAAATAATTTGATGTATCTCAGGACGCCTTTAAAAAAATGATATTGTGTTCAGAAGAAGATGAACGACATTTACGGAGCGGCGTAAAACTCCCAAGGGCTGGAGATAGAGCGCTATATGGTTGAGATCAGTAATAGGGGTTCCTTTGCTTGCTCTCGCTGATGATTAAATTGTCTTCTAATGGGTGGGAATGGTGAAGGAGCCTTTTGGGTTGATCTGGATGTAGGCTGTAGAAGGGGGGGAAGATGATGGGAATAAGGACGGAGTGGAGGGAGAATGAGCGAGTGGAGCCATGACCTTTCTAGGGGATTATGGCTTTTGCTTGAAGGGTTACGGCTTCTCCATGAAACCCTACAAGATGAAACCCTACTAGAAGGTCTATTTCAGGTAGACAGCATCTGCCTGAAGAACCATCTACTCCGCAATAAGACAGCCACGAGTCCTACTGTTACTCACACAGAAAAATAATCACTGACTATCAGATTAGCGGATATTCCCAGCCCCAAAAGTCAGTATTTACCTAGTTGAGTATTGTATGTAAGCATTATAGGGAAATTCGATTGGTGGGGCAAAGTCCGACGTTATTTGATAAGAACTTATTATCCAACCGAGTGCTGATAATAACACGGAGTAAATCTCACCTCTCGATAAATTCACCCGCGTAAGGTTTAGGTTCTAAAAGAGACACCAGCCATAGCGCCCCGCCGCGGCCGATCACCGTGAACGGAACTTTCCGGACATCCGTTGGAATATTGTAAATAGGGGAATACCGATAAAGCTTTCAATTCAAAGGAATGACATTTCTGTCCGTCTGCGCTTTGAAGGATCCTACCATGGCCGTTGCCTCGTTCTTATAAATGGGCCACATTGTAATAAGCTGGAAGATTTTCACTCCAATAAAAGACCCAAATTTTATTATTATTATTATTTTCTTTTTAAAGCGCTACCGCAATGTAATATTTTTTAAAAAAATATAGTTTGTTTCATAAAAAATGAATTTGCAAACGGCTACACTTGGCATTTATGGAAAACTAGAATTTTAAAAAGAATGTGGATACATCGGGCACGCGGTTAAATAATCTCCAAGTCACCATGGTAACCGAATGGCTTCAGTTTAGTTGATTGCCCCACATAAGATAAATATTGCCCCTAGTTACCCTAAGAGGAGATGTCTTCCTTGGAGTGAACGTCTTCCAGCTCGTAAAGTTTTTTTCCGCTGTGTCAGATGGGAAACGGGGCTTGTTCCATTTTATTTTTATGAATTTTGTAAGAACCGTCTGTGAGGAAAACGCAGATATTCTTTATTTTTTTTTGTTTTATACAGGTTTTGTCTTTTTTTGCTTTTTGGTACACGTGCCTTTTGTATATGCTGGTTGGAAATACTCGTTCTAAATTCTGTACTTATTTTATTTGACATTAAATTCCAAAAAAAAATATAAAAAAAGAGCGTTTATGTGTTTTATTAAAACGTCTACTTAAAGTTTGTCATTTGATGTGATTTATGGGAAAAAGCCTGAGGTGTCTCGTTTTTACCACGACGGTGAAGATTGTAAAGCCACAGCGACACATCGGGGTCCCCAATCTTCCTCTTCTGGGGTCACAGTCCCCGAAGGGATATGTAGCCCCTTCTACCCCTCGGCTGGTAAAACCAACTCTATGGTTGTGAATGAAACTGCAGCTTATTCCACGACAGATTGTGGATCCACGTATATAACTTACAGTTCCACCTTACTATTAGGAGGGGAAGACTGGGAATGGCTCATTGGCCTTGGAACTTTAAGGCCAGCAGCCTCCAAATGATGTACCACTAGGGATCTACCTACAGTAGATCCTTTTTTTAGCACCCCCAACACAAACACAGATGGCGCTGCAGCATAACTCCCATCACTATATACTGACCTAGACATTGATGGTGATACAGCATAACTACCATCACTATATACTGAGCCAGACATTGATGGTGGTACAGTATATGTCCCATCATTATACACTGAGACAGACGTTGAAGGTGGTACAGGATAACTCCCATTATTATATGCTGAGCCAGACATTGATGGTAGTAAAGTATAGCCTACACTCTCTCTCACACTCTCTGTCAATGTCTCCCTACCTTTTCCGGATCCCTGTCTCCTCTTCTTCTGTCTTTGTAAGCTTTGATGCTGACAAGGCTTACGGGTTCAGAGTGCTTCTTCACAAGGGCCGGTGAGTAAATCTTCAGTGCTAAACACCAGCATACAACATCACAAGGGGGAAGCAATACGGAAGTCTGTATGAACAGTCCTCCCATGGTTTTGGGCCGGTTAGAGGGAGATCCATGTCTTTGGGGTCCAGTGCCTTCTAATAGCAGCAGACACATCCACAAATCAAAATTTTGAGAATAACATTTTTACTAAAGGACACAGGTCAGATGTCTTACTCCAGATTGAGAGAGTGGTAGGTAAGTGGAACAGCCTCCCAGCAGAAGTGTTAGAGGGTAATACAGTGAGAGTATTAAACATGCATGGGATAGACATACGGCTCCTGAATCTAAGATGAGACCAACGACTGATTAAGGTTCGAGTCTTCACAGCAACAAAAAATGGTGGCTAGACGGGGGCCGATCTGCCGGCAGGTTCTAGGTTTCTGTTAATTGATTTATTAATAAAGACAAAAACTGAGGCTTCAGTAGTTTAACCCCTTAACGACAATCCACGTACATGTACGGGGTTGCCGTGCAACGCGATAACGACAATGCCCGTACATGTACGTGGTAACGTTATTTGCCGTTTACCGCGGCGTTTTCGCCGCGATCGGCGGCATCGCGGTTTTCCTGGAAGCCTCACAAGTGAGGCTATCCAGGCAAACAAAAAAAAAAGGTTTTGCAACCTTCCGATCTCCGCAATTCACGGAGATCGGCGGTTGAAACAACAGACCGGCGATGCAAATCACCGGTCTGTTAAACACGCCCCCCGAGCCCGATTCAAATCGGGTAAGGGGCATTCCAGGCTGCTTCTACATTGAGGCATGCCTGCAATGCCCCAGAGGGGGCTTCACAACCTCCCGATCGCTGTGATTCACCGTGAATCACGGCGATCGGTGGGTTAAACGACAGACCAGTGACTGAAATCACTGGTCTGTCAACCCCCCCCCCCGAACCCGATGCAAATCGGGTGAGGGGCATTCCAGGCTGCCTCTTCATTGAGGCAAGCCTGCAATGCTCCGGGGGGGGGGGGGGGGTTGGGGATTCACAACTTCCCGATCCCAGTGACCTGGTCTGTCAGTCACTCACCCCCCATTCCAGCCTGCCTCTTCATTGAGGCAATGACGTTTTTTAACTATACACTGAGGTTGTGTAGCCTCAGAGGGGGCTACACAGCCTCAGTGTATTGTAAAAAAAAAAATAAAAAAAAAAATAAAATTTTAAAAAAACATTTTTTTTCAAAAAAAAAAAACAAAAAAAAAATAAAAAAATATATATATATATATATATATATATATAGTTACATGTAAAAAAAAGTCACAAAAAAAGTGCAAATAGGTATATATGTATGTTTTTTTTATACACAATTAGCGCTACATACAATTAGCGCTGTATCTTCCCAAAAAAATCCCACACGCAAAGAGTTAAAATATTGGCATTATAAATGCCCATAGTGTGCCTAGTTTTAAAAAATTATGATTTGATGGGGTAAATTGAATTGGCCGGCTTCAAAGATGTCCCCAGTATGGGACGTGGGCACAGAGTGACCAGATGTATAAATGGCAAAAATATACACACCTCACAAAGGTGGCCTTTTACCTCCCAAATAACCCAACAAACCCCTGCATGTGGGGTATCACTGCGCTCAGGAGATGTTACTGAACACATATTGGGGGGGTGTTTGACACTGACATATACCAGGAGCGGTACATTTATACCTGAAGTACAACGTGTGTGAAAAAAATACAAAAAAAAATTACTACCGTAAAGTTTGACAAAGGCTAGTGGTAGAATTAGTTCATGGAAAGGGTTAAAATACCAGCATTTCAAATACCTTGGGGTGTCTAGTTTTTAAATATATATGGTTTGATGGGGTAAATTGCATTGGCCGGCTTCAAAGATACCCGAAATGGCACATGGGGCAGAATGACTAACTTTGGGGAAAAAATTGTTTTGAAATAGCAAAACGCTACCTGTACTTATTGCCCCAAAACGTGCAGAAAAAAGCAAAAAAACATAAAAACATTGGGTATTTCTAAACTCAGGACAAATAGTCGAATCTATTTAGCAGGTTTTATCATTAGTTTTTGCAGATGAGTAAAAGTTTTTTGGTTTAAAAAGTGAGAGAAAGTAATTTTTTAACAAAAAATCACCATATTTTATCATTTTTTGTATAGTAAATTAGATGGTATGATAAAAATAATGGTATCTAAAGAAAGCCCTGTTTGTCCTGAAAAAAACAATATATAATATGTGTGGGAGCACGAAATGAGAAAGAAGAAAATCACAGCTAAACAGCAACACTGAAAAACGTTAAAAGAGCCATTGTCCCACAATATACTACGAGTAAAAACCCCTATTGTCCTTAAGGGGTTAAAAAAACCTGCTTCATGTGCCTTATTTTTGAGGAATTTCAATAACCCATAGTAAAAAACGTATATATATATCATAAACATTAAATAACATATTATTAAAGGGACGCCCCGGCCATAATAAGCACTTTAATGCCAAGTGTCCCATTTAAATGTATGACCCCCCCCCCCCGGAAATGCTTGAAGGGATTCTGTAGCGTCTCCCCCTGTGCATTTGCCTCTTTTGCCCACCTCCCAGCCCCTTGGCTTGCAGGACGTGCATGACTCGTGCAATGTAAATACGGCCATTAAATATAAAACATATAACGAAACAGACACAGGGGCAATAAACGCTACGCTGCATGAAACACCGACAAGTTATTTCAGGGCAAACTGTGATAAGCGTATGAATCAACTGATAAAACGTGTTGGCTTACTGGGGAGTTGCTTGCCAGTGATTGGCTGCTCCAAGCCGCCAAGACTGCAGCTCTGGAGCTGCACTTTTTACTTAAAGCAAGTGTTTTCAGTTAAAGATTGCACCTTAACGCTCCTACAAAGTACTTTAATGCATTCTTTGTTCAGCTTCCCCTGAATACTTGGATTATGTGTTTGGGAAAGGTTTCCTGTATTACGTTTATCTGATCAGAGCCGCTCTTTGCTTGAAATTTAAAGGAAGTTTATCCGAATGGTCAGAATTTATCAGCTGATCTGCTTCGCGACGCCCGATCTCTCCTCTGCCCCATTTGGCTTCTCCCGGGGAAAAAGAACCGATCTCCGGAGAAAGGAAATTTTAAGATGATGACTGTTGTAGCTTCGATTTTCCGGGCTAGGCTTAACTCCCCATTAACCCAATAATGACACCGCACCCCGTTGAATATGGATGAGAAAAGGCCGCAGCCAATTGTATTTATTAGAGTCATTGTCACGCCAAAACCTGAAACAATAAACATCGGTGCGTTAACAAAGACAATGACTCACAACACCAACATGTAAATATATACAATAAACACAATAAACACACCAAGCCTGCCAAGTAATCCGGGTACCAACCAAACACCACTTAAGGAAGGGACAAACCCAGATGCCCCCACCCTGACCTGAGGTTCCCAGCACTGACAGCCAAGAACCTCCCACCAGATGTTACCAACCATTCACTTACCACCACATCAACCCCCCGGATACCTGGCAAGCTGCCGCCCCACAGACTGTGACAAACGACACAAACCAGCAAACAAAAGAAAAAGGGAGGGAGGGACGCGCAACCAGGTACGCTAACCACAAAAATGGTTCCTGAGCCCAGGAAAGCAGCCACTTATATAATCTTCCCCCAACTCCACCCCCCAAATTCCCGCCAAAAAGCCTACCCCTCCTCCGCACAACAGTCAGGGCCCACTATAGCTCATGCTGGCCCCCCCGTGGGCATCATTCAGGTTGCCCAATACGTGACCGCATCGGCCATGTTTTCCAGGACACGTGTCATTTTGTTCCTGGCTCTGAGAAATAATAAATCGGGAGCGGGGGGACCATTCTTAAAATGATTCAATGAGTGGGAGGGGGTACATTTTTTATTTCTTGTTTTTATATGGCGCCATTATATTTTATAGCGCTGTACAATGGGTATCACCAGTGGGTGGCCATACTTGGTAGATTTCAGAAGTCAAAGATGGCTACCTGGCTGCAGGGTCAGTGTTTTTAAACTCCTGTCACAACTCACTCAGCTTTTACCCACTCACAACCTCTTACACATCAACCAGGGGCTAATTCTACCCTTATTTGTGGCTACCCCTGGCTCCTTAACATGGCTGTGCCCCTTCCTGCCCCTATCCAGAGCAGGTGAGTTCCGGTTGGCACAGGGGGGCAATGGGAAGTTCCCAGGTATATGGATAGTTACGCTTGGGTATTTGCGGATAATAAAGGTATCGTCTTTACCAAAACCATAGTTTCTATACACGTTATCGGGGCTTTTAGCGCAGTAGAACCCTGCGATACCCTAATACCAAGCAAACATTCGGACATCGGCATGGAAAAGGGGGCATCAGGGGAGGAGAGGGCAGTTCAGACGAGGGAGAAGAGGGACACAGGGATTTGAATCACAAAGAGGGACTGGTCAGACTAAACAGGGACACCTGAGAGGTATGAGGGAGTATACTCATGTATCTGTTACAAAGTCTTCAGGCATTTTTTAAGTAGGATCCCTTAAGAATAAATAAATATAGTCACATATTTGGATTAAAACTTTTTGTGTGCCCAGACATAAACATGTTTACTGTTTACACGCATCGCCGGGCTTTCCTTACGTGACACGTTAACACCCTGGCTTAAGATCCTTTTTACAGGCATGGAGATCCCTATTCCAGGCTCTGAGAACCCTGAGGCACGAGGACCCTACGCCTCTCATGCTTCCGTATTACAGCGAAATAGAGCAGAAACATAGAACCTGGGGTAGATCGGCCCCATCCGGCCCCCGTCTAGTCGCCCGTTTCTCTTGCTGTAAATCAGTCGTTGGTTGGTCCCCCCCATCTCTGCTTTCTCGATGTTCCATATCCACATTACATAGTGGGATACAGAGATATACTAGAAAAAAAAACGTTGGCAAGGTTCCACGTTTTAATTGTCCCGGGTTGTCAGGATTCTGAGCACCTTGGGAACCAAAAAAGACTAATTACTCGAGTGACATCCAAATGGACCCTGATGGTCAAGCGTCTTTTAGGGAGGGTTGTCTAGAAGGCCACACAGTTGGTGGGGTTTTATAACGGCCCATTTGCCCCATGGTCAACCAACAATGTTTAATCCAAGTTCATAATAATATATATTACGGGGCCTTCATAATCTGCTTTGGAAGAGCCCAGGTGTTTTCACCATGCTGGCTGGGGCCGGATTTCTCTACCTTCCTGTCTGTTCTTTTGTCCCCAGGGGCAGGATCTTAAGCCAACTCTCATTAAGTTACCTCCTGGCCCCAGTCCATGGGAACGAACAACAAGTGGCGCTTAGCTTCAGTGATTCAGAGACGTGGCAGGATTCCAACTCCTCGTTGTTACTTCTGTAAATTGCTTTGACATGTTCTATGAAACGCAACTTCAAGCAGAAACTATCTTCCTCTTCTCTTCAGATCATGCCACTTATTGGCCAACTGGTATAAGAAGATCCCATCTTCATATCATTGTCAGCAGTGAGAATTCCACCTCTGCCCCGCTGTGTCTTCATTTATGTGGCCTCTTGGTTGGCTGACCCAATTAATGTTGGGCGCCAAAGGTTCCTGTTGAACCAAAATTGGAAGTTTAGTGAACGTTTTGGTCCATCCCTCCATCAGACGATAGACTTTTCCTCCGACTCCCACCCAGCTGGTCTCCTGCAAGTAGCTGTAAGATGACACAAGGACTTATTGAGTGAAATACAACTAGTGTTGAGACTTTAGGGGGAAAATATTATGTTGTTTGGGTATTTCTGAGGCCAAAATCTTGAAGGATCATCATTTGGGATGGGGTATTGGCCAGGTAGTTGGTGAGTTCTGATTCATACCTAGCTAGCTGGGAGAGCACAGGGCAATGGGTCACAATTTGGATCCATGGAGTAGTAAAGAAGGGGTTAGAATTAGTTAGAATGGGTAAGAAGTACATGATAACCAAAATATAAAATATGAGCGATTACGGGAAAAAGAAAGACAGGGATATATAGTTTACTGGGGTATAAGGAAGGTGCTGATGATCCTGGGCACAGTAAAGCGAGATGCACAGGAAGAGCAGGAGAAGTTGAGATGGGATGACATTGTAGAAGAAACAGACTTCTCTGGGAATTTTGTAGGACTGTCATCTCCGGAGCTCTCGCTCGATCCTTATATAATGATCACTGAGATAATCTATTGCCCTGGTCAGAGATTAAATACACTGAGTGACTGGGATCTCCGGGGTGCTCCTCACCCACAGCTGCCCCCCTCGGCAGTGTGTGTTACTGTGTGTCCGTACGTATGTTAGTGTGTGTGAAAATACATGTTGTTACACGTGTGTAGTTATGTTACTGGATGTGTGTGTGTAAGTATGGTGCTCATTTCTGATGGTGGTCCTGCACATGCGCAAAGACATGTTCTACTACATAACCATTTAGAACTATAATAGCCGTCAGCCATTTGCTGCATATTGCGGAACAGGATTTAGGATACACGCCAGTCGCCCTCATCTGATGTCTTTCCTCAACAACATGGCGAAATAAGGTGTCGTTTTTACAAAGAACAGTCACAATGGGGCGTAGACACCGATTTATAGTTACCCCAAACGCTCTATTACACTCAGACAGTCCTTAGTGGGGAAGGGAGAGGTCTCACTTGACCAGGACCTCAGGTTGGCAGATAGATCTCGCTCTTCATATGGTTCTAGATCCCCTCAATATAATACGATTTAATATCACATCTACCAGAAAGTGACTGACAGGGGTTGTAGTTCCCGGACTTAATTAACGTGTTATCGCTCTACGTTATTTGATACTTTAAACGTCCTTGTTAACGAGTTCTGCCGCTTGTAAAATCTCCTCAACGTCAACTTTAAGAGACAAACACGACATCCGAGAGCCTCCTAAGGAGATCAGGTGTTGCCTCCGCACTAAATATACCCAGAGGTTGGAACGACATTGGGGTTTTTTGCTCCGGGTGTAACTTGCAGGTTTATCTCATGTGACGTGACTGATATTTCTCTGGAAATGACTAGAAGCCGTTTAAAACACGTGAAGTGCACCAAGCGGGCATCCGCGCATGACGCGAGCAGGGGCTTGTTCCTGAGAATTCAGGTGAAGACCTTGAAAGTATAAAGTGTCAGCAGAAAATGTATACACCTGGAGTATATATATATAACACAGGGGGAAAAATGGGGGAAAAAACAGTAGATAATCAATGGTTGTGGAATTGACCTTTCACTGATGCAGTATTAACCGTTTAAGTTAAACAAGGCATGATTTAAAGGGTTAAACAATTTCCATATTTTACTGATTTTCTATTCTGCAAACCCGAATAACCGATCCAGATTTTGATTCATTTTTTTTTTTAGTTTGTCATTTGGTAGAATAATGATCTGTAATTGAATTATAGAATTATTTCTAAGGAATATGTTTCTGTATTACGTTTTATATTCAGTATATATTAATATATCACATGAGCTGGATATCTATAAACGCATCTTTCCCAAAGTTGCGCCCGATGACGTGTTTTCTCTACGATATCCGGCTTACTTGTACTCTGTATTTAAGAACACACTCTATGGGCATCATTACAGCAAATTAATAAAACAGTTGCTATTGAAATTAATTTATTTTCCGATTTAAGGAGTAGATGCAGGGAACAGAAGCCTTAGTTTGGAAGTCTAATACAATTATTATTATTATTATTTTTATTATTA